>NW_016812573.1:408191-453920 GCF_001698545.2 Rhinopithecus bieti
TTTAAACTTGCTTTTCAAACATGAAAACATGTGAACCTTGCACCCTTTTTTGACTTTGTTTCTTGCAACCTTGCAGAGCCCATCTACACATGGCAAAAAAATCTCACAATGAGTTCCCACCCACAACCTCAGCAAAGGGTGGGTGTGTCCCCAGAGAACGCCAGCTGATTGGACAGCAGTCTGCAGCAGAAGGTGAAACCCCTAATTTGGAAGGAATTGAAACATGAAAAGATGCTGAGATCACAGTGAAAACAGAGACAAAGTCCTCTGGGGAAAAAATATTAAAAAGGGGAGATGTGCAAAGAACACAACATTTCAGTTAGGAAGAGTAAGTTCAGGAGATCTGTTATACAACATGGGGATGATAGTTAATAACAATGCCTGGTATATTTGGAAATTGCTAAAGGAACACCCTTTAAAGATTTCCACCCTTCCCTCGAATGATAAGTATGAAAGGTGACGGATATATTTCTTGGCTTGATGTAGCAGTTCCACAGTGTGCACATAGCAAAACATCATGTTGTATCCCATAAATATATATCTTTTAAATTTGTTAATTGAAATAATAATAAAGAACAATGGGATTTTTAAAACAATCAAGTGTATTTGTAAATACATAGGTATATAGGTATATACACATACGTATTTGTAAATTATATTTTATATGTATACTTACATAAATATATCAGTATAAACACATATGTACATACATACTGACAAATACACATATTTGTATAATGTGTATACATACATATTTGTAAATATGCAGGTATATATGTTTACATAAGCATATAAACATAAGTATTAACATATGTACACATATGCTTACAAATACACATATGTGTATATATGTATATATGTAAACATACATATGTATTTCTAAATATATAGATCACATAAGTATATATACACATATTTACAAATACCGATATGTCTAAATGTACAAATATATGTATTTGTAAATATATGTATATATACTTATATAAGCATATAAACATACAAGTATATATACACATATGTACATATATACTTAGAAATACACATGTGTAGATATGTACACATATCTATATATTTGTAAGCATATATATATAAATGATCACATAAACATGTGAGTATATATGCACTTATGCACATATATATTTACAAATACACGTGTGTGTCTGTGTATATATATTTGTGTGTACACACACACATATTTGTCAAAATAACCAAATAACCCAAAGGATTACGTGAACCAAAAAGCAATTCAGAAGCCAGGAGATAATTCCAAGCTCCAAGAAGTTCTGACATGGCAAATATGAAAATGAGTTTCAAAGCCACAGAACAAAGGAGGTGGTGTTGCCAGAACTTTTACTCAACACCCCTGAAGGGCTGTTGGGAGAGGGCAGGGCTCAGCCATATTTAAACAAACAATGGTTGATTATTTTCTCAGATCCTCCACAGAATTTCTTTCTTCCAGTCAAAGAGTATAAGTAAAACCAATACACAACACTCAGGAAAATATGGGAGCCCCTAAAACAAAGAAAATCCTTCAAAAGCCAGACAGGTGGCCCCAGACATCCTGCATGACCTGGAGAAGACACCCCAGCAGGGTTGGGAGGGCCCTGGGAACAATGGGAAAAGGTCTTCAGAGCCCTCAAGGGGAATTCCTGACTGTGGAGAGCTCTACACTGCGCTCAGCTCTTCTGGAGTAAGCAGGAAATAAATGCACCACCTTGGAGCCAGAGCATTTTCCACTTACCTGGACTCACTGTTGTAACTACTCAAAGATGCTCTACAGGGAGAGAGGTACCAAAGCTGGAGGAAGGCAGAAGATGCAGGAAATACGGGGCATCCATGGAATCAACCTGATATAGCTTGGCCCTGTGCCCCCACCCAAATCTCACCTCCAACTGTAAACTCAATAATCCCCACGTGTAGAGGGAGGGCCCTGGAGGGAGGTAACTGGATCATGATGGCGGTTTCCCCCATGCTGTTCCCATGATAGTGAGGAAGTTCTTATGAGATCTGATGGTTTAAAAGTGGCAGTTTTCTGGCCGGGCGCAGTGGCTCGCGCCTGTCATCCCAGCACTTCGGGAGGTCAAGGCAGGCGGATCACTTGAGGTCAGGAGATCGTGATCAGCCTGGGCAACATGGTGAAACCCCGTCTTTACTAAAAATACAAAAATTAGCTGGGCTTGGTGGTGAGTGCCTGTAGTCCCAGCTACTCAGGATGCTGAGGCAGGAGAATCGCTTGAACCTGGGAAGTGGAGGTTGCAGTGAGCCGAGATCACGCCACTGCACTCCAGCCTGGACACAAGAGCGAAACTCCGTCTCAAGAAAAAAAAGTGGTAGTTTTCCCTGCACCCTTTCTTTCCTGCGGCCTTGTGAAGGTGGTGCCCTGCTTCCCCTTTGCCTTCCACCATGATTGTAAGTTTCCTGAGGTCTCCCCAGCCATGTGGAACTGTGAGTCAATTAACCCTCTTTCCCAGTCTCAGGGAAGTTCTTTATAGCAATGTGAAAACAGAGTAATACACAACCTAAATGCCCATCAATGACAGACTGAATTCAGAACCAGATCATGTCCTTTGTGGGATCATGGATGGAGCTGGATGCCATTATCCTTAGCAAACCAATGCAGGAAAAGAAAACAAAAATTCTGCATGCTCTCACTTACAAGTGGGAGCTAAATGATGAGAACTCATAGACACATACAGGGCAACAACGGACACTGGGGCCTTTTGGAGGGTGGAGAGTGGGAGGAGGGAGAGGATCAGGGAAAACAGCTAATGGCTACCAGGCTTAGTACCTGGGTGACAACAAATCCCTATGACACAAGTTCACCCGTATAGCAAATCCTGCATCTGTACACCTGTACTTAAAATACAAGTTTAATAAAAAAAAACACTGGTCGTCAGAAAAACAGAGAAACCAGAGTTAAATCAAAACTAGTGTCAGCCATATAAAACACCATCACCATGCTGCACTAATAATAAAAGGATACCTCCATCGAGGGTCCATNTAAAAGAATAAAATTGAAAATAGCTTTCTCAAAAAAGAAAAAAACTTTTAAAAGCCCCACTTAGGTATCAGAAAATAGAAATTATCAAAACAAAGAAGATGAATGTTTAATAGAATATACAAAATTGAACACAAGAAATACATCGTGAAACTGTTATCAACTGTAATAAATATAAATGATCTGAAAATATATGTTAGTAGAAATGAACTCTCAGATGAGATTGAAAAAAATCTAGGTCTTTGCTGTTTGCAAGGGTCTGAAGCCCAAAACAGAAAAAGGTCAAGGTCAAAGGTATGGAGAAAAAAATAACATAGTAAGTAAATATAACATTTCTGTAGTTTGGTTAACAAGAAGCAGAAAAGAAAGGAAAAAGGCCCAGGAGTTTGAGACCAGCCTGGGCAACACAGTAAGACCTCATCTCTACAGATAATTTTTAAAAATTAGCTGGGCATAATGGCACATACCTGTATAGTCCCAGCTACTTGGGAGGCTGAGGCACGAGGATCTCTTGAGCCTGGGAGGTCTAGGCTGCAGTAAGCCACGATTGCACCACTGTATTCCAGCGTGGGCAACAGAGGGAGACTCTGTCTCAAAAAAAAAGAAAAGAAAATAAAGAAGGTTGTGGTTAAGTTATAAAAAATTTTGTCAAAAATAATTATAAAACGCTGAACTTCATAAGATTATAAAATAAGATGATAAAAATGCTGACCTTTTTTTCAGCTAGTAGCATAGCATCCAAATTCATAAAGCAGCATTTGGGAGAATTATAACACATTATGAAGTCCAGAGTCTCATCTTCTGCAGATCTCTGCCTATGGGGAGCTAGCTTTCAAAAAAATGAGAAAACTTGTATTTATGTGTGTGTATGTGTGCACGCATGTGCGTGCATTTGCAGCTAAACTTAAATTCCTTCCTCTATTTATCTTCCTAAATTAATGTAATATTCTTGAATACCTGCAGCTTGTCCATATCTCCTCAAATTTCTATTTTGAAACATTAACTCCAAAGGTAGTAGGAGGTGAGGCCTGGGGAAGTGATGAGGTCATGAGCATGGAGCCTCATAAATGGGATCAGTGCCCTCATAAAATGCACCCCAGAGAGCTCCCTCACCCCTTCCACCATTTGAAGACACAGTGAGAAGGTGCCGTCTATGAACCAGGAAGCCCTCACCAGACACTGAAACTGCCACACCTTGGTCTTGGACTTCCAGCCTCCAGAACTGTGAGCAATAAATGCCTGTTGTTTATAAGCCCTGACTATGGTATTCTGTTACAGCAGCCTGAAATGAACTAAGACAGCTTCCCGCTGTGCTTGAGAAGAGGAAGAAGTTAAGTCTAATTATTGGAAAGATTAATATTTCAGATGCAGTATAAAGTGAATAAAGCTTGTATTTATTTTACTGATTGACTTTTGGGCACTCCTTGCAAATCTAAAGGACTTGCTATGCTAAGTAAAGCCTGGGGTTGGGGGAATGGGGAACTGATACTACTCCAAGTTCCATCTTAGTGCTATGAAATATTGATACCTTAGCCACACTACAACACGTGGGATCAATTAAGAAGGATTTTGCAAGCGTCTGAACAAAGTAGGAGACAGAGGGTTTCTATCATCGATGCATTTTAGAGAACCATGCGACACGGTTTCAGGGATGACCACCAGGACATTGGAAAAAGAGTTGCATCAATTAAAATGTTTCACCCACCGGCCGCTTTGAAAACGAAAGCTACCAGAGAAAAAAAAAAATACAGACCCAAATCAAAACCAGATGTATACAGCTTTGAGGATTTCTCAGCCCTTCGTTTTCTCTCCATTTTATTTTACGTCTTCTAAAATGGATGCGACTTCTGAAAAGGACTTTGCATAGCAAGGTCCCTCCTTTGTTTGGGAAAACCCAGTTAAATAGGCAAGTAAACAAACTGCCTGATGAGTCAGCGGAGGAAGATTGCAGGATATTGTTTGCTCAAGGAAATATCTGGAATAAATTAGACAAATTGATTTGTTTCTAAGTAATATCCATGCAGGCAGTAGCTTAAGAGAAATTTATGCACCCCCCCACCCCGCCCCAATATCTTCTCTGTCTTGGGCAACCCCACCCAGTGTAAATCTTTAACCCAGTCAGGAAGCCCTAGAATTTTATGCATTTGACACTTTTGTGAGATTTAGCACATCTTGTCTTTCCGTTGTTCTAGAAGACGGCTTGCTGGATGGATAGCAATATATCCACTCTATAAAAATCATTAATCGAATTAGACATCAGCAGGGGACATCTTATGCTCATTTTCTTTTTTTTTTTTTATGTTTCTGGGCATGACTACTTATGTAACATTTGTTTGGAAAATCAAGTTAAATGAAAGGATGCTGTAGTTTCTACAGGCAGGAAAGGACTTTAGACAAACCCTGAGCGGCACATATTTAGATTCAACTCTGGGGTTTGACACGTAACGGTGTCATTTCAGCTTTCTCACCTGTAAAACCAAGAACAAGAAAGAGGACACACTGCTTTGCTGCGAGGATCCCATGAAAAAAAAACATAAGGACATAAAGCACGCAGCTCTCTGAAGAAATGGTTGCTCTTTCAGTTTGTGCAAAAACAAACAAACAAACAAACAAACATGCAAAAGAACCTTCCTTCTAAAATAGTCCTCGTATTATGATCTACCTGATGTGCTTCAATTTTCTTAGCTCTGAGGAAAGTTGACATAATTTATAAGATGTTTTCCTTTAAAAACAAAGTAATCCAATGATACACTCACACAGCTCCATCATTTTAGCTTTGCTATAATAAAAGGCCGCTGTCAGGCAAACAGAAACTTATTTTAATGACATTGCTTTGATGTTATTTTCTTTGTAAGTCAAAGTCCATTGTCCAGGGTGGCCCGATTTTCATGACAATAAAAATATTTTAATGGTACGATAAAACCGGGAACAAAAGGGAATGCATTATAGAGTTGATGTGGCCTAGTCTCTTGAGGGAAATCCAGTTTAGCCACAACCCTTGTAAATAAGAAACATATCTTGTTTGGGGATGCTAGAAAATTATGACCACCATATTTATTTTACCTCATGTGAACTTCCAACTTGTTCTTCAGTTTGTGAAGAACTTAAAAAAAATCACATAGAAAGAAAACAATGATGAAGTACAGACATAGTAAACTTGTGGCCAGAAGCTTTTCTCAGAAGCTTCGTCAGAGTTCGCCAAAAGAAATTCCGTTCACCAAATTTAGAAAGGGATCAGTTAATATTCCCAAATTATAGATTAGCTGGTGGTTTTTAAGAATGCTTCAGATGTCAGACGATTTACAGTTATAGTCATGAATCTGTGCATGAAACAGTGAGTTTAATTTTACAGGGCGCTATAATAAAATTGAAAAAGCTTGGCATTTCTCAAAGCAAAGCATACAAAGGAATAACTCTCATTGACTCCATTGCTCTTTCATGAGTAAAACTGTTTTGCAAGAAATTCTTCTTTAAAGGGATCTAAGATGATTTTGTTTTCCCCTTTTTTCTGTCATATTTTAGAAATTGTGATGCGTACTTTCACTCTTTCAGTTATAGGAACTTGGCTCTTAGCTTGATCTGTGTGTTGCTGTTGCTCAGAAGCTACAGAGATGCTGAACTTCCCCATGCCCTGCAGCCAAGGGGTTGCAACAGCCCAGAGGAATTTGCTCTAATCCTGCTTGCTGTTGGAGTCACTGAGCCCTTTCTTTCCCTGGCACCTAGCAATTGCTCTCTCAAGGCGATTTCCATTACCACACTGTCAAATGCACCAGCATCCACTGAAACATAAAGTACATTCCATGGTAGCATATTAATATATATTGACTTTGGCAGTCCATCTGATTCCATCCTCACATCTAACAGGGAGGAAAAGGAAGAACCAGTTTTCTGACTGCAGACAACAGCAACAAAGTAGCAGGAAGTCAGAGAAAAAGGAACTATTCCTTTGTTACGTTCCCATTTTAGTTTGGTGTTCCAGGAACTCTGAATTTTCTATTTATTGCCTGCATATCCATGAAGTAAGGCACATGTTGAGCTGAAGATGAAATGTGTGATAGCCTTGAGCCAATGAGTGAACACTGATTCCATTGGAACGCTAAGCATGTGGGAGTTATTTATATCCTACTGCTCAGGTCATCACCAAGGTCTGATTGCAAAAATTCAAAATATTGCAACCTCAAGCATAAATGGGCTAAGTTTTGGGGGTTTTCTTTGGAAATGACCAGCTCATCTCTACTGTGACATGTATTATTGAGTTTATTTGCATATGTGAGATCCTACCAAGGCTCTAAATGCAAACACGAACGCTGTTGCAAACAACGCTGTTGTTATTAAATCTCCCATCACACTAGAGGAACAAGATGGATATTTGCAAATGATAAATAACTATTTCTTGATTATTATTGTCTGGTGAGCAGAGAACACAGTTAAGTAATTCTTGATTTTTACCAGACCTTTGCCCCAATATATTCTTTTCTCCCTCAGCACAAAACCCTGACTTTGCAACCCTGGCACTCTTCAGAGTCTTTTTTTTCTTTTAGGTTTTAAATTTGTTTTCTAAATTAATTCTTTAAAATTGATATATCATAGTTGCACATACTTCAGAGGTACATGGGATATTTTGATACAGGAATACGATCTGTAATGATCAAATCAGAATAACTGGGGGGCCCAGAACCTCACACATCTATCTTTTCTTTCTGTTGGGAGCATTCGAATTCTTCTTTTCCAGCTATTTTGAAATATGCGATAAGTTATTGTTAATTCTACTTTCTCTAGTGTACTGTTGGACACTAGAACTTAGTTTTTCTATCTAGCAGAATTTTCTTATGTCACCATGGCTGCACCCCACCTACATTATGAGATACGTAAATCTCATTCTTTTCAAGGGACTGGATTGGTCTTTCTTCAGCTGGTTTTAATTGGGTGAGCTTACAAACCCTGCTGTAAAATCCAGTCATCCAAGTTACTAGTCAACATACTTAACAATCCAGGAGTGAGGTCGTTTAAGTTTTCCTGGGCTGTTTGTACAGACAGAACCCACAAAGAGGGCTTCATCACAAACTCGATAAGCTATCTAAACTGTCTAGATAGAATCAGGCATTCATTTGCTCATGTGTTTGCCTATAACATACTTAGAAATACCCTGCTTTAATGTACATTTAGACATAAAGACAATAAATAGATTAGTGCTTTGCAGGGAGAGGAGGATGGGGAGTGACTGCTTAACAGGTACAGCTTTGGGGCGATCCAAACGTTCTGAAACCAGGTAATGGTGATGGGTGCATGATGTTGTACAGGCACCAAGTGCTGGTGAATTATACAATCTAAAATGGTTATGATAGTATCACGGGTTGAATTGGAACTCCCGCCAAATTTATATATTAAATTTCCAACCTTCTGTGCCCAAGGATACGACCTTATTTGGAAATATAGTTGTTGTAGATATAACTAAGTTATACTGGAGCATGGTGAGCACGTAATTGAATATGACTGATGTCCTTAGAAAAGTGGGAAACTTGGACACAGAGAAATGCGCACCCAGAGAGAACACCATGTGAAGGTGAAGGCAGACACTAGGCTGGGTGGTGATCTGTAAGCCAAGATAGATACCAAGGATTTCCAGCAGGCCCTGGAAGCTGGGAGAGAGGCATGCAACAGATTCCCCTTTACAGCCTCCACAAGGATTCTCCCGCAGAGCCTCTGAAGTGAGCATAATCTTGCTACAACCTTGATTTCAGACATCTGGCCTCTAGAACTGCAAGATAATACATTTCTGTTGTTTTAACCCACTCAGTTGGTGGCTCTGTGTTATGACATCCCTAGGAAACTAATACAGACAGTAAAACTAACATCATTTCATCATTGATGGATGTGAAAGGGAAGAGTGAATATTGATTCCAGGTATTTGACGAGAGAATTGGGAAGGGTAGAAGGGAGACATTTTCAAAGGTAGGCCAAGAGTTTAGTTCTTGACATGCTGAATTGGAGATGTCCATGAACAAGGATATAATTGATATGTCCACTAAGCACCCAATTGGAGGTGTTGAAGTGGGTGGTTGAATATATGCAAGTCTGGAGTTTGGCAGAGGAATCAAAGTTAATGATATAAATTTGAGGGTTGTTTGGCCAATGAAGATATTTAAAGACATGAGATTACATAGTTCCCCTAAGGAGTAGCAAAGATAGAAAAGAATAGGCTGAGCCTGGGACTCTTCAAGAGTAGGATGACATTGAGAAGATTTGGAAGATAAGACTGAAGGTGTGTAAATTGTGTTAGTAGAAAAGCAAGAAGAGTCACTGTCCCAAAATCAAATGAACACAAAACCAAAAAAGAGGGAGGGATCCAATGTGTAGGGTAACGTATCATCCCCATTTGCCTAAGACTAATGGGGCTCCCAGGACACAGGACTAAAGCCGGGACAGTTATGGGTATACCAGGATGGGTGATCCTCCAGCCAGTGCGTCCACGGTCACTTAGAGGTTGCTCAAGTAAGATGCAGTGTAAGAACAGATCACTGACTTTTTCCAACACAGAGTTACTGGGTGTACTTGACTTCAGTAAATGATCTCATGCAACAGAGATATCACACAGACAGAACTTCAATCTCCGCAGTAGGTAGGATGTCTTAGTCAATTTTGTACTGCTATCACAGAATATCTGAGATGGAGGTAATGTGGAAAG
This sequence comes from Rhinopithecus bieti, assembly GCF_001698545.2. Lineage (NCBI taxonomy): Eukaryota > Metazoa > Chordata > Mammalia > Primates > Cercopithecidae > Rhinopithecus > Rhinopithecus bieti. Next base: position 417,875 of record NW_016812573.1, read on the forward strand.
AATAGATATTTATTTCCTACAATTCTGAAGGCTGAGAAGTCCAAGGGTGAGGGGGTTGTGTCTGGTGAAGGCATTCTTGCTATGTCATCCCATGGTGGAAAGCATAAGAAAAAGAGAACAGGCACAGGCAGGGGGAAAGAGAGAGAGAGAGAGAGAGAGACAGAGAGAGAGAGAGAGAGACAGAGAGAGAACACTAAACGCAGTTTTATAACCAGCTAACAAGCCCGCTCTGGAGATAACTCCCTTCCGCCATAATGACAATCCATTTATGAAGGCAGAGCCCTCAAGACTTAATTGTCTCCTATTGTGCCCAGCCTCCCAACACTATTGCACTGGGGATGAAGTTTCCAACAGACAAATCTAAGGGGATGGATTCAAACAATAGAACAGGAATTTATAATTTATAAACCCATTTCACACGCAAAATTATGTATCCTTCACTTGAAAGCTGAGGAGGTGTAAAAAAATTAGAGAAGAAATAAGCTATCACTTTTATTTTGCAGATTTTTTTTGCATCTCTCAAAAGTAGAGAAATTGAATTTTTTGTGGTGTCTTTCCTTAAACAAACTGAGGATTAAGAATATTAGTAATAGAGACATTTACACAGGACTGACAACATGTGAGACTCCTCTTCCTAAGTACATTGTGCATATCTATTCAGAATACATTATCTATTTTCTACTATCTTCATTTTGCTGATACTCACACAGAGGGAAAAGAACTTGGCGCCAGAGACACAGATGACAAGTGAGCCGAACTAGACATGAATATGGATGTCTTCAGCTCACACTCCTAAAAGTGACAACATCACCGTATCCCAGGCTTGCTTTTACTGACAGCATTGCATTGCATTGGTGCACGTTGGTTTCTGTTGTGCATGTGCAAAAAAAAAAAAGTCCACAATTCTGAAAGCAAATAGTAAACATATTTGCTGCAAGTGTAAATATAAAATTCTTCTGAAAGCAAATAGTAAACAGATCCTGCAAGTATAAATATTATGACAGACGCTTATGTCCTGAAATAAATAATAGATTGTGTTCTAGGTTCCCTAGATTAAGCCTGCCACTCTGCCATTCACATTTTTGTCCCAGAAAATTCTTTCACAATACAATTCATCATAGTAACATCAGACTCCTTCAATTGCAACCTCACTGAGCACAATGCACTGGATATATATTATATTTAAAGAAAAGGCAAGAGTACATTTGGATTTATATCCAAGAGTTCCATACCTATGGATTCAACCAACTGCCAATGAAAATATTTGAAAAAATATCACATCCACATTGAACATGTACAAGCTTTTTTGTGTCATTATTCTCCAAACAATACAGTATAATTATTTGTGTAGCATTTTCACTGTTTTCAGTATTTTAAGTAATTTAGAGGTAATTCAAAGTATATGGGAGGATGTGCATAGGTTATATGCAAATACTACATCATTTTATGTAAGACACTTGATCATCTGTGGATTTTGGTATCTACAGGAGGTCCTGGAACCAGTCCTTCATGGATACCTAGAGACAACTGTATATATCCTGCCACCAACAAAATATAGCACTATAGTTCTATCGTGCTCAAGGATAAGAATCTCCTAGTTTTATTTATAATCAATAGACAATAAAAGAGCAAATTTATGTGTGGCCTTTTCCACCCTTAGCTATTTTTCCTTTCTAATTAATCTTCAACATTTTGAAGGCAAGATGATTCGTAATGATCTCTTGTCAAGAATAAGTACACTTTAACAACGTGAACCACTTGAGAAGCTCACGTTATCCGACTTTTTATTCACAATGGAAAACAGAACCACTGAAACAATTTCTCAAACTTATATCCTTTGGTAGTGGAGTTTGTACATTTCCTGAAGCACTTTTAATTATATTTTATCTTGTAAACCCTGGTGTGCATCCTTCTTGAAAGTTGAGGATACGAAATCACAGAGAAACTCATAAACTTGCTCAAGAGATCATTCATACTGCCAGTCTGGCAAACTCCACCTCTAATATCTGAATGTGTTGAAAGAAGGGACAGTGCCATATCTTCAAGTCCTCAGGCTCTCATAGAATGTTTTGGCTTATGAAGTATAATAGTCTAGTTAATCTGCTGGTCTAACCAAATCATCACCTACTTAGAAAGCTTATAAAACATATGTTTTTCAACTCACAGTGTCCTGTGAGTTGGGTCAAAAACTGGTACAAATCCAAATGGGGTATGCTCCTGGGGCTTGGGGTTTCATCTGAAGACCTCGAAATGGGGCAACAATCCACTTCAACGGAATTCCGTGTGGGTTTGTAGGGGGGGGGGTTGCAAGAATTCAGATTCTCATAGGTTTTTGGCACCAAGAATCTCCATTCCTAGAGGCGCCTATTAATTCCTCATCATCGTTGACTTCTTCATAGGGCAGCTCACAACATGGCAGCATTAGTTTACCGATACCGCAGGCAAGGGAAAGAGGACCACAGAGGAGCTGCTAGCAAGATGAAACTCACAATCTCCTATAGTGATAAGTGCACAGAGGGGAATACCCCATTGCTTTGTCATATCAGATTGGATTAAGAAGCAATCATGGATACTCTGCACAGACACTCCAAGAGAGGTGATTATACCTAAAATACGTCTATGAATTCAGGACACTGACATTATTGGAGCCTCTAAGGAGTCAGTCTGGCCCCCCTGGAGGACGCTAATGAATGTTTGTCTGAAGAAACAAACAAATCCCAAACACAATGTATTGCTAATTGAAAACTAGCAGCTCGAACTGGCTTCCTGAATTGGGGAGGTTAGAGTGTCTTCCAACACCAGCTCTGTGCTAGAACAGACAGGTATCAGAAGAGAAACAGACCCCAGTGGACAGCTGAGAAGTGGGTTAAGAGAACAAAAGTACACAATCGCAAGGTGGGTGCACAACAACGAGCTCACATTAGCATATCCTTCTATCATTTTTTAAGACCACTAGCGAACATCACTCCTAACCCAATCTGGCCCATTGTTTTACAATCCCTATATAAAATTAGCCATGATGGCGCTTACGTACACACGAATGAGACAAAAATAATAAAAATATCATGGGATTATTGGTTTTCTACCGTCATAGGAAAAGCAGGACTTGTGGGAGCTTCAACCACAAGCACCCAGCTTTGTTGTATATTCGGTAAACGCCAACTCAGAAGGATTCAGTAGGACCCCACACCCTTCTTGAGCCCCAAGCTAAAAAAAAAGCAAAGTGGCCTTCGCAAGTAGAACCAGGACTTGAATGTCAGATCCACTTTAGATGTTATTTTATAAACAAGCACTGAGTAATTGCTTCAGTGAACTTCAAAACCATGAAAGGGATTATCACCTTACAATACCCTTGAAATAACGTTAATTGACCTCATTTTTCAAAACCAGATAGAAACAGAAGTCAAGAGCAAACTCTGAAAACTAAATTATGGATTAATGATTTTAACAAACATCTGAAAAATGTTACTCCCAACTAACTTGCCTTTTAGAAACTCTTCTAAACGTATATATTCCTACTGTAATTTTAAAATCTTGACTGAAAATATTTTCTTTAGACTAAGGTTTCTCAACAAGAGAAACAAGACATTTGGGAGCAGATGATTCTGTGGTGGGGCTGTCCTATGCACTGTAGGGTGTTGACCAACATCCCTGGGATCCACCCACTAGATGCCAGGAACACCCCTTCACTCACTGAGACAAGTGAAAATGTCCCCAGATATTACCCGGTGTTCCCTGGGGAGAAAATTCCCCCCATTTGAAATCCACTGTCATAGATAGATAAACGGTAGAGATAGCCAGATAGATATAGATAGATGATAGATAGATAGATATAGATAATTGATAGATATAGATGCCAGAGAGTAGATAGATAGATAGATAATAATGATGATAGATAGTGGATAGATAATAGGTGGATAGGTATATAGATGATAAACAGACAGAAATAGATACATGGAAATATAGATTATAGATAGATAGATAGATATAAATGATAGATGGATAGATGTTAGACGGGTAGACAGATACATAAATGATGGATAGATAGATGGATAGGTAGAAAGAGGTGATGTATGAATAGATGATAGATACATAGATGATAGATAGATGATAGATAAATATGATAGATGACACATAGATGACAGATAGATTATAGATATGATAGATTGTAGATAAATATGTTAGATGATAGAGATGATGATAGATGACAGATAAATAGGTAATAGATATGATAGATAATAGATATGTAGATGATAGACATGATAGATGATAGATATGATAGCTGATAGATATGATAAATGATTGATGGTAGATAGATGTGATAGATCATAGATATATAGATAGATAGATGTGATAGTTGACAGATAGATATGATAGATGTTAGATGTGATAGATGACAGAAAAATAGATAAATAGATAGATAGATAGATAGATAGATAGATAGATAGATAGATAGATGAAGAATCTCATGGTCAGGCAGTGTTTCTCAGCCTCAGCCCTATTGAAATTTTGGCTGGATGATTCTCTGTGGTGGGGCCATTTTGTTCACTGTAGGATGTTGAACAGCATCCCAGGCCTCCACCCACTAGATGCCAGTTGTGACAGCCAAAAAGTTTCCAGACATTCCCCAATGTCCTCTAGAGGTGTCTTAGAGAATAGATAGAAGACTATTCAGAAGAACAACATCCCCACCATTTTTTAGATAATAAGATCCAGGTCACACTGCCTAACATCATTCTTTCTGGTTAGAACATTACAGCCACATCATCATCAGTCCCTGGTGTTGACATTTGTTAAAAATGTGGGACTTGGTTTCACTAGGCAGAAATCAGTATTGCCACATCATTCCAGAAGTCCTATGGGGCTGTGTTTTCTTTCAGCTCCCCAGTGTGTACCTGAGCAGGAAAGATCTTTCTTTTGAACATATTGGTTGGAATGTCCCTGTGTGCTGTCCTCTTGCTCCTCTTGCTGAAGAAGCTGAGACTGGGTCACTGGCATGTTTTCCTACCTGGTTCTCACATTAGCCTGCAACCGAGGTGGCTGAAGCTCCATCCTTGTGGTCTCATGCTGTTTCTACCATCTCTGAAGTCTGCAGGTGCCTTCGGAGCCACACCACCTTCAGTTGGCCTCCTCATTGCTGATGGTTGTGGTCTGCACCTTAGCTGATGTTGGCCAGTCTCCAAGACTGTTCCAGAATCTTTTGCCACCTCCTCAGCTCAGTTATCACTGTGCTATCTTAATCCTACTGCTATGGTCTCAATGCATCCCCCAAAATTCATATGTTTAAATGTAATGAACTATGTGATAATATGAAGTAGTGGAGCCTTTAGGAGGTGATTAAGTCATGAGGGTGGAGCCCTCCCACACATGGGATTTAGTGTCTTATTCAAATGCTAACTCTTTGCCCTTCTACATTCTGTCATGTGAGAGCACAGCATGAAGGTACAAGCCCTCACCAGACACCAACTCCACCATGCGTTGGTCTTGGGCTTTTCAGCCTCCAGAACTGTGAAAAAATAAATGTCTGCTCTTTATACATTACCCAGTCTCAGGTATCTTGTTATAATTGGACAAACAGACTGAGATATCTACTGCTGTCCTTATTGGGAGCAGACAACTTCTGAACCTTTTCTCATCTTTGCCAAAAGTCATGGTGAAGTCCTGGCTCCCCCAATGCCACTTCCCCAATGCTGTGTTAGAGGATGTTTGTAGGATGTGCCTTGGGTTGCCAATTTTAGCTAGCCTTGCTGTGCTCTTAGATCAAGATGCAAGGGGTTGCATAAAGAATCTATTTGTTTCCTTAGGATGGCTATTACCAAAAAGTCAAAAGATAACAAACATTGGTGAGGATGTGGAGAAAAGGAAACCTTTGTACACTATTGGTGGGAACATAGACTGGTACAGTCATTATGGAAAACAGTATGAAGGTTTCAAAAGAATTAAAAATCGAACTACTATATGACCCAGCAATCCCTCTTCTGGGCATATACCCAAAAGAAATGAAACCACCACATTGTGAAGATACCTGTACTCCCAATTTTATCGCAGTATTATTCACAAAAGCTGAGATGAGGAAACATCCTGTTTGTTGACAGAAGGATGGATACAGAAATGTAGTAAATATATACAATAAAATATTACTCAGTCTGAAAAAACAAGATCTCAACATTTTCTCAACATGGATAAAACTGGGGGACATTATGTTAAGTGAAATAAGCCAGAGACAGAAAGCAAAATACTGCATGATCTCAGTTATATGTGGAATCTAAAAATAAAAAATTCAAATGTAGATAGATACATTTGTTCTCTATCAAAACAGTGGTTACCAGGGAGGGTGTTGAGGGAAGGAGGAAATAGGGAGATGAGGTTAGAGCAGCTGTCTCCAACCTTTTTGGCACCAGGGACGGGTTTCATGCAAGACAATGTTACCACAGACCGGGAGCAGGGTCGGGGTGGGGAGGATGGTTTCTCAATGATTCAAGCTCATTACATTGATTGTGCACTTTGTTTTGATTATGATTACATTGGAATACATAATGAAATAATTCTACAACTCACCATCATGTAGAATCAGCAGGAACCCTGAGCTTGTTTTCCTGCAACCAGACAGTCCCATCTGGGGGTGATGGGACAGAATGACAGATCATCAGGCATTAGATTCTCATAAGGAGTGCACAACCTAGATCCCTTGCAGGCACAGTTCACAATAGGGTTCACACAGAATCTAATGCTGCCACTGATCTGAAAGAAGGCAGAGCTCAGACAGTAATGTGTGCCGTGGAGAGTGTCTGTAAAAAAGATGAAGCTTCTCTGGCTTGCCCGTCGCTCACCTCCTGCTGTGCGGGCTGGTTCCTACCAGGCCAAGGATCAGTACTGGTCCCTGGCCTGGGGGTTGATGACTTCTGGGTTAGAAGATACAAAATAGCAGACATATAGGATAACCAAGTCTAGAGGGCTGGTGTTCCATGTGAAAACTACAGGGAATAACATTGTAGTGTATTTGGGATTCTTGCTAAAGGAGTAGGTTTTAGCTGCTCTTGCCAAAAACAACAACAAAAAATGGGTAACTATGTGACATGATGGATAAGCTAATTTGCTTCACTATAGTAATATAGTAACCTTTTATTATCTAAATGCATCTCATAACATCAGGCTGTACACCTAAATATACAGAATAAATTTATTATTTTTTTAAAAGAGTAAATAAGAAAGGGAAGAATATACTCTTGTTTTTCAAGCCTTTTGCACTAAGCAGGTCCTTTGGAAGAAAATTACATAACTAATTGCTACCGCAATTAAGTTCAATTTGTAAAACCTACCAGAGAGAGAGAGTCATTGCAAAGACTGAGATTCTTGAGGGCACAGGGTCTGTTTCTTACTCACCTTTGCTTTCCCAGAACCTAGGATAGTACCTGACACAAAGCAGGTACCCAATAAATATGTGTGTAAAAACAACAGTAAACAAGGAAGAAGTTTTTCTAACTCCAAAGGAATTAGAAGCCCAGCTGTGCCTATGTAGGGAAAGCCCCAGAGATGTAGCTGTGAAAGCAAAGACAACATGAACAGAAATTCATCCTTTTCCAAGTTTGCCTGGAGCCGCATAATGACAGGATATTACCTGATTGCTTGAGGAATTATTGCCCCTATCAGTTGATGAGATGCCCAGGGAAAAATGACAGAACAGCAGGGTTGAAATGCTCTAATTACTAAGAGAATGGGCATCATGATAAGACATAAACCAGAATGTTACACACATGGACCTAAGTAAACCACGGAGTCCTCATTCAAGACAGAAGTCTTCATCTTTTCATAAATACAAAGGTAAGATGAGATTTCTTGCCCGAATTTGCCAAATAACTCCCTCATGTTTCTTCCTTCCTTGGACATGGAGGCTTGGTAGACAATAACGAAAATTTTATTCCTCAAGTGACCCCAGAATTATACAATGCCTACAAATGCAGCCCCAAATAGCACATTTTTGTTTTTTGATGATCTTTTCTTAAGAGTCTCATGGTATGGTCTATGAACAAAGCTGTTAGCAAGGATATAAAAAAATACACCTGGTTTTGTGATTTTTACGTTGATACATCCCCAAACTACAGGAGTCTTGCAATTTGTCACCCACATTGTGGGTGATTAAAGGGGGGTATGGTGTTTATTAATCTTATGAGCATTGATGTAAATTAGAACTGTCTGAGGAAAGTCAGGACAAAGCCACCCTACCAAGAGTAGGAAAGAAAATGAAACAAATTGTGTTCTATCTGTCACCCGGGATTTTATTCCATCATGAAAAGGAATGAAGTCTTGACACATGGTATGACATGGATGAACCTCAAAAACACTACGAGAAGTGAGAGAAGCCAGCCTCAAAAGACCCCATAGTACATGATTGCGTTTACATGAAATATCCAGAATCACTAAATCTCAAAGCCCAGAAAGCAGAGTGGCAGTTACACGCAGGGCTTGGGAGTGGAGGGAGTGTAGAACGACTGCTTAGTGGGTATGGGGTTTCCTTTTGGGGTGATGACGACTGAAACTAGATAGTGGTGGTGGTTGCACAATATTGCAAGTGTAATAAACACTGCTGAATTGTACACTTTATTCTGTTTTTTTTTTTTTTTTTTTTTTTTTTNTCCTGGTCAGAGATACTTTCACTTGACATATACTCTATTTATTTTATATTTTTGTCTTGCTAAGAACATCCTGTATCCTGTGTTTATTCAATTGCCCTTATTATATTGTGAATTTCTAGAAAACAGGGAGTATAACTGATTTATCCACCCATAGCTAATAGTATGGCATCTAGCCCATCATAGGTGATCAATAAGTATTTTAGACAAATTGAACTCATACATCCTCCTATTCACTGAGTTCCTTTTGAGTGTAAGTACATTATTCCTTTTTTTTTTTTTTTTTTTTTTTTTTTCTGAAACAGAGTCTCACTCTATTGGCCAGGCTGGAGTGCAGTGGCATGATCTTGGCTCACTGCAACCTCCGTCTCCTGGGTTCAAGCGATCCTCTTGTCTCAGCCCTCCGAGTAGCTGGGATTACAGGTGCCCACCACCATGCCTGACTAATTTTTGTAATTTTAGTAGAGATGGGGTTTCACCATGTTGCCCAGGCTGGTCTCGAACTCCTGGCCTCAAGTGATCCACCTGCCTCGGCCTCCCAAAGTGCTGGGATTACAGGCATGAGGCACCACACCTGGACAATTGTGCATTTTAAAAGAGTTCATGTTGTGTCATGTTAATTTAATACAAATAAAAAGGAAATGAAACAATGGTGAGCACGTCTTGTGTGCCGTGATGAGTTCCTAGACACAAAATCACATTTGTGTATCCCAATCATCTTTATTCTACAGGGTTGTCATGAAGAGTTGGCTGATAATGATTGTCATAACTTATCACCAGGGCTCTATTCAGCTTCTGTCTCCAGGGGATTTCTGTATGCATCCCAAAGTGATTTCCCCTCATCCAGAAATATCCCCAGTCAACACTGTCCCACGGCAGAGCAACCTTATCCATCTGTAAATGCCACAGCCAGCCCACAAGAATGCCAGTTACTTCCTTTCTGCCATATTGAGCTCAGCTTTTTAGAGATTCTGCAGACCTTGGGGGGTGGCCTTGATGCAGGGTAGATGAACCCCAAATTGTGGTTTAGCTCAGGAAAAGTTTTTGGCTTCACATAGGAAAGAATTCAAGAGTGAGCAGATGGTGCAAGAAATCATAGTTATGGAGGTGGCAGTGTTACAGCTCCGGCTACAGTGTTACAGCTCCAGTTGCAGTGTTACGGCTCTGGCTACAGTGTTACAGCTTGGCTACAGTATTACAGCTCTGACTACAATGTCATAGTTCCATGACTGCTCCTGCAGAATGGGGCTACCCCATAGGCAGTGGGCTGAGAGTAACAGCTCAGAGGCAGTTCTGCAGTCATATTTTTATGCAGTTTTAATTACATGCAAATCAAGGGGTGGATTATACAGAAATTTGTATACAAGGGTGGTAACTTTTGAGTCACCAGGTCTTTGCCATAGAAAGGCGTGGTAACTTCTGAGTGTTGCCATGGCAATGGTGAACTGACATGGCCTACTGGTGGGTGTGTTTTATGGGGAGGTGCTTCTGTTCCTTCCCTGTTTTAGCTAGTCCTCAGTTTGGTCTGGTGTGAGTCCTGCCTCCAGACTCGAGTCCTGCCTCACATAGTAGTCTTTCAGGACACACGTACTCTTTCGAATTGAACTGACAAGGAAATCCTGACACAGAGCAAAAATTACAAAGTTTGAATGGAATCCTAATAGGAGACATCCCATCCTAATTGATTATTGTAGCATTGCTTTGTAGGAAATGAGATGTTGGGAGGTGGAGGTTGGATATTCCCTTGCTTATCAACTTTGCCAATCAAGTGGATTGGCCAGTGATCTTAGGAGGGAAAAGATGGAAGTAAACTTTTCCGCTGTGAGATATATGTGTGTGTGTGATTTTGTTAGACATGGAGATCAATGGTTTATGGCAGCGGTCCCGAGTTTTTTTTTTTGACACCAGGAGTCAAATTCATGGAAGACAAATTTTCCATGGACCAGGGGGTGGTGGGGGATTGCTTCAGGATGATTTAGGCACATCACATTTATTGTGCACCTGATTTCTATGATTATTACATTGCAATATAGAATAAAATAATTATACAACTCACCATAATGTAGAATCAGCGGGAGCCCTGAGCTTGTTTTCCTGCAACTAGAGGTCCTATCCTGGGGTGATGGGAGACAGTGACAGATGATCAGGCATTAGATTCTCATAAGGAGCACACAATCTGTATCTCTTGCATGGGCAGTTCACAGTAGGGTTCACATTCCTATGAGAATCTAATGCCACTGTTGATCTGACAGGAGGCAGAGCTCAGGCAGTCATGCAAGCTATGGGGAGCATCTGTAAATGCAGTAAGGCTTTGCTCACTTGCCCACCACTTACCTACTGCTCTGTGGTCCGGTTCCTAACAGGCCATGACCAACGCTGGTTCATGGCCTAGGCATTGGGGACTCCTGGTTTATGGCATTCACAGAGTTATAAGGACTCAGCCCTGCAGCTGACTCAAGGACAGCAAGGAGAAAGTCACTCACTCTCCTCTATTTGCCAGACCCTTACCATTAAGTTCAACAGAAAGGCTGCCCTGGAAAGAGGGTCTGATTGGAGCAGTGTTGCCGTTCTCAGAGAAAGTGGCCCTCCCTGGACTGCTGCCATCTTTTGTAAGCACGTCTCCATGGCACTTTGGAAATGGGAGAGGCACCTCTCTCTTACATTAGCTGCAATTCTAGATGTCCACAGAAAACACAGACCTTTGTACAAAAGGCAGAAATGATCTTATGGAGTTCAAGCAATCATTTTTTCCCTGAATATTTTGTTTTCTTGGCCAAACCTTATATATATATATGTGTGTGTGTATATATATGCATATATGTGTGTATATATATATATATATGCATATATATGTGTGTGTATATATATATATGCATATATATGTGTGTGTATATATATATTTTTGCAGTGACACATCTTCAGTGTCAAAGCAGTACCAGCATATTCTCCTCATGGAATATTTGGAGAGAAGCCAATTTCTGTTCAAGGAACAGCTGCAACCAAGGACGTGACATGGCTTGCCGTCAATGCTTACCAGATGCTATGATACAGCATCTATGTTTCTGTCATGTGATACAGAAAATATCCACAGACTCCTTTAAAAATAGAAATTCATGGGTTTAAGGTTATGCCTGTTAGAAGCGGTAGAAGTGTGGACATGTTAGTCCACAGGTGTTAGAATAATTCTGGCAACGTGTTCATATTGATGCTATCAGGGCTCATTAAAATTTGCTAGTGCACCTATAAACACAGTGAAATATCCAACAAGATTAGGATAGTCTGTAGTTTTCAGGCATCATTCTGATAGTTTCACAACATTTAACCAATGGCAACATGTGTGCAGGAACGTGCATGGAAGACATGTTCAAATGCTAATTGAAAGATTTTTCTTCCACAGAATTATATAATAGATAAGAAAGTGGCTTCCCTAAGAAGACGTTACAGGAAGGCAAGAAAAAACAGGAACTGGGAGAAGGAGGGAAGAAGCAAATTCATTTGATTTATAAGGCTTTAAAGCAAAATAATTGGCAAGTCATATAATTGGCTAGAGAGATTAGGTCTTGCCGGTGATTACTTAGGACCTGTCTTTGTGTGAATCACCTGTTTTCCTGCCAAAGATGAAGATGAAACATTTCCATGAGCAGGCAATTCAGCCTGAGTGTGTCTACTGTTATTTTCAGATGAGGAGACTCCATGTGCATGGTTGCAGTAGGCATTCTTGGGAGCTCATGAGCTGAATTTCAGGAAAAGCCCAAGAAGATTCCACATTTCCCTCAGGATATCCTCAGGAAAATGTCCACAGGTCTGGAAACACTTAGCCATCACTTGCTTACTTGAGAGAAGTCAAAAAGGATTATGGAAACAGATTGGAATGTTGAACCACATTTATAAATGTTCCTAAGCTGCTTCTATTAACCAAAAAAGATGCTGAATAAACAGAAAAAAAAAAAAAACAGATCAGGCTGGGAAATATCACTAGGACTGGCCCCCCCAAAAGAGGAAAAGTACTGTGAATATTTAGTGGAAGAGGGAATGGTAGACATTGGCAACCACGGGAGTGAACAAGATAGCTTGTCAAAGGGAAGTGTTAGAAAATTAACTTTCTTAGAGGGCTGAAATAAAACATGTGAAAAAGAAAAAAAAAAGTAAGTCCTTAATCCATTTTATTTTGATTGTTGTATATGGTAAGAGATAGGGGTCTATTTTTATTCTTCCATATGTGGATATCCAGTTTTCCCAGCACCATTTATTGAAGGGACTGTCTTTTCCTCAAGGTATGTTTGTGACACCTTTGTCACAAATGAGTTCGCTTTAGATCTGTGGATTTATTTCTGGGTGCTCTAGTCTGTTCCATTGGTCTGTGTGTCTGGTTTAATGTCAGTACCATGCTGTTTTGGTTACTATAGCTCTGTAGGAAATTTTGAAGTACTCCATAAATACATTAAAAAAAATCAAACTGAGAACTCTTTTCAGTTATGATATCATTGGGTAGAGGTAAAATGTGTTCATTCATGAAGCGAAGACACTGTTTGAGCACCTGGTGTATACCAGTCAATGTGCTAGGTGTGGGCCGAGTATAGTGAGAATGGAAATGTGTGAAGAAGAAAAGAAAGAGAGCATTAATTCTTTGACACTATGGGAGAGCACAATGATCTTGTCTGCTTGGAAACAGGAGACAGCTTTAAGGTGTAATATTGAGTCATTCTTTTGGACAGAATTCTGCAAAGGTGGTAGGCCAGATATCCTTCTTGGTTCTGCCCTCCTCATTCATGGGAACTTTTAAAATTATGATTTTTGAGTATGGGTAACTCCAGCTGTTACCAAGACTATCAGGGAAAGGGAAAGAATAGGGAATCTGGGTGAAGACAACAAGAAAGTTATAAGATTGGAAGCTATGAATTCATGCCTGCACAGACATGAAGGCAGAAAATTGGGTTAAAGATGAATAGAAGCAACTATCCAGGTGTAAGAAAAACCAGGTTAAATAGATAACATTGATGCCACGATGTTGGCCAAGCCACGAGTGGAGACTATTTCCCTGAGGTCACAGAAGGATATCTTGTTATTAATGTGTGTCCTCTACATTGGGGACTTCTTAGGATAACAATGGATTCCTCCTCTTTTTGGCTCAGAGAAATTTCACTAATTCCTTTCTTGTGAACTTTCATGATTTTACAGAAATATCTCAGGCTGTAGCCAAGGGCACTGCAACTCTTTGGATGCAATTAGATTTGGGTCAATTAGGAAATAAAATGCTGTAATTACCTCATATTCTGAGGTTACTCAAGTTGCCCAAAGTGACACAATAGAGATAAATTTGGAAGTCTATCCAGAGCAAATGTCTGGCTGAGATACTTTCTCAGGGAAGCCGAGAGGGCCCTACCCAATGGGAGTCTAAGCTCCCCATCCCAACCCCAGGAGCTCTACATGGACTCAATCAAGTGAAGGGTTTTCAAATGTCAGACGAGGCGCTTCCAAGCCAAGTCTCCAGTGGAGGAAGAAAGTGCACATGGAAGAAAACCTTTCTATTAGGAGAAAGGTCAGATACTGATTCCTAAAAGCCTCAAATCACATTCACTCCTCTTGTCTTTCTGACGCCTCTGCTTCAACCTAACTATGAGTGAGGTAAGAATTTTCCTGAATCGCAAGTATACCTAGCAATTTCCCAGAGAGCAAAAAGCATAATTTCTACTCTCCCCAATCAAAGGAGTATAAAGCAATTTTATTTAGATGTCGTTCCTGTGGCCTGGGTCCCAGAAAATTCTAAAGGTGTGGTTCCTTCCCACCATTGTTAGGCAGAGGATATTTGGTGGACGTATACTAGAACTCACAGCAATTCAGGCATTGTTTCTTTACAATGCTGAGCTATATATTCCAATATATATTCTTTCCCAAATGCGTTGGTTTAAATATAGTTGTTTGTCTGATACATGGAAATCTGCTTAAGCTAAATAACAGACTCGTCTCTTCCTTAACAGGAAGCTCTTATTTCCTGCACACACTGGGAAGGTCATTGTTTCCCTCACTCTTGCTCCTGAGTGACATCCTTCAGCCCATGCAGTAGCATCAGTGGTAGGAAATTTATGGCGGTACCTGCTTATTAGATGTGCTGTGATATCATCAACTGGATTCATACAAATGGTCAGATGGCAAAGAGAATGTGAGCCTACACGACTGTTCCTGGAGTGTCAAAGAGAGCCCAAGACACACCTCTGTGTACCTGGCTATTTAGCCTCTGGCCTAAACAAAGCAGGGATATGAGCTTGAGTTTCCACAATGCTTTTCTTATACCTGGGATCTCTAGGATTGACCTAGAATCCTTTGAAATCATTCATAATGCACCCCTCAGAGTGTTGAACCCAAATGAAATCTGGGCATGGGGAAGCTCTGATTGACTACACAGCAAAGCACATTTCCATAGTAGGAATAGATAGATAGAGATGATGGATAGATAAATAGATAGATAACACATGAATAGATAGATGGGTAATAGATTGTATATAGATAGATAATGGATAAATAGATGGGTGATAGATGATAAATACATAGATAAATAGATGATGGAAAAATAGATGATGGATAGATGAATAGATAGATGTAGATGGGAGATAGATAGATAGATAGATAGATAGATAGATAGATAGATAGACAGATGATAGATAAATGACAGATTTCTACTGTGAGGTTCTGGCTCTCAGTGGTTCCCCCAGAAGCCTCTGTTTATGACTCTGTCTTCCAGCACAGTTAATCTGTCAAATGTCAATTCCAGGAGCATTTTACCAGAAAGTTCCCCACCCTATCAGCAAAACATGAGCCCTTCCCCTACGAGGCCACACTGCTGCTAGTAGCAGGGCTGGCTGGGCCCACACAGGTGTACACACTCAGGGAGCATTACTCACCCCATAGCCTACGCAGAAGAAATCAGTGAGGAACAAATTGTTTCCCATGTCCCTTCTGCCATCTTGGCAAAAATAAATGCTGAAGAATATAAAACGCTGCCTACACATGTACCCATGAGCTTCCTCTGGGTCTTGGGGATGGGAAATGGGAGCTGTACCTTAACGACCATAGTAGGATCCTCTGGCCGACCTCTTCAGCTGGCCAATGTCCAGTTACTTCCTTTGGAGGCCTATCACGCAACCATTTTGCAGATTGTATGATCCATTTGACCCAGGAATAGATAAGTGAAGGGTTAGACACCCAGAGATGGTCTCTTAGCTCAGAATGCTCAACAAAGTGTGATAGCCTGGGGGGCTTAGACCACAGACAATTATTTCTCACAGTTCTGAAGGCTGGAGGTCGAAGACCAAGGCATGGCTGATTCAGTGTCTGGTGAGGACTTGGTTCTTGGTTCACAGACAGTGCCTCCTTGCTGGATCCTCACATGGTGGAGAGGGTGAGATGGACAGAGTGAGGGAGGAAGGAATGGAGGGAGAGAAAGATATATACAGAGAGATAGAGAGAGAGTGAAATCCCCAGAGTATCTTCTTATAAGGACACTAATCCTGTCGGATCAGGTCTCCATCCTTATGACATCGGTATTAGTCTGTTCTCATGCTGCTAATAAAGACATACCCGAGACTGAGTAATTTATAAAGAAAAAGAGGTTTAATGGACTCACAGTCCCACATTGCTGGGGAGGCCTCACAATCATGGCAGGAGCCAAGGAGGAGCAAAGTCACGTCTCACATGGCAGCAGCCAAGAGAGCATGTGCAGGGGAACGCTTATTTACAAAACCATCAGATCTTGTGAGACTTATTCACTACCACAAGAACAGCATGGGAAAGATTCACCTTCATGATTCAATTACCTCCCACTGGGTCCCTCCCATGACATGGGGATTATGGGAGCTATAGTTCAAGATGAGATTTGGGTGGGGACACATCCAAACCATAATATCACTGAATCTTAATTACATCCTGTTAAATTAAGTTTACCTAAAGCTGCCTTCTCGCATTTTTTAAGTTCAGCCTCAAAGTTTCTCTGCACACAGTGCACTGTAACCTAACTGGATGTGCAAACATGCAAATGGACTGGAATCCACTCCTGTGCCAACCATCAAGTTTTGACCAATCAAAGGTGGCCAATGGTACAAACTGTGTTCAAATAAGGTAAATGCCAAGCTGTAACCAATCCAGCTGTTTCTGTACCTCGCTTTCATTTTTCTGTCCATAAATCTTTGACCATGCCATAGTGCCAGAGATTGAACCTATTCTGGTTTTGTGGGGTCCGGGGGGGGGGGGGNCCTTCTTGAGTTTTATGTTTTCAGTTTTTTTTTTTTTTTTTCCACATGAATGAAATGTAGAATGCAGTCCTACAAATAAGCTTACTCTTTTGCCAGCACTGGGCTCTTTTCCAGGTGGGCATATGGGCTAGTTTAGTATTTTACCACCTAGTCAGAGCTCAATAAAAATTAAAATAGAAAATGTACTGATTTAGTTATAACACAAATGGTTACAGTGGTGCACGTTTATGGTAGTGAGATAAAAACTGAATTTGCAAATGCAATTGGATAGAGCCCTTGGTGGTCACTGTTAGTCACTGTTAACATTAGCTGTCCTTCCTGGACCACAACTGTCCTTCCTGGACCACCCTGATTGGTTGGGTGTCAAAGGTTACTGAACTCACTTTCAGGCATTGCAAACTGCAAAATGTGCACACTTAGTAGCTGTTCGCTAATCTGAAGGGCTGCAAATCTCCCACTCAGCTGGAAGAATGGGGTGGAGTAAATTCAGTGCAAACCAGAGATCCCCTTGGTGTGTCCATAGGTTCGTGGTTCCTTCTGAGGAAATGCATGGCCTGCTCTTCATGTCTTGCCCTCAGCCATCATCACCAAGAGCTTCTTCAAGCTGAGGTCTGGAAGTGAAATGTGGGGAGCAAAATAATTCCTAGCCATGGAGAGAAGGACTTGAGTTAAGGGAGGCTCAGCAGAAGAATAGCTGGGCTGATGCTTGAGCCTAGTCTGGCTTCATTCACCTGCATGCTGCTGGCACTGGGGCTGGAGCCTGCAGCCTGTGTACCTGGGGTTTTAACCTGATCATGGCTCCATTGCCACCCATATGGTCCCTTTGAGTCTCAGCCATGTCCCCAATCTGGCCCTGACTTGGGTGACTCACCTTGAGACTCTGTATGTCTACGTGTCTGTATGTATGTTTTCTGTATGAATTTGTGTACACACGTTTCTGTGTGTTCATGCTTGTATGTGTAGATGCACAAATGCATGCATTTCTGCATGAGTGTATTATGTGTTTGTATATGCACACGTGTTTGTGTACGAGTGCATGGGTTTCTGTATTATGAATGCATGTGTTTGTGTGCATGTATATGCATTCATGCAGGTATATATATACATGAGCTTCTGTATGAGTTTATATATGCATGTGTTTGTGTGTATATATGCATGCATGCAGTTTTTGCATGAGCACATGCATGTATGCATTTGTATATATGTGCATGCATGCTGTTGTATGTATGCATGGGTTTCCGTATGAGTGTGTGCATGTGTGCATATACGTGTGCATGCATGCAGGTGTATGTATGCATGGGTTTCTGCTTGAGTTTATGTATGCATGTGTTTGTGTGTATATATGTGCATGCATACAAATTTATGTATGCATTAGTTTCTGTGTAAGTTTATGCATGTGTTTGTGTGTATATATGTGCTTGCATGCAGTTGTATGTATGCATGTGTTTCAGTATAAATGTATGCATGTCTGCGTCTGCTTGTACATGTACCTGTGTCTGTGTGTGTCCTCCAAAACAATCCTCTCTTTCCTCTCACCTCCATTTTCTTCTGCATTCTTTCTCACTCTGTAAACTGCAGTTCCCAACAAGAATGCAGAGATCCAGCTCATTAGAACATCCATTCTTTATAGAGTAAATCGTGCATCTAAATGGCAGTTGTTTTTACGTTGGTAACAGAGTTTTGAATGGGTGAAATAAGACATAGAGGTTAATGTTAAAATCAGTCCTGAGTTACAACACACCATCAAACAGGCTTTCAACAGAAAAAAAGTTCACCAAGCTAAAATTCTGACTGGTAAGTTTGAGGTTGCTTTCATACCTAAAGATCAAGTTCCAAAATGCATTCAACAAACACATCCACATCTGTGTTTTGCATCTATCAATGGGACATGATAGAAAATGGCAAAGGGTTTCTTTTGAGAACATGAACATTTTATTGGATATTTTCACTGATACCCCAGTGAACGTAGCTCACAAGCATATCCTGTCTCAAATACACACATAAACACATACAGATTCTTGAAGCCTCTGAGAAAGTTCCATGCTTACAAATTTTACATATGGTTAAAGTCCAAGCCAGGAGGTGAATGGATGGTTCTCTCCCCCAGAATAGTATAGATTTTATTATGAATACACTCTCTCCCCAGAGATAGGTTTCAGGGTAAGGCAATTTGTCTAAGGATCAGAACAGGAAAAATATTGATATGGTTTGGCTGTGTCCCCACCTAAATCTCATCTTGAATCATAGCTCCCACAATTTTCACATGTTGTGGGTGGGAGCCATTGGGAGGTAACTGAATCATGGGAGTAGGTCTTCCTTGTGCTGTTCCCATGACAGTGAATAAGTCTCATGGGATCTGATGGTTTTATAAGGTGGAATTCCCCTGAACAAGCTCTTTTGCCTGCCACCATGTAAGATGTGCCTTTGTGTCCTTCACCTTCTGCTGTAATTGTGAGGTCTCCCCAGCCATGTGAAATTGTGAGTCCATTAAGCCTCTTTTTCTTTATAACTTACCCAGTATGTCTTTATTAGTAGTGTGAGAACACACTAATACAAATGTCATTGTGACAACTATTATGCCTGAAGCATCTATCTGGTTAGAGCAACTGAGGATTACATGCATCAGAAGCCCTTGCCACAACCAGGAAATCATCCATAGCAGAGAAATAAGTCCTTCCCTGGGCCCATGGAAGCAGCCGGTGCAGGTATTAGGCATGAGAACTGCCGACATACTGCTTGATTTATAATCCTGGAAGATGTCTGTGCTGTGCTCTGGGACTCTGGGCAGACAGCTGTGCCTCAATCCTTCCAGGGACTGACGTCAGCGGTCTGGAACCTGCAGGCGAAAGCTGAAAGCCGTGGGGATGAGAAACTGCCCTGTCTGTGGACATTTGGGAGGGTATCTTAGATCCTTTACTGGCTTTATCTGTCACCTCCCCCCCACCCCAAAAGCCCTCTGATGGGGTGTTTGTAGCATCCCTGCAAATTCTCCACATGTCACCATCTGGAGAAGAAAAAAAAGAGCACCTTCTTGAAAATGTTATTTTGCAGGCGCATACTTTCTGAATGTGACCTCTTGCAGCTACAAAGAGACTCTCATCGGGAGGCCAGATTGACAAACATTTTTTTGAGAAAAAAAATTGGAAAAGATAACAAAAAAACAGGAAATTTTCTCAAAGTGAGCCTTGGAAAGTTTGGCATTGTTGACGGTTAATGTATTGGGCTATTCTTAGGATATTACCGGTGAAGCCACTTGGATGTGAAGGGCCAGCCAGCAACACCAGTAGAGATGGTCGGCTGGAGAAAGCCACTGACTTCACTTGTGTGCTTTTGCCAAATTGGCTTGTCTCTCGCACTCCTAGAAAATGCAGTCTTCTTGGCAGGGGCCCACCTTCTGCAGAGGTACAGACAGGGCAAAGGCGCCATTGCACTCAGCTGTCTGGACGGCTGACTGCGTCCAGAAAATCCTGAGCAGAGAAAGGCCCAACCAGATCTCGTGTTTTCCACTCTGCATGTACATTAGATGGTCTAGAAAAAGTTTTGGAAACTTACAACAATTTGTTCGCCATGACACCAAAGACACAGGCAACAAAAGAAAAAAAAAACAAACAAAAACCAAAAAACCAGGTAAACTGGACTGCACCAAAAACAACAACAACTTTTGTTCATCAGAAGACACAAGCAAAAGGGTGAAAAAACAAACCACAGAATGAAAAGATATATTTGCCAATCATATATCTGATAAGGCATATATTTGTTAGAATTCTCCAGAAAAACGGAAGCAATAGGACAGACAGCTATAGCTATAGATACAGATGATATTTATTATGGGAATTGGCTCACGTGATTATGGAGGCTAAGTCCCACCCACCATATTCTACAAGTTGAGTATCTAGATAAACTGGTTGATATGGCTTGTTTGTGTCCCCACCCAAATCTCATCTTGAATTGTAGCTGCCATATAATTCCCATGTGTTATAGGAGGGACCTGGTGGCAGATAATTGAATCATGAGGGCAGTTTCCCCCAGACTGTTCTCTTGGTAGTGAATAAGTCTCATGAGATCTGATGGTGTTGTAAGGGGAACCCCTTTTGCTTGGCTCTCATTCTTGCTTGCCTGCTGCCATGTAAGATGTGCCTATCGCCTTCTGCCATGATTGTGAGGCCTCCCCAGCTACATGGAACTTTGAGTCCATTAAACCTCTTTTTCTTTATACATTTCCCAGTCTCGGGTATGTCTTTATCAGCAGCATGAAAACGGACTAATACACCTGTGGTGTAAGTCCATCCGAATCCTAAGGTCGAAGAACAAGGGGTGCCCTTGGTGCAACTCCCAATCCTAAATCGTCCTTACCATAAGTATTCAGTGAAACCACCACCCAACCCTACCTCACCCTCAGCAATCACTCAAGGAATAAAATGACAGGCTTTACACGACTTTTCACGTCCACATTAGGAAAGAATATTTCTAAATGGTCTCAGCTTCCAATCGCACGAGCGTTTCATTAAAGAAAGATGCGGGGGCGGGGCCAAGGTGGCCCACTAGAAGCTGCCGCGTTCAGAGGCTGCCATGGAGAAAACCATAAAAAGCATGCGAATCCTTCACCGGCAACCAAGGCATCCAGGTTCTCTCATGAAAACTGACTAGAAGGCCGGTGTGACCCACGGAGAGAAGGAAGAATAGTGCGGTGCGGTAGCCCACCTGAGAGCCACACAGGAAAGGGGAACCCGCTCCCGTCAGCCAAGGGCGGCGGTGAGTGAGCCTGCTACCCAGCCGGGAAGACTGCTTTCTCCACGGAACTATGCAACCCTTGGATCGGAAGACCCCACTCATGAGCCCATGCCACCGCGACCTAGCGTCCCAACCCCAGAACAGGCAGATTCTTACAGCCTCTCAGCTGGAATCTGCTTAAGCCTACCGAACTCCAAGGGGAAGGGCGACCAGCACCAGCTGCGGCCGCCTGCTAAGCCCTTTGAGCTCTTTGGGGGAGGGGCAGCAGCCAGCACTGGGATTCGAAACTGCCTAACATGCTAAGTTCCCTGGGCAGGGGAAGGGTGGCACCCATTTCTATAGCTCCAGGCTGTGATTTTCCCCTGGTGGAGCCAGGGAGGCTGGACAGCCTGAAAACCCGAAAGGCCAGAGTGCATCTTCTCCAAATGATCACAACGTCTCTCCATCAAGGACACAGAACTGGACGGAGGATCAGATGGACGAATTAACAGAAGTAGGCTTCAGGAGATGGGTAATAAAAAACTACACTGAGCTAAAAAAAAAAAAAAAAAAAAAAAAAAAAAAAAGCACGTTATAACCCAATGCAAAGAAGCTAAGAACCTTGATAAAAGTTTAGGTGAATTGCTAACTAGAATAACCAGTTTAGAGAGGAACATAAATGACCTAATGGGGCTGAAAAACATAGCGCAAGAACTTCATGAAGCATACCCAAGTATCAACAGCTGAATCAACTAAACAGAAGAATATCAGAGTTTGAAGACCGTCTTACTAAGACATGCACACAAGAATAGAGAACAGAGAGTTAAAAGGAATAAACAAAGCCTCCAAGAAATATGGGACTTCATAAAAAGACTGAACCTATGACTGCTTGAAGTACCTGAAGGAGACGGGGAGAATGGAAACGAGCTGGAAAACACACTTCAGGATATTATCCAGGAGAACTTCCTCAACCTAGAAAACAGGCCAACATGCAAATTCAGGAAATACAGAGAACATCATTAGGATACTGCATGAGAAGATCAACCCCAAGACACATAATCATCAGATTCTCCAAGGTTGAAATGAAGAAAAAATGTTAAGGACAGCCAGAGAGAAAGGCCAGGTCACCTACAAAGGGAAGCCCATCAGACTAACAGTGGACTTCTCAGCAGAAACTCTACAAGCGTAGGTGATGCTGAGGCTGTTGTTGCAGAGTGACACTTGCAGATCCACTGGTTTGGATGCCGCCCTCTCTGCTGAGCAGGTGCAGTGAGAATCCATGCTCATCTTGATTGCTGGTAAAATGGGTGGGTTGAGTCATGAAAACAACAAACCAGCCAAACTCCTCTGCCTCCTTAAATCCTTCTAGGAAGTCCTGAGTTATGGAATTTGGACCATGCCTCGCAGACCTGTGCATCCTCCTGGAGTGCTAGGCTCACGTGCAGATGCCTGCCTGAGACAGATCCCTCCAGGCACAGAGCATCACTAAGAAAATGCCTCGTGGGCAAGGCAGCGTTTGTCTAGCTGGACTGCATGTCCCAGCAACTCAAGCGTTAGAGGTTAAGAACTGCCTTGCATGTGGTTACTCCTCTCAGCTCCTAGGGCTCACTCGTTGGCAGGGTAACGCTGATCTGCAAGCATCCGCCTCCTCTTGTGTTTCTTCCTATGGGTTCCAGGGATAAGCAGGGCAAGTGCACATGGAATCCAGCCACAAGTTTCATCACAGTAGCCCAGGGTAGAGTGAAAACCCAGCCACTGATGCATGCACATGCACACAGAGACACTCCAACATGCCCTGGCACACACACACACAGGTATCTATACACACACAGACAGATGTGCACGGACTTACATATACAGACACACATATGCAAACACACACGCACACAGACACACTCGGACATGCCCAGGCACACACACAGGTATCTATACACACACAGACATGCAAAGACTTACGTATACAGACACACATATACAAACACACACACATGCATGCACAGAGACACACTCAGACATGCCCAGGTGCACACACACAGGTATCTATAAACACACAGAAATACACATACTTACATATACACACATATACAAACACATGCAGAGACATATATACACACATGCATACACACAGACACATATGCAAAACCACAGACATACGTAGAACACATATGCACATACTCATCCACACATACAGGCATACACACAGAGACACATAAAACACACAGTACACTATCACAATGCATACTCACCCACAGGCACACATGAATACATAAACACAAATACATACATATATGTATACACATAAATACACAGGACATAGACACATACACAGACACCCATGCAGACACAAACACTCAGACACACTTAGGCACACACAGGCATCTATATATGCACACAGAGAACATATGTGCACATTCTCATACACACATGCATATACAGAGACATACGTAAAACACAGCACACCTATCACAATGCACACTGATACATGAATACATACAATACACACATGTGCATTCATGCAGACACACACACAGGACGCATACATGCTCAGAGACATACAGGGGCATATACACAGACATACAGAATACATTCTATACACATACACACATGTGTGTATATAGTGTGCAGACACTGAGGCACACAGACACCCACACCCAGCCACTCACCATCTTTGCTAAGGGGAACAGTACTTTCAGTGTCTTCAGACCTACATACAGCCGTGTCTCTCCTTACATGAACTGGATCCCACATGCCGCTGATACACCCAGCCCTGTGACCATCAGAGACCCTGTCTCCCCTTTCCTGAGGGAGTCACCCCCTACCTGGCTTTCAAACTCATTCTCTACCTGGAAAACGTAAGGCTCTTCTATGGCCCTCCACACCATCGTCCAGCAAGCCCACTGGACACACAACCGCACTTCAGCATCCAGCTCCTTCTGGAACCTCCCTAAAGGAATCTAAACAAGGACCACTCCAAGCTGCAGCGTGGAAAGCGGCCATGATGCTACTCACATGCCACCGTGATCCGTCTCCCATGTGGCGTCCGCAGTCGGTTCAGACTCCGGCAGGAAGCCTCATCCCTGGTGGTAGACAGAGCCTTTTTCCCAAGCTTTCCTGGCTGCAGACATCCCTCTGCTTGGGAGGGAGATGAGAGCCCGGCCAGCGAGCTACCTCACATGGCTCCTGGATCCCGCTTGCTGGCCAGGAAAGGAAGCACCTTAATTAAACACACTCTGCACTCATCTGAAATCAGCTTCACACATTCACAGGGAGAAGTCTTCATCAAGAAGAAATCGTGTTTATGCCTGTAGAAGAGAAGCCACCGCCACAACAGCGTACTCAAGTATATCCTTTTCCGAAAACAAAATAGTTATTTGCATGGAAGAAGAGAGATCTCGGGTGTGGAGACCAAGGTCTGAGCAGAAGTGGATTTAGGAGGAGGAGGAACTCTGGAGAGAAGAGAATTTCAGAGCTCAACTAGGGCCGGTGGCTTTTGTGTAGGCCACTGAGTCAAATCTTCTAGGAGTACGGACAGATCTGTGCGGCCTAGAGATTGGATGGATTTTTATCGGTTATGCAGAGCTGGGAGCAGGATACACCTCATCCCTGTTTCTGGGCCAGAAATCTCTCTATAAACCTACCTGCTCTAAATTGACCACACCTGATCTGTACCACCTGCTTTAAATAGAGCACACCTGATTGACTATGCCCTCTATGTATTCCACACTGCTTTATCTTAGCCCACGTGCTTTAGATCACCCATACCTGATTGACTCTACGTGCTCTACATAAACTACACCTGATTAATCCCACCTGCTTTAAATAGAGCACACCTGATTGACCCTGCCTGCTTTGAATAGGCCTCATCGCAGATTCCGCCTGCTTTCAATACACTGCACCTGATTGACCCTGCCTGCATTATGTAGACACAGTTGATCAATCCCACTACTTTCAACAGACCACACCTGCTTTATTTCACCGGCTTTAAATACACCACGCCTTCTTTATCTCACCTTGTTTAAATAGAACATACCTAATTGATCTTGCCTGCTTAATGTAGACCACATCTGCTTGAAATCACCCATACCTGATTGACTACATGCTCTACATAAACCACGCCTGATCAATCCCACCTGCTTTAAATCAGCCATACCTGATTGACTCTACATGCTCTAAATAAACCACACCTGATCAATCCCGTCTGCTTTAAGTAGACCATGCCTGACTGACCCTGCCTGCTTTGAAGAGTCCACATCTCAGTGATTCCACCAATATGCCACACCTGATTGATCCTGCCTGCTTTATGCAGACACATCTGATCAATCCCACTGCTTTCAATAGACCACGCCTGCTTTATCTCACCTGCTTTAGACCATGCCTGCTTTATCGCATCTACTTTAAATCATCCATAGCTGATTGAGTCTACATAAACTCTACATCAACCACACCTGAGTAATCCCACCTGCTTTAAATACACCATCCCTGATCGACCCTGCCTGCTTTGAATAAGCCACAGCTCAATGATTGCACCTGCTTTAAATACACCACACCCGACTGACCCTGCCTGGTTTATGTAGACACATCTGATCAATCCCACTGCTTTCAATAGACCATGCCTGCTTTATCTCACCTGCTTTAATTCATCCATACCTGACTCTACATGCTCTAAATAAACCACATCTGATCAATCCCACTTGCTTTAAATAGACCATGCCTGATTGGTACACACCTGGTTTAAAGGCCACACCCAATTGACCCCCACATGCTGTAAATCAACCACAACTGATGAAGCCTACCTGCTTTAAATTGGCCGCATCTGATTTATCCCATGTTTTTGGAACCACACCAGATTTATCCCACCTCTTTTAAATAGATCGAATCTAATTGACCCCAATGCTCTAAATAAGTGACACCTGATTGACCCCATAGGCTGTAAATAGATCACGCCTTATTTATCCCACCAGCTTTAAATGAACTACACCCACTATGGAAAACAATGTGGAGATTCCTTAAAGAACTAAAAGTAGATCTACCATTTGATCCAGCAGTCCCACTCCTGGGTATCTACCCAGAGGAAAAGAAGGCATTATATGAAAAAGACTTGCCCACACATGTTTATAGCAGCACCATTTGCAATTGCAAAAATATGGAACCAACCCAAATGCCCATCAATCAACAGGTGGATAAAGAAAATGTGATATATCTATACCATGAAATACTACTCAGTCATAAAAAGGAATGAAATAATGGCATTTGCAGCAACCTGGATGGAATTGGAGACCATTATTCTAAGTGAAGTAACTCAGGAATGGAAAACCAAAGATCATATGTTCTCACTCATAAGTGGGAGCTAAGCTATGAGGACGCAAAAGCATAGGAATGATACAATGGACTTTGGCGACTCAGTGGAAAGGGTGGGAGTGGGGTGAGGGATCAAAGATGACACATTGGGTACAGTGTACACTGCTTGGGTGACGGGTGCACCAGAATCTCAGAAATCACCACTAAAGAACTTATCCATGTAACCAAACACCACCTGCTCACCAATAACTATTAAAATTAAATAAACCACACCTGATTGAGTGCACCTGCTTTAAATCATCTTCCCAAACATGCTTAGACATACTCAGCCCTGGTTCTGAAGAGAACAGCTCGAGGGCCCACACAATCTGAAAGGGAACTAGGGAACTCAGTCAGGACTTGTTCTCTTTCCTCGTTAAGGTCATGACGGAAGAACCACAGCTGAGTCTGCAAGGCGGGTCTGAACACACCATGCTCTCAAGATGGATCTAGAAACTCAACCCCACTCTTTTTCTTCCCTCATTAATTATAGTCCATTCTGCATTAAGGAGACAGATGTATTCCCCTAAATCACTGTGCTATGCAAAAAACACTCAATAATAACCACAGGGCTTGTGGAAAAACCATGGTGCGGCGCAGCCCTCAAATATGTTATCACTGATGCAAATAATATACAATTTGTCAATTAAAAATGAACAAATAGGGCTCGGCGCAGTGGCATCCCAGCACTTTGGGAGGCTGAGGCAAGTTGATCACTTGAACCCAGGAGTTTGAGATCAGCCTGGGCAACTTAGCAAAACCCTGTCTCTACAAAAATACATGAAATTAGTCAGGCATATTGGTGCACACCTGTAGTCCCAACGACTCAGGAGGCAGAGGTGGGAGGATCATCTGAGCCCAGTAGGTCGAAGCTGCAGTGAGCTGAGATCACACCACTGCACTTCAGTCTGGGTGACAGAGCAAGACCCTCTCTCAAAAGAAAAGAAAATAAATAAATCAACAAGGAGATAAAAGACTGTTAAAATTGTAACATAGTTTTGCATGTACTAAATTGTTACGGCATATGTAAACGTTACAATGTATGTCAGCAGACCTTACTCAGAAAAAGACCTGATGTTGGCTGGTACACATGGGCCTCAGAAAGGTAGCCACTTGGGAGATATTGTAAAGTTGAGGAAGGCAGTGCTATGGTCCAAATGTTTATCACCCCCAAAATCCCTGTATTGAAACCCTCACCCCAAGGTGCTGGTGTTAGGAGGTGGGCTCTTTGGGAAGTGATGAGGTCGTGAGGGTGAAGCCTTGTGGATGGGATTACTGCCCTTATGAAAAAGACCCAGAGAGTTCCCTTGTCCCTTCCACCACGTGGGGACAAAGCGAGAAGGCACCATCTATGAACCAAAAAGCCAGTCCTCCCCAGACACTGAATCTGCCACACAGTGATCTTGAACTTCCAGCCTGCAGAACTGTGACCAGTAAACGTCTGTTGTTTAAACCACTCAGACTGTGGTATTTTGGTATAGCAGCCTGAATGCAGTAAAACAGGCAGAAAAATGGATGGGCAGTTTTCACCCTGGTTGGGAATGGGTGCATGCTGCTCCTAAGACACCTGTAAACTGAGGAAGTGGGCATCTGTTTGAGGTGTGGATGTGTGTGCTCTTTCTTTATTCAGGGGAAGCTTTCTGGTGATGCGATTCTCTTTGCTCACCTGTGGGTTTTGTTGTTGTTGTCTTACTTTTTTGTGTGTGGAGAAGATTATGCAAAATCCAACGCAAAATGTGCAGTATGTTCAAGTGTGCCCTCATATGTCAATTGCATTGGAACCCATTTGTGTTTTCCAAACAAGTGTTATGGGACAATTGAGTGTTCATTACGTGTGTATGTGTGTGTGTGCATGTGTGTGTGCCTGTGAGAGTGAAAGAGAGAGAGAGAGTTAAATCCACCCATTGCTTTTTCTTCCATGTGTCAAGGACAATAGTAAGCTTTAACAAGTTAATACAATACAATAAAATGCAAAATATAATGCAATGAACAAGATAACACAACGTAGCACAGCACACTACACTACAGATGATTCCTCCCAGGTTTGAGTGATATTCTCCTTCCCCTACAATGGGTCTATGCTTGTCTTCTAACTGAGTATGTGTGCACACACACGCACGCATGCACACACACACATGCATTCCCATCCCCCCCAGTGAGAAGATACATTACTTTTCTTATCTTTTCGTCCTCTTCTTTATTTTTTGAGATGGAGTCTCACTGTCTTCCAGGCTGGAGTACAGTGGCACGATTTCAGCTCACTGCAGCCTCTGCCTCCTGGGTTCAAGCGATTCTCCTGCCTCAGCCTCCTGAGTATCTGGGATTACAGGTGCCCAGCACCACACCTGACTAATTTTTGTATTTTTAGTAGATATGGGGTTTCACCATGTTGGTCAGGCTGGTCTTGAACTCCTGACCTCAGGTGATCTGCCTGCCTTGGCCTCCCAAAGTGCTGGGATTACAGATGTGAGCCACTGTGTCCAGCCACATGACTTTTCTGATACCTTTTCTACTGCTTACATATTTGTTATTTTCGTTCAAAAGTGCCCTCCTTTTGTCTGGAGCAGTTAGCTGATGACTAAATGTTGCAGAATGAAAACGCACTTGAAGGCGTTGTCAGGAAGTCCTACCAAGGCTGTTTTCTTTGGCGGTGACCAATTTTTTCTCCCGGGGAGACAAGCAGGGCCAATAAATCAGGGATATTTTGGGAACTTCAAGGAGAAAACTGAGTGGAAGATGGTGAGAGAATTATTCCTACCCAGAGGGCTTTGGAGAAGGTGAGAATCATGGGACCAGAGCCTGTTGCACAGGAGTGAAGAGTCCTGGGTGGTGTTGAAGTTGGCCAAGTACATGTGTCCTGAGAGTTAAATATTGAGCCAAAAATGCATTAACAGCCACTTCCATTAGGGGTGTGTGTGTGTGTGTAGGATTGGTGGAAATTTAAGCAGGATGCACAGGAAGTTGCTGTTTATAAGGGGGCTGTATTCATCTCCTAGGGCTGCCATGACAAAGAGCCACAGACTGGGCGGCTTGAACAACAGAAATTTATTTCCCCACTGTCCTGGAGGCTGGAAGTCTGAGATCGAGGTGTGGGAAGTGCTGGTTCCACCTGAGGCCTCTCTCTTTAGCTTGCAGACACCATCTTCTCCCTGTGTGCTCACATGGTCCTCCCTCTGTGCAGGTCTGTGTCCAAATCTCCTCTTCTTATGGGAGCTCTAGTCTTATTGGATTAGGGCCATTCATAATGACCTCATTGTACCGTAACTATCTTTTTAAATACCCTGTCTCCAAATAAAATCACATTCTAAGATACTGAGACTTAGGGCTTCAGCATGGACATTTTAGGGGCACATAATTAACTCTGTAACAGAAGATGGAGATATTTTTCCTTCCAAAAAGCTATCATCTGCATTGGGATGTCAGGTTCATACAGACACACTGAAATATGCACTTTTTAATTTTGTCTCCATCAAGAAAAAAATGCAACCCTTGCTTTTGTAGTTATTATGGGAGAGTGGAAAAATTATTCGACAAATTCCAAATGAAACCAAAAGAATGCTTGCATTTTTCTCTTTTAGCACTTCCAATCCAGTCTTTGTCAGCCTCTGTTCATACCAGCAAAGGGAGGAGCAGAAAAAAGTCAGCGGGGAAACCCAACTTATGCTCCATGCTCAGGGAAAGGCCTCCTTACATCGTTAGATTCCATTGACCGACTTTGGTGAGCAGCTCCTTTACATCGACTTTCTGGGATGTGGGTCCATGCCTCACCTTCACTCCCCCACCTACAAACATGCCCCAGAGATAGAATGGGCTGCAGCCCCCAAGCCTTCAAGACCAAGGAAGGAACTTCCTCCTAGAGCCAATTCACTGCACGGTAAGTGTTTAACCCAACAGATACACTGTAAGACATGAAGTATGCATGGTGCGTATTTAAGATAAGGTGAAACAGCAAAATAAATTATCCACAGAGTAAGAAGAAAACCTACAGAATGGGGAAAACATTTGCAAAGTATGCAGTGGACAAAGGACTGATATCCAGAATCTATAAGGAACTTAAACAAGTCAACAAGAAAAAAAAAACCCAAAACAAATAATCCATTAAAAAGTCAGCAAAGGACATGAACATACAGATTTCAAAAGAAGACATACATGAATCCAACAATCATATGAAAAAAAGCTCGACATCACTGATCATTAGAGAAGTGAAAATCAAAACCACAATGAGATAGCATCTCACACCAGCAAGAATGGCTTTAAAAAATGAAAAAACAACAGATGCTGGTGCGGCTGCAGAGGAAAGGGAACACTTACACACTGCTGGTGGGAATGTAAATTAGTTAAGCCCCAGTGGGAAGCAGTTTGGAAATTTCTCGAAGATTTAGAAATGGAACTACCATTCCACCCAGCAATTTCATTACTGGGTAGCCACCCAAAGGAAAATAAATCATTCTACCAGAGACACACATGCACTTTTATATTCCTTGCAGCACTATTCACAATAGCAAAGACATGGAGTCAACCTAAGGGCCCATCAATGGTGGACTGGATAAAGAACATTTGGTACATATACACCATGGAATACTACACAGTCATGATAAAGAATGAAATCATGTCCTTTGCAGAAACATGGGTGGAGCTGAAGGCCATTATCCTAAGTGAATTAACACAGCAGCAGAAAATCAAATACCACATGTTCTCACTTATAATTGGGAGCTAGACATTGAGTATACAAGGACACAAAGATAGAAACAGTAGACACTGGGGATTCCAAAAGCAGGAAGGAAGAGAGGAGGAGAAGGGTTGAAAAAGTACTTATTGGGTACCAGGCTCACTACCTGAATGACGGGTTCATTAGGAGCCACAACCTCAGCATCATGCAATATACCCAGGTCAGAAACTTACACATGTACCCCCTGAATCTAAAATAAAATAAGTATCAATAAAAGATAAGGTGAAACTTCAAGGATACCTACACTGGCATGGATCAAAGGGTTACTTGGGACTACATTTTCAGATTCCAGGAGAATATAATCTTTCCCTGCTATGTGCTTTTGCATACATTGGCTTCTTATGAGATGCCACATATCTTGAACACTTATGTATCCCATTCATGGTTAAGTTTTATCAACTGAAAAACAGGAACTCTATACCCATCTTGCCAATACCATTATTGCCAATGAGAATAAGTGATAACTTGCTGTGATGCAATTAATCCCAGCCTGACCCATGCCCAGCACTCACTTGGGGGTGGTTATTACTACATTTCTCTCCAAATGGAAAGAAGAATGTGGACCTCTCCTAAATCACTTGGCTTGTCGATCCTGCCTTCTCATATTAGACTTAAACAGTTATTGAAGCTTTAGCCTAGAGTAGAATGATTTTGTATTAGTCCGTTCTCATGCTGCTAATAAAGACATACCCAAGAGTGGGTAATTTATAAAGAAAAAAGATGTTCAATGGACTTACAGTTTCACATGGCTGGGGAGGCCTCACAATCATGGTGGAAAATGAAGGAAGAGCAAAGGGACTTCTTACATGGTGGTGGGCAAATAAGAGAGGAGAGAGGACTTATAAAGAGAGAGGACTTACAAAGAGAGAGGAACTCCTCCTTTAAACCCATCAGATCTTGTGAGACTTATTCACTATCACAAGAGCAGCATGAGAAAGACCCGTGTGTATGATCCAATTACTTCCCACCAGGTCCCTTCCACGACACGTGGGAATTGTGGGAACTACAATTCAAGATGAGATTTGAGTGGGGACACAGCCAAACCCAAACACAGTTCTTTTGCGAAATTTCTTATTCATCGAAGCACTTAAAGAGATTTGGGTCTTAAAATATATTTTTTTGAATAATTTCAGTTTAGGGCCAATCACATCATTTGCTAAGCAAATAGTGCTGAATTAGTTTTCCTACAACAGATGCATTTGTATTCCTAACTGATATCTCTTAAAGTGAGTTGAGTTTGGGACTGGTATTGAATTGCTTTTAATGCTTTATTTTTATTTCCTCGAGCCTGAAGGATCTGTTTGCAAATGTAGCAGTTTCAGGATAAATATACAAAGACCATCTTTCCATCGCCTCTCAAATAATTTTAATACTTTTAAAATTAGGGTAAGAATAGTCTGGATTCTTTTCAATACTACTGTTTTTTAGATTATGCATGTTCCTTCACAATGCTTCATTTTTATCAGATTAGTCAGCAATTGGCAAATGACTAAAATTTTTATCAAAAGCATTTACTCAGTGGCTCAGACACATTTTTAAACTACAGGAATACGGTCATCTTTTGTACTGTTTTGTTTTACTTCATGGATTAATGTTCACGGTGTTGAGTGATTCCAGGACATGAAATATGGTGTCCTTCCTCTTCCTGGCTTTTATTCTTCTCTCTCTTCCAGAGTAGACACATTCCTGGAAGTGAGTGGGAGTGAAGCACACAGCATTTTGTAAGCTGTGGTGGGGACCCTCCCAGCTACTATCAATAGACTATTTCAGTATCATCCAATTTCTCTTCTGTAATGACTCATGGAGTCCTTGTGCTGAGCCATGAGCCTGGTTGTCTATAAAGAGGTTTTGTCCACCCCAGTCTATTGGCCAAGACCTACATGGTTTACCATCAGCTCTTTCAAATAGCTTTAAAAAGTATGCTAGTCACAGACCTTCTGCTTTTCAATTTCCTTCCTGGATAATGTTCATGGATACCATATGAGCTGTGTTGGTGTAAGCTAAAATTATCCAACCATCAGGTTGAACATGGATGCACTTGGACACCTCAGGTACTTCTCTGTGTATCTTTTTTCCTACCTGGCACATCTTGTTCAGATAGCTAGAATAGAATTCTCAGGAGATCATTTTTGTCTGTTCAAGATGGTCCCTGTAACAACCTTCCCTTAGTTGTCAGCTCTATTAACTGTTTGCTGTTGTTAGAATGTAATAAGATTACGGAAAACAACTCACAAAAGCCAAACGATTCTCAGACACAGATTCTAGATCCTTCTGATGGCCTCGCAGATCCAGAGACCCTACAACGGATTAGACATAGTGAGAAGCACTAGGCGTATGTTATCTCAATTAATTCTTATGACCTATGATAGTGACCACTATTCATTTGTGCCAATGCCTGGCCTCTCTAGAAAACAGTACCCTTGGGGAAGTGGTGGGGATTTTGATCTCAGGGAAACAGGAATAAAGGAAGAGGGGAAAGTGCTGGGAAAGAAGGCAAGAAAGCCAGTGGAAGGGAGGGTGCCCTGAGCTGTCCCTGGCTTTGTAGATAATTCTGTGTTGTCTCTTGAGAAGTCCTTTTGGAATCATGGTGCGCCTGTGATGTTCCAACAAACCGGGGTGGAAAGTAGAGTTTTTCCCACCAATTTCCTTCCATCTCCTGAGCCATTTGGCCAAAGGTTGCCCTATGGCCAGTTAAGTCCATCCTTCGAGTAGCATCCCCTGGTTCCTCCAGGGACCACTGGGAAAATAAGATTCACGACCCAGGGCTTGGTGCTACATCTGAGTCAAGAGGCGTTGGGAAGAGCCCAGGGCCTCTCCCTGGCTGGGGCCTGTAGGGGCCAAGGGAAAACGTCTCCTTTGCCCTGTGAAGGTTCACTGAAAAATCAACAAAGGGCGGATGAATACGAGCAAAGGCATACAAATATATTAACTTACACATGGAGGAGAATCACAGAGTGATGACCCCAATTCCCCAATGAAGTGTAGAAGCTTATACACCATCTTGAAGTTACAGAAAGAAAGGGGGCTCAGAGCATGGTCAAGAACAGGTTATGGTGGTGAATCAGGTTATGATGGCCAGGCAGGTTATGGGGGAGGGAGAAGAGGTCTGGCTAGCAAAGAGGGTCATGTTATGTAGATGAAACTTCACAGGTAACAGCCCCCAGAGAGAATAAATGGCAAATGTTTCATTCCAACTTGAGAGTATTAGAGTCAGTTCATCTTTTTTAGACCCAGACAAGGAAAGGCCTCAGAAGAGGCCTGGTTACATCAATGCAGATTCTCTACAGGTGCAAATCTCCCCACTAAATACAATTTTGCAGGGCTGCTTCTGTTTGCTAGCCCTCTGACTGCCATCCCACTGCCATCCCAAAATATGCCAAAGAAGTATATTTTGATGTAAAATATTTTTATTTTCTTCAGGCCTCAGCATTAAAACAAGCCTGGCCCATGTGGAATCTGTCAAGCAGTGGCCACTGGGGCAGAATGTTTCTCCAGGGACCCTGAAGATGAGCAAGGCAGGAGGATGGGAGGCCAAACATTAGAACAATCAGATCCAGACTCCCTTTTTCAAATGTGGAAACTAAACAAATAACAAGCCAACCCTACCAATCATCATTATCATCATCACCATCATCACCGTTACCATCACCATCATAACTCACCATCATCACCATCACCATCATCATCATCACCATCACCATCATCACCATCATTATCACCACCATCATTATCACATTATCATCATTATCATTACTATCACCATCATCATTATCACCACCACCATTATCATCATCACCATCATCATCACCATCATTACCATCACCACCACCACCATCATCACCATTACTGTCATCATCACCACCATCACCACCACCATCATCCTCATCACCATGACCATCACCACCACCATTATCATCACCATCATTATCATCACCATCACCACCACCATCATCACTATCATCATCATCACCATCATCACCATTACTATCATCACCATCACCACCACCACCACCATCATTATCACCATCACTACCATCATCACTATCATCCTCATCACCACCATCATCATCATCACCAACATTATCTTCACCATCATCGTCATCACCATCATCACCATCACTGTCATCAACATCATCATCATCACCATCACCACCAGCACTATCATCATCATGATCATCACCATCACCACCACCATCATCATCACCATCATCACCATCATTATCACCATCACTACCATCACCACCATCATTATCACCATACTACCATCATCATCATCACCACCATTATCTTCACTATCATTGTCATCACCATCATCACCATCACTGTCATCAACATCATCATCATCACCATCACCACCAGCACTATCATCACCATCATCATCACCATCACCACCA
>NW_016812573.1:453988-456948 GCF_001698545.2 Rhinopithecus bieti
ATTGACCATCATTGTACTCACCATCATCGCAATCAATGTCATCAACATCATCATCATCATCATCACCATACAACCTCTCATCATCATGATCATCACCATCACCACCACCATCATCATCACCATCATCACCATCATTATCACCATCACTACCATCACCACCATCATTATCACCATACTACCATCATCATCATCACCACCATTATCTTCACTATCATTGTCATCACCATCATCACCATCACTGTCATCAACATCATCATCATCACCATCACCACCAGCACTATCATCACCATCATCATCACCATCACCACCATCACCACCATCATCACCATCATCACCACCAGCACTATCATCATCATCATCGCCACCACCATCACCATAACTATCATCAGCATCATCACCATAACCACCACCATCGTCATCAGCAGCATCACCACCACCATCATCATCACCATCACCAACATCATCATCATCACCATCACAATCATCATCATCATTGGCAAACGGTGACTTGGACTCAGAACTATGTCAGCCAAAGACTCAGCAGTTTCAGAGACCTAATGTAACAGGGTAAAATGATGCCTGAATTTCCTTATATAACTGACCTAGGCACTTGGATTCAGGAACAAAGCATTTCCCTTTCCCATTGTAAGGTCTTTAAGGTACTGATTTAAAAAATCCTCTAATTCTTTCTATCTCTCCATCCTCCGTTTCTTTCCATTTCTCTATAGCAGCAGCTTTCCTAAAACTGCCCTGGTTAAGTTGATCCTCCATTATATAATCATTTATGGCCTACCATGAGATAGTCCCTTCCCATCCCATAAGACAGAAGGAGGGATCCCTGTATCTTTTCCTTCCCTGGGTCGAGCAGCCAATCCCAAATTCACTAGAGTTAATCTGATAAACGCATTTTATTGTATATATTATTGCTCATGGAGTCCCAGCTCTTCTTACTTTATCACACTAGACCCACATCTTAGCAGATTTGTAACAAAATAGTAAGAGTGACCCATTCATTTAAAACTCATTGTTTCAGAATTTTAGCAGATGCTTTTCAACTTGTTTCATTAACCTTCAACAAAGTTCTGTGAAGTAAATGAAATCGAACAATTATTTCACACATGCACACACACACACATACAGAATGAAGGCACAGAAACTTAGCAAAGATCACACAGCAAAACATAAGAGAAAAACAGAGATGGAAATTCGCAGGACTGCATGCCTATTATAGGGACCTTCTAGCAAGCTTAATTCAGGCCCCATAAAGTGATTTTGGAACAAGATGTTTATAAAGCTATCACCTACTCTAGCTCCTTAGATTTCTGTACCAGAAATGTTTATAATGGCTTGCCCAATAGTGAGCTTATCTGATGCTCACAGTCTTTGAGGCAACTAGAAAAATTCGTTTTAGAGCCAGGATCTCTTGACTTGCAAACATGCATGATCAAGTTGGGTTCACTCTTTTCCTGAGTCTTGAGGTTGACTTCATCCATGTGGGTTTGGACATGCCTC
Organism: Rhinopithecus bieti; assembly: GCF_001698545.2. NCBI lineage: Eukaryota > Metazoa > Chordata > Mammalia > Primates > Cercopithecidae > Rhinopithecus > Rhinopithecus bieti. The sequence goes on from NW_016812573.1 coordinate 455,501, forward strand.
CAGCCTTAGACAGATGAGGAAAACTCACTCAGATGGAAAGAACAGAACCCGGTCATCTGGCCTTTCTCATCCCTGAGAATCCCCTAACCACACAGTGCTTATCATGAGTGTTGGGCCTGCCTTCCATTTATGTGCAAAGGCAAAAGCCATTACCTGGGTTCATTTATCATTCTTTCCCCCTGAAAATTCTTGGCTCTGTTCCATCTCACATGCTGACCTTGGAGGAAATTACTGCAGCCCCTTCATGCCTAAATCTGCCCAAGCTGCAGCACCAGAGAGGGCTCGTTGACTTTCGTGTAGACACAAACCCTACTGTTTCCGTGGATGTTGGAAGCCCATGTCTCCTGGGGAGGCCTTTCAGCAAACACACAATTGCCTTTCTAGCTTATAAAAACACACACCCTCGAGGAATGTCAGCTTATATGCTGCTGGTAGGAATGTAAATTAGTACAACCTCTACAAAAAATAGTATGGAGCCATCTCAAAGAACTAAACATAGAAGTACCATTTGATTCAACAATTCCACTACCCAAAGGGGAAAAAAATCATGCCAAAAGATAACCTGCACACGTGTGTTTATCACAGCACCATTCACAATAACAAATTCATGGAACCAGCCGAAGTGTCCATCAGTGGATGAGAAGATAAAGAAACTGTGGCATATATATAATACACAATGGACTACTCTTCAGCCACAGGAAGAATGAAGTCATGTCTTTTGAAGTAACATGGATGGAATGAGGGGCGTTATCCTTAGTGAAATGACTCAGAAACAAAATGCCAAATACCACATGTTGTCACTTATAAGTAGGAGATAAACAATGTGTACACATGGACATAGAGTGTGGGATAATAGACACTGGAGACTGGGAAAGATGGGAGGGTGACGGATGAGAAATTACTTATAGGTACAATGTAGATTATTCAGGTAATCAATGCACTAAAAACCCTCCTCCACCACTGTGTAATATACCCATGCAACATCACTGCACTTGTACTTACTAAATTTCTACAAAATTTTTTTTCTTGAGACTGAGTCTTGCTCTGTCACCCAGGCTGGAGTGCAGTGGTACAAACTTGGCTCGCTGTATCCTCTGCATCTCTTGTTTAAATGATTCTCATGCCTCAGCCTCCCAAGTAGCTGGGATTACAGGTATACACCACCACGCCCGGCTAATTTTGGTATTTTTAGTAGAGACGGGGTTTCACCATGTGTGTCAGGCTGGTCTCGAATTCCTGACCTCAAGTGATCTGCCTGCCTCGGCCTCTCAAAGTGCTGGGATTACAGATGTGAGCCACTGCACCCGGCTCAAATTTAATTTTTTTTTTCTTTGAGATGAAATTTCACTCTTGTCACCCAGGCTGGAGTGCAGTGGTGCTATCTTGGCTCACTGCAACATCTGCCTCCCAGGTTCAAGTGATTCTCCTGCCTCAGCCTCCCAAGTAGC
>NW_016812573.1:459995-500202 GCF_001698545.2 Rhinopithecus bieti
TTTTTTTGATACAGAGCCTTGCTCTGTCGCCCAGGCTGCAGTATAGTGGCATGATAACAGCTCACTGCAACCTCCACCTCCCAGATTCAAGCAATTCTCTTGCCTCAGCCTCCTGAGTAGCTGGACTTACAGGTGTATGCCACCACGCCCGACTAATTTTTGTATTTTTAGTAGAGACGGAGTTTCACCATGTTGGCCAGGCTAGTGTTGAACTCCTGGCCTCAAGTGATTTGCCCACCTCAGCCTCCCAAAGTGTTGGGATGATAGGTGTGAGCCACCGTGCCCGGCCAAAATACTTCTTATAATGAAAGAGAATCCATGCCCATTCAGACACAGTGTAAATGGAGTCTTTCTAGGTTCCTGACAAACAGAATTTAACAAATGACATTTTAAAATGTATTTCCTCATAGCACAGGCCATGGCTGACATGCTGCACAACTAGCTGGCTGCCCTGTTATCTCCTAGTCTACCTACATGGGACTTGCAGTAATTGCAGCTTCCAAGACCCAGGGTCAGGTTGCAAAACTGCATTCATGCGTGATGTCGTCCTTCTACCTTGTCTCCGAGTGACGAGTATCCTTTAAGATTCTGTGAATGCAATGGCAATGCTTTTCTTTTTACCTGACAGCCTTTAGCTGGCTCTAGCTCACATCCATCAGCAAAGAAGGGGAAAGCAGAACATCGAGTAAACACCCAGATCAGACTCTTGATGAAAAATTCCTCTTCTCAAACACACAGTTGGTGGGACTGTAAATTAGTTCAACCATTGTGGAGAGCAGTGTGGTGATTCCTCAAGAGCTAAAAGCAGGCTGGGCACGGTGACTGCTTCCTGTAATCCCAGCACTTTGGGAGGCCGAGGAGGGTGGATCACCTGAGGTCACGAGTTTAAGACCAGCCTGGTCAACATGGCAAAATCCCGTCTCTACTCAAAAAATACAAAAATTAGCCAGTCGTGGTGGCAGGTGCCTGTAATCCTAGCTTCTCAGGAGGCCGAGGCATGAGAATTGTTTGAACCCACAAGGCAGAGGTTGGAATGAGCTTAGATTGTGCCACTACACTCTAACCTGGGCAGAGTGAGACTCCGTCTCAAATAAATAAATTAATTAATAAATAGAGCTAAAAGCAGAATTACTATTTGACCCGGCAGTCCCATTACTGTGTATATAAGCAGAGGAATTAAAATCATTCTACCATAAAGATACATAAATGCAAATGTTCACTGCAACACTTCACAATAGCAAAGACATGGAATCAACCTAAACGTCCATTAATGACAGATTGGACAGAGAAAAACTGGTACATGTACAACATGGAATACTATGCAGCCACAAAAAGGAAAGAGTTCATGTCTTTTGCGGGAACATGGGTCTAGCTGGAGGCCATTATCCTTGGCAAACTAACGCAGAAATGGAAAAGCAAATACCGCATGCTCTCATTTATAAGTGGGAACTAAATGATGAGAACTTATGAACACAAAGGAGGAAACAATAGACACTGGGATCTACTTGAAGGGGGAGAGTGGGAGGAGGGAGAGGAGCAGAAAATGTAATTATTGGGTGCTGAGTTTAATACCTGGGTGATGAAATAATCTGTACAAGAATCTCCCATAGACATGTGTCTACCTATGTAGCAAACCTTCACGTGTACTGAAAGTAAGAGTTTTTTTAAAAGAAAATAACAGATTAAAAAAAAAATTTTTTTTAAAGAAAATTCCTCTTCTTTAAAAGAGAGGAATCTGGCAGGGATGTTTTGAGGTCCTATAGAGAAAACCAAGTGTATTTACAAAGTGTCATCAAACTTTTACTGAGCACTTCTATGTTCTAAAAGCTCTATTAGATACTTGCTATTTACAACAACCCAGGAAGTGTTTTTATTTTCATCCCCATTTTTTCGGGGGGATAAAGGGGTGCAGAAGCTGAGGCTTAACCAGGTAAAACCACACACTTAAGCTGATATAGCTCAGAGGCATTGACCTTTAATACCCAGGAATTCACCTCCCGTATTAACAGCTTCAAGAATTCTCTATCTGAACCCTCTTTTAAATTTATTTATTTATTTTAATTTTTTTGAGATAGTCTCACTCTGTGGCCCAGGCTGGAGTGTAGTGGCATAATCTTGGCTTGTTGCAGCCCCGACTTCCCCAGGCTCAGGTGATCCTCCCGCCTCAGCTTCCTTAGTAGCTGGAACTACAGGCACGCACCACCATGTCTGGCTAATTTTTGTATTTTTTGTAGAGATAGGGTTTTGTCATATTGTCTAGGCTGGTCTCCAACTCCTGGGCTCAAGCGATCTGCCTGCCTCAACTCCCCAAAGTGCTGGGATTATAGGCATGAGCCACAGTGCCTAGCCTCTATCTGAACTCTTAAAACCAGAAACAGCATGGCAGTGTAAAATACAAAACAAACATTGACAGAAGGAGTAGAGACAGGAGACCTGTGGAGGTTGTTCTGTCCGCAATGTCTTGCTGTAATATCTGTCTTGCATATGGATAGAAACTCATAAAATACAAAGATTATAGGTGTAGTATGAGGAGATGTCATGTGGCCAAGGACAGGGAAGTTCTATCTTTCCCTTCATTAGTTGGGCTATTGTGCATGATCTGTTTTGGTTTGCGGAAACTCAGGTTAGAGATAGCAACCTTGTTCATGTTGCAAGAGCTTTAAACATCGTCAGACCCAGTCATCACTCACCTGGCATCTGGGGTTCACCTTCATACTCCAGGTCATGAAGCAGTTCTGTCCAATGGAACATTCTGCAGTCATGGAAATGTGCTATAATCTGCACAGTTCAATAGCTGGCTAGCTGCTATTGAACACTGAAAACATGGTGGCTAGTGGCGAATAAGGAACTGGAATTTTGATTTTATTCACTTAAGTCACTTAAATCTTAAGTCACTTAAATCTAAATAGCTACACACAATTAGTGGCTATCCTGTTACACATTGCAATCCTAGGACCTGTGGGTTTCTGAAATCCTATGCAAAGTCTTTGCAAATATGAGGATTGAAAGTATATCCTGGACTCTTGATCAATGAGGATGTGAGCATCTCCAAAACAGAATGACCCATGCTGGAAACAAGTGCAATGACTTTATCTGTACAGTTGACCCTTGAACAACAGACGTTAGATCTGCATAAGTCCACTAACATGTGGATTTTCTTCCACCTCTGCCACTGCTGAGACAGCAAGACCAACCTCTCCTCTTCCTCCTCCTCATCAACCTACTGAACATGAAGACGTTGATGATAAAGACCTTTATGATGATCCACTTCTATTTAATAAATAGCAAATATACTTTCCCTTCATTATGATTTCTTACTATCTAGCTTGCTTTCTTGAAAGAATATAGCATATAATGAGCATAGCATACAAAATACATGTTAATCAACTGCTTATGTCATCAGTAAGGCTTCCAATCAGTAGTAGGCTATTGGTAGTTAAGTTTTGGGGAGCCAACAGTTATGTGCAGATTTTGACTGGGCAGGGGATCAGTGGCCCTAACCCACACATTGTTAGAGGGTCAATCGTACTTGCCAATAAAATATTGGCCTTATTTTCTGTGCACCCAGATGGCTTTTCTCCCCTGGAACCTGAATTCATGGGTTTTATTTTAGAAAATATATCTAATTTTGAAAACTCATGGACAAACTGAAAATCTCTCTTGTGGAATGCATTGGGAAGATTCAAGAGCAGGAACTATGTTACTGTCTGTATTATGTTCCCAACATGGACCATGATGTCTGAGGCATAGTAGAAGCTTGGTAGCTATAGAGGAAAGGAAGGAAGAAAGGAAGGAAGGAAGGAAAGATGGAAGGAAGGAAGGAAGGAAGGAAGGAAGGAAGGAAGGAAAGAAGAAAGGAAGGAAGAAAGGGAGGGAAAAGGGAGAAAGGAAGAAAGGAAGGAGGGAAGAAAGAAAGTAAGTGAGGAAGCAAGAAAGAAAAGAAGGAAGGAAGGGATGAAGGAAGAATGGAAGGCAGGGAGAAAGGAAGGAAGAAAGGGAAGGAGAAAGGGAGGAAGGAAGGAAGGAAGGAAGGAAGGAAGGAAGGAAGGAAGGAAGGAAGGAAGGGAAGGAAATAACAGAGATTCAATGAAATAGGCATCTTGATGTGGTGGTTAACTTTTTGCGTCAACTTGACTGAACTACAAGGTGCCCAGAATTTAGTTAAACATTATTTCTGGATGTGTCTGTGAAAATGTTTGCAGATAAGATCAGCAGTTGGTGGACTGTGTGAAGCCGGTTGCCCTCACAGGTGTAGACAGGGGTGATTTAATCCTCTGAAGGTCTAAATATAATAAAAAGAAAAAAGAAGGGAGAATTCACTCTTTCTACCTGACTGCTTGAGCTGGGACGTCAGTCTTCTGCTCTCAGACTAAAACTTAAACCATTGGCCCTTCTGGAGGTGAGGCCTCTCCACTTGGACTGGAACCCACACCTTCAGCTCTCCTGGGTCTCAGGCCTTCAGACTCAGACTGGAACTCACACCCTTAACTCTCCTGGGTCTCAGGCCTGTCTGTTGTTTAAGCTGCCCAGTCTATGGTATTTTGTTACAGCAGCCTAAAATGGACCAAGACATCTCATAAGAAGAGGAGATGAGGACACACACATGCACACAGAGGGACGATCACATGAGGACACATGGAGAAGACGGCATCTACAAGTCCCGGAGAGAGGCCTCAGGAGGAACCAGCCCTGCCCACACCTTGATCTTGGACTTCCATCCTCCACGATGGTGGGAAAATAAACGTCTATTGTTGAAGCTCCCTAGCCTTGGGTATTTTATTATGATGCCTCAAACAGACTGATAAACCATCCATTGTTTGTGGTCCAGTGGGGATTCCGAGTGATGGTTTTGCATTGTGTAGAATGAAAGAGCCAAGTCCAGGCAGGAAAGTAAATGAGACAATCTCAAGGTCCTAATGGAACATGAGTTCAATTTCTGTCCCATGGAGGGCACGTGTCAGATTTGGGGGGCGGCACAGGATTCTGCTTCTGAGATGGGTTCTGGGTATGGAATCCATGAATGAATGGGTGGAGAAGAAGAGACAGAGTCTGACAGGGCTGACTTGGAACCGCTAAAGGAGTCTGGGCTCACCCTTAAGCATCCCTGAGCACTCCAAAATTTTGTCTGTGAAGGAGACATTTACACCTATGCTAGCAGACTTGCTGGTCTTAGTGAGATTTAGCTACTGCATCCTGGGAGGAAATATTTACTGTGATTAATCTTTTAATAACACTCCATTTTGATTATACCACCTGAGGCAACTTGCCTCCCAAAACTGTTCTTGTAACCACAGGGTTTATTTATATTTGAAGAATTAAACTAGAATTAAACTAGACAGACTCACACATTCCTGCCTTTGTTGCCTCCTGGATTAAAAATATTCTGAGAGCAAAACTATTTCTCCAAAGACTGGAAATGTCAAAGTTCATGTGCATTCATTTATTGCAAATGGAATCCAAACACTGGATTTTCATCATTCCTTGCTATTTTTGATTAGTTTTTGGCTTGACTTTACCCCTTTCCTCCCCAACTACCCCAATTTTTTTTTTTTTGTTTCTGAAGGCATACCCAAAAGTAAAAGCAGAAAATGATTTAACAAGGCTTCCCTCCTAAGGTATTTTGTGATCCAAAGTGTCACTGCAGTCATTTTAAATTTATACATTGTCATGAAGAAAATATATCTTCTTCCATGCATATTAAGATATACTTACAGTTAAATCATAAACTGTGTCTGCTCCAAATGCCAGAGGAATGAAGAAAACAGATTCTTCCCTCTCCAGTAATGTACAAATGCATTACGTTATTTTTATGACTTCTTTTAGCCAACTTTAAAGTGAGGACATGCAAAGGATATTCAAGTTGGGTAATTAAAATTCTAATAGGTTTGAAGTTTATAGAACTCGTGCATGATACCATTAAGTCATCTTTGACCTGTCGAACCTCAAATACACCTTCTCTTCACTTCTCTCAATTTCTTCCCTGCAGTGATCATACCTACATTTGCTGTCATCACCGTATCTGAAATGGCGGCTTTCAGAATTCACCAAGACTCTGGGTCCTTCCAACTCACTTTCTCTGGGGTCTTCACTGTGCCATCTGGGTGCAGACGCATGGACCAAACCACTTTTAGTTCAATGTCATGGTTGGAAACCACAACACTACCCTGCAAACATCCTTAGTGCTCTGGTCCTCTCTCTGATAACAGGATGCAACCTCAATTCTGCTTCAACCCCACCTGCCAACTCACCTGAGCTAGATGTTTCTGGAGAAAATAGCACCATCATGCCAATTTGTCCGTAGTATCATTCTCCCCTAGTAAATTTATTTTTCCCACTTTCTAAAATCATTACAGTAGCCCCTTCTTATCCTTGGTTTCGCTTTCCACGGTTTCAGTTACCTGCGGTCAACCACAGTCTAAAAATGTTAAAAGGAATATTCCAGAAATGAACAATGCATAAGTTTTAAATTGAATGCTGTTATGAGAAGCATGATGAAGTTTCACACCATCTTGCTCTGTGACCGCAGGGAAAGGAATCATCCCTTTGCCAGCACATCCACACTGTACATGCTACCTCCCTGTTAATCACTTAGGAGCAAAGAGATCACATTCACATAGTGTTCATTACAGCATACTGTTATAATTGTTCCTTTTTATTATGTGTTACCTCTATTAATCTCTCACTGTGCCTAATTTATAAATTAACCTTTATCATAAGTATGTATTGTACAGAAAAAAGCATAGTATGTAAAGGGTTAGGTACTATCTCCTGGTTCAAGCATACACGGTGGGTTGGGGAAGACATCTTTGAATGTATCCCACATAGATAAGAGGTGAACTACTGTCTTTACATCTCCTCCGGGTTGGGGTAGAGGTACATTTGCCAGCCCTGGTTCTCACTTCTGGTCACAGGTATCACTCTTAGTGCTCTCTGACACTCTCCACAGTGTCTTGGTTGGAAACACACATTCCTAGTCCATTCTAGGAAGAGTGGGTCCCTTTGGAAATAGCAGTAGTGAATACAAAACAGAGATGCAGTTGCAAGGAGACCCATCCTGTGCTCACAAACTGAAACAATCGGCAGCATTAATTGCATTGGCAACCTTCATTCCCCTTTGGTGTCTAACCAAGTCTATTCACATGTTCCAGGGACTGCAACATGCACATCCTTGGTGGGCCTTATTCTGCCTGCCACCAAGCTAAATGCCCTAAGATCTGATGAGTTAAAGATGGAATTACATGCTGAGAAGCACTGCTTTATTTCTGTTTTAACTTTATAACTTTTGGGTTCAGACCCTGTTTGTTTCCTCTGAGAGACAGAAAAAAAGCTTACCTCAAAACAGGAAGGCTGGGAAAATCTCACTTAATCAGGACATTTATCTCAGTGGTAGACAGAATAACGCTCACGGAAGATGTTGTTTTAGTCTGTTTTCACACTGCTATAAAGAATTGCCTGAGACTGGGTAACTGGTAAAGAAAACAGGTTTAATTGACTCACAGTTGCACATGACTGGGGAGGCCTTGGGAAATTTACAGTCATGGTGAAAGGTGAAGGAGAACCAAGACACGTCTTACATGGCGGCAAGCAAGAGAGAGCCAAAAAGGAGAAAGTGCCACTTATAAGACTGTGAGATCATGAGAGAACCCACTATCACAAGAACAGCACGGGGAAACCACCCCAAGATCTAATCACATCCCACCAGGTCACTCCCTCAACACCTGGGGATTACAATTCAAGATGAGATCTAGGTGGGAACAAAGAGCCGAGCCATATCAGATGTACACATCACAATCCCTGGAACATATTAATAGACTTGATTAGATGTCAAGGGGAATGAAGGCTGCAGATGCAATAAGTTGCTAATTGGCTGACTTTAAAAAGTGGGAGTTTTAGGCCGGGCGCGGTGGCTCACGCCTGTAATCCCAGCACTTTGGGAGGCCGAGGCGGGTGGATCACGAGGTCAGGAGATTGAGACCATCCTGACTAACATGGTAAAACCCCGTCTCTACTGAAAATACAAAAAATAGCCGGGTGTGGTGGCGGGCGCCTATAGTCCCAGCTACTCGGGAGGCTGAGGCAGGAGAATGGCGTGGACCTGGGAGGCGGAGCTTGCAGTGAGCTGCACTCCAGCCTGGGTGACAGAGTGACACTCCATCTCAAAAAAAAAAAAAAAAAAAAGTGGGAGTTTTATCCTGGAATATCCAGGTAGAACCAATGTCATTAGGAGTCCTTAAATGTGGAAAGAGGGAGAAAAAAGAGAATGCAAAGGAGATGTGACTACCCAAAAAAGACACAGAGAGATGCACCTTGCAGGCTTTGAAGATGGAGGAAGAAGATCTCTAGAAGCTGAAAAAGGTAAGAAAAAGGATTCTCCTCTAACCTGGAGCACAGCCCTGCTGACATCTTGATTTTAGCCCACTAAGACTCAACTCAGACTTCTGACCTCCAGAACTGCCAGACTAAATTGGTGTTGTTTTGAACCAGTAAGTTTGTAGTGATTTGTTATAGCGGCAAATAGGAGACTTACATACTCACTTTCATTTCCATTTTGCAGTTGACATCTAAGTGGTCTCTCTGCATTCTTGCATGTTGCTTTGGGTTACATTTTCTTAATGCATGGCCTTTCTTGTTCTCATTCTCAACAACAAAGCAATACAAATCACTTCTGATGGCTTGGCAGGCATAAATGTTCCACAACATTCTTAGCTTGGCATCCAGTGTCCCCAGCTGTATTACCATGACCTCCACTTCTAGTGTTATTTCTTACTTCTTCCTTGCACATTTTCTGTGTGTTCCTGGCAGACTGGACAATTTTCTATTCCTCAAACCTGCTCAAGTTTCTATAAACCAAAAAGTATTTGACATAAATCCCAATCCGCTTAGAAGTTTATTTTGCCAAGGTTAAGGACATGCCCAGAAGAAATAAACATGGAATCAGAGAAACAGTCTGTGGTCTGTGCCTTTCTCCAAAGATGATTCTGAAGGCTTCAATGTTTAAAAGGGAGAAGTGGGCTTGAAGGGAAAAAGGGAGGGTATGGTCACATTACTGAATCGAAATTTCAAGAGAAAGGGAGCAAGAGGAGCAATAGTCAAGCATATATTTGTCTCATGTTTAGGAAATTAGCACTTTGCATAAGGTGAACCTAGCTTATGTAGCTACCTGTGGAGATGTTTAACCCTTTATCTGTAGCCATCTGCTTAGGAATGAAAGGAAAGGCATCTTCTCGCATGATTCAACTTTCACCTTGTTTTTCCTTTTGGAAGAGCGAATTGAGGTCCTGAGTTTTTATGTTTTCTTTCACATTTCGTCACGTCCATGTCTATGTCTGTACCTCCTATATGGCTGGTACTGCCTTTGAATTCTCTCTTTTCCTAACAAACATCTATTCATTGATTCATTTCAAGAGGAGCAAAAGGCTATTGTCTCTCACTCTTTTCCAGTAACGGCTGTTGTTTTACCTTACAGTATAGTGTGTGTACATGCCTGTGTGTTTATGTACATGTCTGTGGGTTTACGCACGTGTGTTATAATGCCATGCCCATTTGACAGTAAACTCTTATAGGATCCTGGGAGATGCACCAGATATTTAGTAACAAGACACACATGTCAGCTTACATTTTCAAAAGAAGGAAATAAAATGAACTTCACATTTCATGTGATGCAATCTTTTATTCTTAATCCTTGGAAAAGCCTGCCAGCAGATGGAAACATCTCTATTTTCAGAGTGATGAACCCGGCATCCATAATGTATGTGTACTGTTTAGGACTCATGATCTAGTGAGTGACCAGGGTAAGACTCAGACCCAGTGTTTTGAGTCTGAGCTTTTTGTTGCACCACTTTTTTTTTACACATACTGAGCCCCAAGGAAATATTCCTAGATTGGTTTGTTTCATCAGGTAAATCTCAGCCATTCGGAAAAAAGTTCAGGGCAAGTTACTGAAAGCCTGTCCTTGTTCTGTCCTCTAGGATTGAGTCAGAAAGGAAAAAAACTGTGATGGGCTAAATTGTATCCCCCTAAAATTCATATATTGAAGTCCTAAACTCCAGGACATCAAAATGTGACTGTATTTGGAGACAGGGTCTTCAAAGAGGTGATTAAGGTAAAATGATGTCATTAGGGTAAACCCTGATCCAATGTGACTGGTGTCCTCATAAAAGGAGGAGATGAGGACACACACACAGAGGGACGACCACGTGAGGACACAGGGAGATGATGGCATCTACAAGCCCAGGAGAGAGGCCTCAGGAGGAACCAGCCCTGCCCACGCCTTGATCTCCAACTTCCAGCCTCCAGGACTGTGGGAATATCAATGTCTGTCGTTTAAGCCACCCAGTCTATGCTATTCTGTGATAGCAGCCTGAAATGAACTAAGACATCTCATTAGAAGAAGCAATGAGGACACAGACACACACAGAGAGATGACCCTGTGAGGGCCCAGAGAGAAGACGGTGTCTGCGAACCAAGGAAAGAAGTCTCAGGAGGAACCAGTCCTGCTCACACCTTGATCTCACACCTTTGGCCTCCAGGACTGTGGGAGAATCAATGTCTGTTTCTTAAGCCCCCTGGTCTGTGGACTTTTGTTATGATGGCCTCAGCTGACTCATACAATGGTCTTGTGTGACCCTGTACTCAGGACAGCTAGGGTTTGTGATATCTTCACAGAGAGAGAACTGTTTACAGACTGCATAGCAAGTCCTGAACACATTCACTGCTTTACTTAGGTTACTTGCCACTGTCTTTGTTTTGGGAAACAAAAGATCACAGAGGTGACTTTATTCAAAGCTCAGTGCAAACTCTTTGCAAATGGTCTCTTACTGGGTCATTGACAGGACTCAGCATAAATGGGAAATAGAAAGTGTCTGACCCAAAAGCCATTTGTGGCTTACATTTCTAGCTCTGGCCATCTGGGAATTCCAGGGGGCATCAGAATTATCTTGGGGAGGGTGCCCTGGTAGAGTAATTGATCCCAAAGTCTTAGCTGGGTCCTGAGAGACTTTAAAACTGGCAAGCCACCTAGACACAGAATGTTTATTATCACGCTGAAAATGGAATTAATTATCAATGGTATGCACTCAAGACATACTTAGAGTGTCCTTGAATTAGTGGCAAATATTTTGCTTAAATTTCTGTCCAAAACATGGATTGTCTTCTGGAATGTGGAGGGGATGAGAGTTACAAATGCGTAGTTGTGTCCATGCTCCCATCCTACACAATCATTAGTTGGACAGCCAAAGAATTAGCTTTCCAGACATCCTAACCTTCTCAATAGGACTCTAAAAATACAGAAAGCCCACATGTATTTTCATTCTTATGGAATGTCACCCTTTTTAAAAGTATTACCCAGGAGTGGAGGAAGCAGAATGACTGATTTCCGGAAGACAGGTTCCTCTAGCAGTGCAATTTTTCATCGGCTGTGCATTCTTCATGGCTGGTCTGGCTTCACCTGGAATTCATGGAGAGCCCATGTGACTTTAACTTCACCATCATAAACTATAAGGCACAGAGGTCCCTAATGCAATCTTATCACACGGAAAAAATTAACTATGTGAGAGGATGGATATATTAAATTTGTATTTTAATAATATCAAGGTACCCATAACAGCATGTTGTAAACCTCACAATAAAATTTATTTAAGGAATTTTAAATGAGACCATGTGGTATTTGGTTTTCATGTGGATAACCTTTCCGTAGAAACAAAGGTGGAAAATGTGAGTTGAATAGACAAAGAATTCTGTGAGGTTATTTTGAAAAATAACTGAATGGCTGCATCTATTGCAACATTACCACCTTTAATTTTATCGATTCGTTACTATTTTTTTTTTTTTTGAGACAGAGTCTTTCTCTGTTGCCCAGGTTGGAGTGCAGTGGCATGATCTTGGCTCACTGCAACCTCTGCCTCTCAGGTTCAAGTGATTCTCCTGCCTCAGCCTCCCGTGTAGCTGTGATTACAGGTGCATGCTCCCACGCTCGGATAATTTTTGTATTTTTAGTAGAGAAGGGGTTTCGCCATGTTGGCCAGGCTGCTCTCAAACTCCTGACCTCAAGTGATCCGCCCACTTTGTCCTCCCCAAGTGTTAGGATTACAGGCGTGAGCCATTGTGCCTGGCCGATTAGTTACTTTTGAAGCTTGATATTCAAATGTAGATACCACATGATACTTAGAAATAATAAAATACTTAGAAAAATAAGACAAAAAGAGGAACTGGCTGTTAGGTGTCTACAAGCATTTGCAAACAGTCACAACAGTCTCTGCAGTGTTACTGGTTTGGTGACCATCTTAAATCAAGCTATCGCAGAGGATGGAGTGGGCTTCAAGGGTGAATGCAGGTAGAATCTCCAAACCTAAAAAAGAATATCACTAACTTGAGAGGTCCTACGTATCCCAATGGACATTTGGATCTGTGTGTGTGTGTGTGTGTGTGTGTGTATGTGTTTGTGTATGGGTGTGGGTGGGTAGATGTATGTCTGAGTTCTAGGGAGCAAGGATGGTAACATGGATGGTGAAGGAACTTATTACAGGCTGAATTCTGTCCCTAGAAATGCATATGCTGAAGTCCTAACTCCTAGTACCATGGAAGACGGTTGTATTTGGGGATTGCGTCTTTCACAAGGTAATTAAGTTGCATGAGGTCATTAGACTGGACCCTAATTCAATATGACTCATGGCCTTATGTTATCATGTAAATGTTTATGTTTCCCTAAAATTCAAAGTTGAAATTCTTACTCCCAAGGTTTAAGAAGAGCTTCATGAATGGAATGAGTGCCCTTATAAAAGGGACCTCGGAGAGCTCCCTCACCCTTTCCATCATGTGAAGACATAGTGAGAAGGCGTTGTCTATGAATCAGGAAGCGGGGCCTCACCAGACGCGGAATCTGCCATGCTTTTAATTTGGATTTCAAGCCTCCAGAACAGCAAGCAACAAATGTCTGTTGTTTATAAGCCTCCCAGTCTACGGTATTCTGTTGTAGCAGCCTGAAATGGACTAATACACTTTATGAGAAGAGAAGACGAGGACACAGACACACACAGAGAGACAACCTGGTGAGGACACTGGGAGAAGATAGTGTCTACAAGCTCAGGACAGAGGCTTCAGGAGAAACCAGCCCTGCCTGCACCTTGATCTCAGACTTCCAGCCACCAGAACTGTGAGAGAATAAATGTACGTTGTTTATAATCCACCCAGTCTGTGGTATTCTGTGATAGCAGCCTGAAATGGACTAAGATATCTCATAAGAAGAGGGGATGAGGACACACACACATGCAGAGGGTCGACCCTGTGAGGACACAGGGAGAAGACGGTGTTGGCAAGCCCAGGAGAGAGGCCTCAGGAGGAGCCAGCCCCGCCCACACCTTCCTCTGGGATTTCCAGCCTCCAGGACTGTGAGAAATAAATGTCTGTTTTTTAAGCTTCCCAGTTTATGGTTCTGTGTTATGGAAGCCTGAGCAAAGTAATACAAAGCAGATGGTTTTTGTGACACAAAATACTGATGGCAATGATCTTGCTATTAATGAAGGGATCAGGAGGATAAATACGATAAATATTGTTTGATGTTTCAGCTTCCGGATATTACTGGCATGCAGATTTAGACAAAGCGTGTTTTCTTTAGCATTTTGGCCCCATCTTTTATAGGAGGCACAGTTTCCAAAGTGGGATAAAGAGGATGAATGGGAGGAAAAGGAGGGAAGCAGGAATAATTGAGAAAAAAACAAAAGCTGACAGAAGAAGAGATGTAAGGAGACAGAATCTACAGTTCAATTGTATTCTTACAACTGGATAATTGAGCTATTTTCAAAATGCAGTGTTATTTATATGTAATGGAGAAAACACGAAAATGTTTTCCAAGATTACGTGGTATTCCTCATTGCCAATAAAAAAATAAATTAGAGATAGCTTTGATAGATACCAGGATACTGTACCACCCTTCACCCACCATTTGGGACATACTGCTTATAATAGTTGACAGCTTTAAGATCATTTCAGCTACCAGGATTTAATTTGTCTGCCTGGGATAACTTTTTCCTAGAAAACAGATGGAAAATGTGAGTTTCACAAACAGTAAATAATTCTGTGAGCTTCTTTGAAAACTCACTGAATTGATGCTTCTCTTGCAACATTGCTATTTTCCATTTTATTGATTAGTAACTTTTGAAGCTGGATATTCAAATGTACATGCCATATGATACTTTACGTCGGAAACGTGGGGAGTCAATGATTTCATTTATGAAGTTAACATTTACTGAAAAATGAAAATGTATGGTCCTTGGCCAACAATCGCTATGCTCAGTCTCATTTGCCATTAACGAAGGGATCAGGAGGATGAATACTATAAATATTGTTTGATGTTTGAGCTTCCAGATATTACTAGCGTGCGGAGTAAAATATTTTTTATTGTTACCTTTAGCAATATACTTTACTAAAGTCTAATTCCAATCTGCAACAGATTTTCAAACTTCTGCCTGTTTTTATGATGAAAATTTTACACTTATATATTTATGTCTCAATATTCTATAAGAAGAAAATAAGAATTAAAGATAAAGCAGATAAGAAAAGGCATAAATTCAAAGATTCGTGATTTACTTTACTCAAAACTGTTCAGGAAATGGAATTATACAAATACTAATATATACTATCTTAGGCTGTCTAAGCTACTATAACAAAATACCATATACTGGGAGGCTTATAAACAAAAGATGCTTACTGCTTACACTTTTGGAGGCTGGAAGTCCCAGATCAAGGTGCGGTAGATTCAGTGTCTGGTGAGGGTTTCCTGGTTCCTAGATGGAGCCTTCTTGCTGTGTTCTCACATGGTGGAAGGAGCGAGGGAGCTCTCTGGGATCCCTTTTATAAGGGCACTCATCCCATTCATGAAGCCCCACCCTCATGACCTCATCACCTTCCAAAGGCCCCACCTCCCAACACCATCACCTTGGAGGTGAGGGTTCAACACATGAATTTTGGGGAGATGCATTCAGTCCATAGCATGTACCCACATAAACAAATACATATGTTTATATGTATATATGTGTATTCACATCTTGTAGACATAGGAAATAAATGTTATGTATATGTGTATATGCTCGTGTGTGTGTATATATATAAAACGTAAAGGGTATATTCCAAAATATAGCCCAATTTTATACGTAAAATTACACTGAATCAAATTTAAAGAACATTCTTCTACATTGTTTAGTATAAATTAAATGTTTTAAAATTAAAAGAAACAGATCAATTTTAGTTAAAATAACAAAATCTTCCCCAAAGGTGACCTCCATGTGATGTGGGAGGGCTTGTGGGAAAACACATATTTATGGCACAGATTTTTCTTTCCACACAGCTCTGCATACACCCCTACTGAGCCCAGAGATACTTGGTCTTGCTGGTATACCAATGGATTATCTCTAAAAACTCCATTTCTTTGACTTTCCTTGAGAGCAAGGAAAGTCAGCCATCTGTTTATCTGTTGATTGGTTGTTTTTTCAGTTCAGTGATATCATAAATGACCATGAAGGATCCCAGAAACTTATTATTTGTTTATGTGATCTGTAGGGCATTTAATAGCTCCTGCCTGATATTCCTGCAGACTCTATTTTTGGTATTCTTGGAAGACAAAAGTTCATTTTCTCTTTTATTGAAAAGCCCTATTGAAATCCTTTTATGTGCATTTTCCATTGTAAGACCAATAAACAGGTAGATTTATTATTCTATCCCGGCTTTTCTCCAAGCACAGCTTCAGCACAAACAAAGCTTGTACGCGAACAGTTTATCAACATTAAAAGCCACATGCCGCATTTTTGGGAAAACTGCAGAATATCTCTTGCAGTCGTTTTTTTTTTTTTTTTTTTTTTTTTTTTTTTTTTTTTTTTTTTTTTTTTTTTTTTTTTTTTTTTTTTTTTTTTTTTTTTTTTTTTTTTTTTCTTGTGGTGCGGAAGGGGTCCAGGATAGTTTTTTCTCCCCTTTTGGCGGTCAGAGATTTTTCTTTACAGAGACATTAGATTTCAATCAACCATTTTGGAACAAACTGCAACTTTTAGTTTTTTAAATGGAGACAAGTTTTTCTGTTTGTTTGTTTTTTTCAATGTTAGACTGTATGTGGTAAAATGAAAGTTTTGGCATCCACTTTTGGGCAACAGTGGAGAATTGGCACATGGTTACCCGAATAAGTGAGTTTAATAAATGATTTGTAAAATGTAAATGAGTAAATAAATTAATCCAGAAACACAATTAATTTGTCATGTTCTTGTTTAGTAAGTCTTCAACAACCATATGTTCCACTTAAGCTAATGCATGAATTATTCTCTGGAAATTTTTTTCCCCACCGAGACGTATCCCCAGCCCCTTTTCTTGCAAGCGTTGCATGGTGGTGTCCATTAGATGGAACATTTTGCTAGAAGAATTCCCATTTTTCATGAGAAAGACAGGCCAATGGCTAACTTTCTGTTGTCTTAGTTCTCGTCAATATCCTGGACTAGGTTCTTCTGAAGATGCTAACACTTTGAAAATTTCTGCTCTTTCAATCTTCTTTAGACTCTAAGGTAAGGGACTACATTAGTAATCCGAAGGATTTGTATGGAGGGATACTCAGTCCCTCTATAACCATATTCAAATTTTACCCTGGAGTCAAATCATAACATTAAAAAGCTTTAGGGTTATGAAAAAAGCTTCAGACATGGAATTCAATGTTTCTAAGGCACTCTAGCATCTAATAAGACATTTCTTTTGCAAAGTTTAAGCTACCTGTAGTTGGATATTGACTTCAATTTGAATAATTTTTTTTTAAATATCTAAGCAACTTGCTGGGTTTGGGACTGGATTCATTAATATGCTGTATGCTGCAGCCTTGGCCCATGTATGCATACATATTATCCTCACATCTGTCTGTCTTAGGGTTTAACATGGTGTTCACTGATGACTTAAATGAATCTACTTTTATGACATGGAGTTATAGCCAAGCTAAATACAGAGACAAACATTTATCCTAGTGTTGGTGGAATTCTATATACAAGTGTGTACATGCACACACACACACACACACCCCACTCTCTTTTTTAGATACTCTGTCTTACAGGAATCTCTCTATGACTCTGTCATTGCTGCAATTGGGAAAATAGAATACTTGATACACATAATTTAAGAAGATCAACAGTAGCATCGGTTGACCAAAGTATTTCCCATTTCCAAATTAATCGTTGCCCTTGAGCAGAGCAGAAATGCTCCTTAGTGTTTTCCAACTGCCTCATTCCCTGCCAGGCATCTTGACCCCAAGTCTTGGTGGCTTCAGGAAAAACATGACAGCTTGCTTCACAGGCTGAGGTCATACGATGAATAACACAATTATTAGGGTGAATGTAATTGGAGGTAAGAAATGCATTGAGAAGAATCATTTACCCTCAGACTTCCAGTGTACAGAAGTGATAAAAATATGAGTAGTAGAACATTATTCAATTAAACATGGTCCCATGAGCTACATAAGGAACCTCTTCAGACATATTCATGCACCACTGTGCTGTGTCAGTCACCCAAGCACATGCTTTGCTTTTCAGAATCAGTAGGAGAAGCCAGAATGGAAACTCTTGAGGGATAGAGTTTCCTGTTTAATATTCTCATCCAAGGCAAGCTTCCTAGCTGCTAAGTCTATAGATAACTCAGCAGTTACGGCGCTCATATCCATTCGTTCATGGGTATGGCTGATGTGCCAATGCTCTTCCAGCCAGAATACTCAATGAAGGCGATAAGGGAGTAAACAAAACAAGCCAAGCATTGGAACATATGGTTTAGTGGAGGCAGACAGTAATAAAAAAAATCAGACAAATAGCTGTATCATTATGGACTGTGGTGGGTATTATGAGGGAAATAAATATGATGCCAGGAGAAATTGTAACAAAGGAAATGAACTAGTTCAGGAGGTCACAGATAAATTCTGCATGCTCCAAGTAGAAGACACAGCATGGCAAAGCATCTGCAGCAGGGGTAGGTAGGGCTAGAGAAAATCTAGGTTTTCAGGGAAGGTGAAAAGTAGAGAGAAGTGAGAACTAAAACCAGGCAAAGCAGAGCATCTGAGGACCATCAGGAATAGTATTCATTGTAAGAGCAATGGCAA
Source organism: Rhinopithecus bieti (assembly GCF_001698545.2). Classification (NCBI taxonomy): domain Eukaryota; kingdom Metazoa; phylum Chordata; class Mammalia; order Primates; family Cercopithecidae; genus Rhinopithecus; species Rhinopithecus bieti. Next base: position 478,099 of record NW_016812573.1, read on the forward strand.
GCAATTAAAAGGATGAAGGCATACCTGTAATCCCAGCACTTTGAGAGGCTGAGGCAGGTGGATCACCTAAGGTCAGGAGTTCGAGACCAGCCTGGCCAACATGGTGAAACCCCATCTCTACTAAAAATACAAAAAAATTAGCCAGGCATGGTGGCATGTACCTGTAATCCCAACCACTTGGGAGGCTGAGACAGGAGAATCACTTGAACCTGGGAGGCGGAGGTTGCAGCAAGTCGAGATCATGCCACTGCACTCCAGCCTGGGCAACAAGAGTGAAAACTCTTTGAGATGCAAAATAGATAAATAAATAAATAAATAATAAAATAAAAGAATGAAGGAAGGAGGAACACCAGGTCTATAGTTGACCACTTAGGAAGCAGATGAAGTGCCTAGGTAAGAGGCCAAGGTAGTTTCCACCAGATGGATGGTGAGAGAAATGGAGAAACGCAGACAAATGAGAAACATCTATGAGGATTGGAGATAGATTGATTGCAAGGGGAAAATGAAGACTTCTAGGTTCCTGACTCGTGGAACTGGACGTGAAAGGCTGGCACACAAGTTTGTTCTTTGTTCTTGTGTTAGTCTGCTTTGCATTACTGCAGAGGAATACCTGAGGCTGGATGGTTTAAAGAAAATAGGTTTATTTGGCTCACAGTTCTGCAGACTACAAGAAGCTTGGCACTGACATCTACTTCTAGTGAGGACTTCAGGTGTCTTCCCATCATGACAGAAGGCAAGGGGAGCTGGTGTGTGTATAGAACACATGGCAAGAAAGGAAGCCAGATACAGATACCAGGCTCCCTTAAACAACCAGCTCTCACATGAACCAACAGAGCCAAGACTCACTCATTACCAAGGAATGGCACCAAGGCATTTACGAGGAATCCACCCCCGTGACCCAAATACCTCTCACTCAGCCCCACCTCCAGTACTGGAGATGAAATTTCAACATGAGATTTGGAAGGGAAAATATCCTAAGCGTATCAGGCATTGATAAGTGTAATGACCTTTGAGATAGCTGAGAGGAAATGTTAGAAGGACTTGGATATATGGGTCTGGAGTATGTAGAAAAGATCTGAACTGGAAACATACATTTGGAGTGACTGATCTACATATGTTGATAGAAGTCAGGGGCAGAGATGGAAAAACTTACAAAAGATGAATAAAATAAGAGGAAATAGTCCAGGAGAATGTTTAGAGGTGCTCCAACATTCAATTGTCTGTTGAATGGTGAAGGTCAAATGCATCCAGTGGATCGAGTGATTTAATTGAATTACGGTGAGCTTGCAGAGAGCTGTGATTAAGTCATAGGATAAATTTCAGACTGAAATTGCCTTAGCAACATTATAACTGAGGAAATGATGACAATGAAAGAGGTCAGACCTAAATGACTCCATCTTGCTTCTAACCTTTAAGTTGTCCTTGTTCATTTCTGCGTGTAGACTGAACTACCTTTGGGAAGGAATTCAGTTCATGGTTTGACTCTGAAATAAAACTGAAAATAGCCCTTTCCCCAAAAAGACCCCCTTCTTGACTGGGGACCTGTCTGCCTTTGCAGGACTAACAAATTAGCTATAAGATTAGAAAGTACAGTTTTGGGGTCACTGGGGTCATGCAGCTTCCGGCTCCAAGAGTCTGAACCTCCCCACATTGCTCCTGGGGATACCATCACTATTGTAAAACCTGAGATCCATGCTTGAGATATTTTGCAGACCCTATGCTTGATGCATCAGTTGACACCACCCAGACTAGTAATCTGGCTCAACCAGTTCTGCCATCCCACCCAGGAACAGAAAACGACAAGAAAACCTCACTTTGACCCGCTATAATTCCATCTCCAACCTGGCCAATAAGCACTCTCCACTTCCCAAGGCCCAACTCAACAAATTATCTTTAAAAACTCTCATCCCCAAATGCTCAGGGAGACTGATTTGAGTAATAATAAAACTCTGGTCTCCTGCACAGCTGGCTCTGCATGAATTACTCTTTCTCCTTTGCAATTCCCCCGTCTTAATAAATCGGCTCTGTCTAAGCAGCGGGCAAGGTGATCCCATTGGGCAGTTACAAGATTACAGTGAGCCAAAAATGAAGGGAATGGAGACTTCAAGTATCCACAACTCAAAGAACATTGCTAATGTTCATTTCTTCTATGTTTCCCCATCATCTTATGTCATTTACATTTGGCATCTCAGATCTTGTATCATCAGAAATTTCGAAAATACTTGCTTATTGTTTTTCTTACCTGTAAATATTATTGATAAAAAGAGTCAAACTTTGTAAAATATTTGAAGAGATTTATTCTGAGCCAAATATGAGTGGCCAATGGCCAGTGACACAGCCCCAGGAGATCCTGAGAACATTGCCCAAGGTGGTCAGGCTACAGCTAGCCTGGTTTTATACATTTTAGGAAGACATGAGATATAAATCAATACAAGTAAGATGTACATTGATTTTGTTTGGAAAGGTGGGACAACTGGAAGTGGTGGCTTCAAGGTTATAGCAGGAAGATTCAAAGGTTTTCTGATTGGCAATTGGTTGAAAGAGTTCATCTAAAGACCTGGAATCACTAGAAAGGAAATGTCTGGGTTAAGATAAGGAGTCCTGGAAAAGGAAAAGAGATTCTCTACGGAACACAGATTTTCCCTTACAAGAAACAGCTTTGCAGGGCTATTTCAAGATATGGCAAAGAAACATATTTGGGGCTAAAATATTTTGATTTCCTCTCTTAAATGTCATATGATATTATGCTAGAGTCAGGTTGGAAAGTAAGCCATGTTACACAGAGTTAAATAAAACCACTTTCAGGAGACTTTATGATTTGTAGGGCATGACTCCCAAGACCCCTTAGATTGGAATTTTGGCAAGAGAAGAAAAAAGTTCAGAGTTTTGTCCTCGATACGTTTCAATTCAGTAAGAAATTGTGCATTACATTTCACCGACTGAAGTACAATCTAGATATCTGTTATCTTCCCCCAAAAGAGTTTTTTTGTTGCTGTCCTTGAAAGCCTGGAACAGAGATAATTAATATGCAATGATAGATAACATCCATTTTCTAAGAATTTCCAAAAGTCACCAAGCCTATGAAAAGCAGAACCATTCCTGAAAATACATGTTCAAAATGTTGGAAAAAGAATTTAATAGATTCCAGAAGAAGTCAGAAGAATCCCCCGCCACCCAAACAAGCCTGTTCAGCTGCTCAGCCTGTGTGTGGGAAGCAGTTTTGTTTCTCTGGATGTCAGCATTTCTCTGCACATAGGCCTAGCTGCAAAAGACATTTCCGCCCTCAGCTGGATAAAGGGGCCAGACCACGTTGAAGGACATCTCCAGATACTCTGGCCACTGTCCTGGGTGTTCAGTGTGTGGTTAACAGTCAGTCCTCCTGGGCAAGGGAAAGGAGACAGACAGTGTGACCTAGCGAGGTGAGAGCAGGGAGGAGTCCCACAGAAGGTGGTGACAGGCTCTTCTTTCCTAAAGGAACACAGCTAGGCTGAGATTTTTACCTAGTGGTCTGTTGGTTTCTCGGAGGCCACTGGAAATGTTGCAGGTGAGGATTTGGCTGCTGCTGGAGGGAGCAAGTTTCTGGAGAGGAAATTGGCCTCCCATGGGGAGGATAAAGGATGGAAGGAAGTGGATCAGAAGCCCCAGGGGCTGGCTGAGGAGGAAGAACTCTAACAGCAGGGCAGGAAATCTGCGGTCAGAATTGCAGCTGGTTTCTCCCTGATCTTCTCTCTCTTCCTACTCTTGTTCTGTCACCTCCTTGGCCCCAAAGCCTCTCTGCCCTGTTCTTTTCCTGTCCTTCCGTCCCATGCCTCTCCTCCCACATTGCTTGCTCAGCAATCTATCCCACGTCCTTGCCTTCCTTTCTCAGAGAAACGCATTGCGTTCAGCTGATCACTCATTCTGCTTTATCCCTGTGTCCTTTCTGGGAGGATATTTTCCTTTAAATGTAGGACTGTGAAACCTTGGAAGATTTGTTGCAGGAAAGGGGTCCTCATCCAGACCCCAATAGAGGCTTCTTGGATCTCACGCAAGAAAGAATTCGGGACAAGTCCATAGAGTAAAGTGAAACCAAGTTTATTAGCAAAGTAAAGGAATAGAAGAATGGCTACTTGATAGAGCAGCCCCGAGGGCTGCTGGTTGCCCATTTTTATGGTTATTTCTTGAGGATTATTCATGCCTCCCCTTTTTAGACCACATAAGGAAACTTCCTGAGGTTGCCATGGCATTTGTAAACTGTCATGGAGCTGGTGGGAGTGTAGCAGTGAGGACACCCAGAGGTCACTCTTGTGGCCATCTTGGGTTTGGTGGGATTTGGCCGACTTCTTTACAGCAACTTGTTTTATCAGCAAGGTCTTTGTGACCTGTGTCTTGTGTGGACCTCCTTTCTCATCCTGTGATTTCTAAGTCTGGGAATGCAGCCCAGTAGGTCTCAGCCTCATTTTACCTAGCTGCTATTCAATATGGAGTTGCTCTGCTTCACACATCTCTGACAGATTCATACCTGGTGAAGTGTCAAGATTTCACAGCTGAGTAGAGAGGTTGGGTGGACTTAGGAAATGTTTCTGGGCAGCTTAAAGGAGCCAGAACAAGTGGCCCCCGAATTGCCCTGAGACTCGGGGCTGGCTCTGTGAGACCCTGAGTAATGTTGAACAGATTTTTGCATAGAGATGAATATCAACACTTCTTCAGGTCGGCCAAAGGTGAGGAGTTTTAGAGAATGAATGCATTTCAAGTCAGAGTCATAGCTCTGGGAGCTTCAATTCTATGAACCTGTAACCTAAGACAACAGACCTTATTGCTTTAAGACACGGCTCTGAACTCCAATGTTCGTGTATGTGTTAGTCTTCTGGGGCTGCCATAATGAAGTCCCATAGAATAGGTGGCTTAAACAAAAGGGATTTATTTTGTCAGGCTCTTGAAGCCTGGAAGTCCCAGGCGAAGGTGTGGGCAGGGCTGGTTCCTCCTGAGGCCTCTCTCCTGGGCTTGTAGACACCATCTTCTCCCTGTGTCCTCACAGAGTCATTCCTCTGTGTGTGTCTGTGTCCTCATCTTCTTCTCTTATGAGGTGTCTTAGTCCATTTCAGGCTACTATCACAGAATACCATAGACTAGGTGGCTTGTAAACAACAGACATTGATTCTCCCATAGTCCTGGAGGCTGGAAGTCCAAGATCAAGGTGTGGGCTGGTTACTCCGGAGGCCTTTCTCCTGGGTTTGGAGATGCTATCTTCTCCCTGCATCCTCCCAGGGTTGTCCTTCTGTGTGTGTCTGTGTCCTTATCTCCTCTTCTTATAAGGACCCCAGTCATATTAAATTAGGGCCCATCCTAATAACATCATTTTACCTTAATTACCTCTTTGGAAACCCCATTTTCACATATAGTCACATTTTGAGCAACTAAGGGTTAGGGCTTCAACATATAAATTTTGGAGAGACTCAATTCAGGACATAGCAGTAGACTAATGCCAGCTCAGCACCTCCAAAGCTCTGCGCCCTAGTTCATTGTGTGCATTCTCAAAACCCCTTTTTCCTTATTTGTAGAATGAGGTTACTCATGGCAATGAATTTAACTCCATAGGACTGTTTGGAAAATTCCTGGATATTAGCAAATGCTCAATATACGTTAGCTTTTGCTACATTACTAATCAATTTCTTCCAAACACATATACTCTTGGTGGGAATGTAAATTAATACAATCTCTGTGGAAAACAATATGGAGATTTCTCAGAGAAGTAAAAATAGAACTACCATTCCATCCAGCAATCCTACTACTGGGTATCTACTCAAAGGAAAGTAGATCATTATATCAAAAAGATACCTGCACTCATATGTTTATCACAGCACTATTGACAGTAACAAACTCATGGAATCAACCTAAGTGTCCACCATTGTAGGAATGAATAAAGAAAATGTTGTACACATACATCATGAACTACTACTCAGCCATAAAAAAGAATGAAATCATGTCTTTTGCAGCAACACAGGTGGAATTGGAGGCCACTATCTCTAAGTGAAATAACTCAGAAACAGAAAGTCAAATACTGCATGATCTCTCTAATAAGTGGGAGCTAAATAACGTGTGCACATGGACATGAAGATGAAAATAATAGATAATAGATACTGGGGACTCCAAAAGGTGGGAAGGTGGGAGGCAAGTGAGGACTGAAAAACTAACTGTTGGGTACAATGTTCACTATTTGGGTGATGGGTTCACCAGAAACCCAACCTTACCATTACATAATATACCCATAAAACAAACCTGAACATGCACCACCTGAATTTAAAAAATTATAAAGGCAAAAGAAGCCAACGGCATTGTATTTTAGTTGGTCTCTTTTGTAACGATAGTTAGACGCTTTTCCTAAAATGTCACTGTGTTACAAAACTTACTACACACAGAAAAAAAAAAATTCTTCCAAATGCAAGCAAGTCAGCTTCTACCTGGTGAAAGAAGCTTCTACTTGGTGAATGAAGCTTCCTGGTTGGCATTTTCCTTGTAGTCATTTATCTGGAGAAGAGTTTTGGTGTATGATATGGTTTGGATCTATGTCCCCATTCAAATCTCTTGTTGAATTGTAATCCCCAGTCTTGGAGGTGGGGCCTGGTGGGAGATGATTGGATCATGAGGGGGGTTTCTAATAGTTTATCAGCATCCCTCTAGTGCTGATACGGTTCTCACAAGATCAGGTTGTTTAAAAGTATGTAGCACCTCCCCCATCTCTTTCTCTCTCTCGCCCTCCTGCTCCAGCCATGTAAAACTTGCATGCTTCCCCTTCACCTTTCACCATGATTGTAAGGTTCCTGAGGCCTCCTTGGAAGTAGAAGCCAACATGCTTCCTGTACAGCCTGCAGAACCATGAGCCAATTAAATCTATTTTCTTTATAAATTACCCAGTCTCAGGTAGTTCTTTATGGCAGTATAAGAACAGACTAATACAGTGTAGTTCTCACACTGCCTAGCAGAACCTGAGTCTATTCCAAGGTGTTTCCATCAGGAAAACTCAAGGACCAATTCATGTCTCTGTATTTTCATGAGGAAGATAATAACATCATTGGGTGTTGTTGCATGTTGCTTAGGTTAACACTGGCAAGAAGTGTGACTTTCATTATAAATGGAAGTGGGCAGAGCTCCTAAAAGTTGTATTAAAGGCTCTGCCATAAATGCAAGTTCATCTTTGCAACTCTAAAATGTATTAAGACCTGATGTGAGAATAAGACTCTTCTGTCTCAGTTGACATGAGGCACTATTGTAAGATATAAAACATACCAATGCAATTTGGATCATTACCATGTGCAGAATTTACAAAGAAGATGTAAACTTTTCCTCCTGGGTAAGATGCAGCCCGTGCGGAAGAGAGAACTGGTAATTCAAACAAAATATGTATTGAGCCAATTCTTAGAAATAATATCTAGTCACTTAAAGAATTCAAGAGTACATCCAGAAAGATGCAATAGGTTAGGACAGTGGCTCATGCCTGTAATCCCAGTACTTTGGGAGGCCGAGGTGGAAGGATTGCTTGATGCCAGGAGTTCAAGACCAGCTTGGACAACACAGAAAGACTTTATCTGCACAAAATTAAAAGAATTTTAAAAAATTAGCCAGGTGTGGTGGCATGTACCTGTAGTCCTAGCACTTCAGGAGGCTAATGCAGGAAGATCGCTTGAGTGCAGTAGTTTGAGGTTGCTGTGAGCTATGTTTGTGCCACTGCACTCCAGCCTGGGTGACAGACTGAGATTCCCATCTCTATTAAGGAAAAAAAAGGTCCAATAAGAGGGTGTACAATAACATTACAGAGAATGCTGGCTCAGAGTGACACTGCTGGATTCACATGATAACAACTGTGTTAAAAGAAATAAGTATAAAATTATGAAAATTGGATTTCTATTGGTGTCTTAGTCCATTTTCTGTTACTTATAATAGAATACCTGAAACTGAGCAATTTATAAGAAAAAGGAATTTACTTCTTAAAGTTATGGGGCTGTGAAGTCCAAGACTGAGGAGTGGCATCTGTTGAGGGCCTTCTTGCTGGTGGGGACTCTGCAGAGACCCTGGGGCAGTGCAGGGCATAATATGGTGAGAGGGCTGAGGGGGCTAGTTCAGGTCTCTCTTCCTTTTTTTAAAAAGTCACCAGTCCCACCCCTGGGAAAACCCATTAATCTATTAACCCATTAATACATGGATGGCTTAATCTATTTAGGAGGGCAAAGTCCTCATGACTCAATCACCTGTTAAAGGTTCCACCTCTCAATACTGCCACATTGGCGATTAAGTTTCAACAACAGTTTTGTTTGTTTGTTTGTTTGTTTGTTTTGGTGTTTTGTTTCTTAATAGAGACAGGGTCTTGCTCTGTGACCCAGGCTGGAGTGCAGTGGTGCAATCACAGTTCACTGCAGCCTTGAACTCCTGGGTTCAAGCCATCCTCTCATCTTAGCCTACTGACTAGCTGGGACTATAGGTGCACACCACCACACTTGGTTAATTTTTTATTTTATTGTTTGTGGAGATGAAGGCTTGCTATGTTGGCCAGGCTGGTCTCAAACTCCTGGTCTCAAGCAATCCTCCCGCTTCAGCTTCCCAAATTGCCGGGATTGCAGGCATAAGCCACTGTGCCCATCTCCACTTGGGTTTTGGAGAGGACAAATACTCCAGCCATAGCAATCAAAGGCTGGTGGAAAGGGAAGGGAGAATCCATGGTTATGGTTACAGAAACTTGTAAGTCAGGAACCCTTTTAAAACACTAGGGAAATGGAATACAAAAGGATAGTGTTTTAGAGCATCCGAAAAAAAGCAAACTCAATCAGGTTCAATCCCTACATATGGTTACATTTTATTAAAATATACTCAATGATCGATATATAGTGAAGTGATTATTAGGGCCAGACCAACAGAACACACTAATGGGACAACACACATACAAACACACACACACACACACACCTCAATGTTTGAAGGAGGTGTGACATTTTAGGTGCCAAATGTAATGTCTCTGTAATGTAGTGATGTTTTCTGCTTCAAAGTTAGTCTACAATGTTTATTGGAGGCAAGATATGGCAGGCATCCTCTGGTGCCCTAGGTCTGCTGATGGCATTCTTACAAAGCTTCCCTACTGGATATCTAATCAGGAGACTATCTCCATGTCTAGACAGGGAGTTAAGACTGGCAGGGAATTCGCTGGGTTCATGCAGATAGCACAAGCTGGCGTAGCTTACTGGAGGTTTTTGACCACAAAGCCAACGCACAACTCTGTTGTATAACAAGAGAAATGAACTCCTGCCTCGTGAATTGGGTTTTTAAAATTTCAATGGCTATATTAACCTAAGAACCTGCCACACATTATTTACCTAAAATACTGCTTGCTGAGATCATTCTTGGCAGGACCAATGGTTAATCATAAATCATTATTTCCTAGTCTTCACATTGCTGGTAATAATAACAACTATTATTATTATTTGCACGTGTTATCTTACAATGCCCTGGGGGTATTTTCACCTCCGGATGCCCCTACCTTCCTCCTCATATGAGTCTTAAATTATCTTGTGGCTTTGGCACCTTGTCAGTGGATGGTATGTCTGGAATAGATCAAAGTAAAACCAACAGCTAACACGTGTAAGTAATGAGAAAGGCAGCAGAGAACGAACTTCTCTGTTGTAAAGAAATAAAAAGTATATATAATCATCACGATAATATTTACTGAATGCTTTTTGTGTGCTGGGCTGATTGCTAATTGCTTTGCGGACATTATCTTTCTTAAACCAGTGAGTCAGAGATCATATAATTATCCAAATGGGAGCTGGACTCTAGACGCAGGGATCTGGCTATGAGTGTGAGTTCTTAACTGCTACTCTACCCAACAGAATATTTCAGGACAGAGTATGATCATTATATGTGGGTGGTGTTTTCTTTTTCCTTCTTCATTCAGGATCTTGGAGTCCTTTCAAAACATAAATAAATGTGTTTTTTTTTTCTGTATAACAGAAACATTTTGCTACAGTTTTTTTCTTTTTTAGTGTTTCCTTTTTAAATTTTTTTATTTTTGTGCTAATTTCAACTTTTATTTGAGATTCAGGGGTACACATGCAGATTTTTTGCATGGGCATATTGCGCAATGCTGAGGTTTGGGGTATCACTGATCACCTCACTGATGTAGTGAGCATAGCACCCAATAGGTGGTTTTTCAATCCTTGCCCTCCACCTCCCTCCCTGCACTAGTAGCCCCCAGTGTCTGTTGTTCCCATCTTTATATCCATGAGTACCCAATGTTTAGCTTCTACCTATGAATGAGAACATGTGGTATTTCATTTTCCGTTTCTGCGTTAATTCACTTAGGATAATGGCTGCATCCATGTTGCTGCAAAGAACATTATTTTCTTCTTTTTTATGGCTGTATAGTATGACATGGTATATATGCACCATGGTGTATATGTGCATTTTCTTTAGCCAGTCTGCTGTGGATGGGCACCTAGGTTGATTCCATGTCTTTGCTCTTGTGAATTTAGCATTTTTTTCTATTTAATCTTTCTCCTGTCAAAAAAATATAACTAAAGTAAAATGATGATCCCTTCAAATAAGAAATACTCTAAAGCATATTAGGGCAAGAAATATATGAACAACCCTTGCTATTTTATGCCAACTGAAACCAGAAGTGGGGTTGTAGGAGGTTCCACTGCATAGCATCTTCTCAATGTAGAATCAATGACTTCCCTCCAGACACGTTTCAATGGTGGTTTCCACAAAGTTGCCAAAAGGATATGCCTTAAAGTAAGATTTCCCCACAAGACAATCTGTGCAAACCTGTTTCTCATGTTTTGCTGAATGCCTTGTCATTTGGAAGAAATAAAAATCTCAGAAGGGCAGCAATTTGGACACTCCTGTATATTCCCTGCTGTGCTTATTTGTGACAGGACGATGTAGGTTGATCTTGCAAGCACTTTTCTCTTTAGTCCTGGCTGGGATTTTTTCTTTCCAAAGCTCTGAGCAGAGAGAAGAGCCTGTCTTTTGGAGCTGCCTTCAAAAGGAATAATTGTTCAGGCTGACCGTATTGTCTGCTTTCTGTCAATAGGACTTCAGGCAACGTGTCAATGGCTCTTTAAGAAAGTCCTTTTGTGGTGTGGGCAACATTTAACACCGATAGTGCTTTTTTCTTTTTTGTTTTTTTTGTTTTTTTTTGAGACGGACTTTTGCTCTTGTTGCCCAGGCTGGAGTGCAATGGCGCTATCTCAGCTCACCGCAACCTCCACCTCCCAGGTTCAAGTGATTCTCCTGCCTCAGCCTCCCGAATAGCTGGGAGCTGTTACAGGTATGTGCCACCATATCCAGCTAATTTTGCATTTTTAGTTGAGACAGGATTTCTCCACGTTGGTCAGGCTGGTCTTGAACTCCCTACCTCAGGTGACCCGCCCACCTCGGCCTCCCAAAGTGCTGGGATTACAGGTGTGAGCCACTGCGCCTTTTAATGAAGTTGAGTGGGCATGTCAGGAGATGCCAGTGGGTGGGAGAAAGAACGCGAGATGTTGACACCATGGCGATCTGGCTTTTCCGGGGCAGTCTCTTTTACAAACTCGAGCCCAAGGAATTCCTGACGAAATCTTCCCCATCTGATCTGTCTCTCTTCTCTCCTTGTCCGCTTTCCCTGTCACTTTCTACCTCTCCATCATAGTTCCTCCTTTTACTAACATCACTGCTGCAGCATACCCTCTTGCCATTTAAAAAGTGACATCAAACCAAAGGAGGGAGCCGGGCGTGGTGGCTCATGCCTGTAATCCCAGCACTTCGGGGGGCCAAGGTGGGCAGATCGCTTGACCTTAGGAGTTCCAGACCAGTTTGGGTAACATGGTGAAACCCCACAAAAAATACAAAAATTAGCTGGGTGTGGTGGCATGCACCTGTAGTCCCAGCTACTCTGGAGGCTGAGGCAGGAGAATTGCTTCAGCCCAGGAGGCAGAGGTTGCAGTGAGCCGAGATCGCACCACTGCGCTCCAACCCAGGCAGTGGAGTGAGACTTTGTCTCAAAAAACAAAAGAAAACATAAAATCCCAAAACCAAAGGAAGGATGGAAAATATTTTTTGTAATTCAATTTCCCTTTATTCTTGTATTCATACTCTCTTCACTGTTAGCACTTAATTGTTTTTAACCAGTTACAGTTCTTCATACCATATATACTAGAGCAGTGGTCCCCAATCTTTTTGGCACCAGGGACTGATTTTGTGGAAGAAAACTTTTCCACTGACATCGGGGAGGGGGTGGTTTTGGGATGACTCAAATGCATTAGATTTATTGTGCACTTTAATTTTATAATAATTACATTGTAATATATAATGAAATAATTCTACAACACACCATCATGTAGTATCAGCGGGAGCCCAGAGCTTGTTTTCCTGCAACTAGACGGTCGTATCTAGAGGTGATGGGAGACAGTGACAGATCATCAGGCATTAGATTCTCATAAGGAGTGCGCAACCTAGATCCCTCGCATGTGCAGTTCACAATAGGGTTCACGCAGCTATGAGAATCAAATGCCACTGCTGATCTGACAGGAGGCAGAGCTCAGGCAGTAAGGAGCAATGGGAAATGGCTGTAAATACAGATGAAACTTCACTCACCTGCTGCTCACCCCCTGCTGTGCAGCCCCGTTCCTAACAGGCCATGGGCCGGGACTGGTCCACTTGGCCACTCAAAGTGCTGGGATTACAGGCATGAGCCACCATGCCCAGCCACCTCCTTTGGTATGATGTCACTTTTTAAATGGTAAGAGGGCATCCTGCAGCTGTGATGTTAGTAAAAGGAGGAACTATGATGGGGAGACCGCTACTGGTCCATGGCCTGGAGGTCTGAGGTCCCCCACATTAGAGTAATAAAGTGTCAGCTACCAAGACCTAGAGATCAGGGAAGTAGCCTGTAGTTTTCACGATGCTGCTATCTTGTAACATGAACTTGGACAACTCTAAGGGATTTTAGGTTTTATTCTTTTCTGGAAAACCCAGCTATGAGTGTACTTTCATGCTTTTGAATCCTGACTGCATGGTAGCATTCCCTGGAGAATCTAAGAGTGCCAGGTTCTGCTCCCGGAGATTGTGACTTACATGCGGTGAGCTGGGGCATGGCCCCTCAGTGTGGTCTATGGGCTCATAGTATCAGCATCACCTGGGAGCTGTAGGAAATGCAGAATTTTGGGTCCCAGCCCCAGCCTGCCACACCAGAATCTTCATTTTAACAAGATCCATATGTACACTGAAGTTTCTGAAGCATTGGTTGTGGGTGATGTCTCATATCTTTCTAGTTTGCTTTTTCTTTATGAATAAAGCCATACATACCGAAATTAGAAAGTACCAATTTTATATTAGGACGCCCTTCCCAGGCAATCCGTCCATGAAACACATTCACCTCAGAAACCCTTCGTATGCCTATATATGACACACACACTTAATGTTTGAAAAAAGATTTATTTAGTGGCTACTTGCTCTCGTAGGCCTTTCATTTAATGCTGGATAAATTTGGAGCCAAAAAGGAATCTTAAACCTCCTTTAAAGTAAATCCTCCGCCTGCTCATCATTTTTTGTTGTTGCTGTTAATTCTAAACCAAAGCTAAGCCCCCAAAGAACATCTACTCTAATTCCGGGGGCACCATGTGGTATCTTAGAAAGAAATTATATGTTAACAATTTGCAACCACAGATTCCCAAATGACCAGTAACTGGAAGAGTAGGCATAACTCAGAAAGAATAAAGAAAAATGGAGACGTTCTTCCAGCGAAGGCTTTTTTTTTTTATTTTGGAAATTGGCTTCCTTATTTTAGCATTTTTCTTCCTAGAAAAAGCAGCAGAATAATGACTGCTTGCCATGTGCTTCATTCAGTCTTAACGCTTCTGATCATAATATTCGTGTTTAAGCACCACTATTTTCTTCTTTTAATCTACCTGCTTAATGACAGCTCAAATATTCATTTGCTCTAAATTGTTGCAGTTTTCGAGGTCTTTGCTAAAATTATGTAAGTAGATACAGTTGCTCTACTTTAGTGATTACTTTAAGAAGATAACAGTCTTAGGCACTGACATACTATAAATCTTGTTTATCTTCTTTTCCATTCACCTCTCTTCCCTTTGGAATAACTATGCAGCATTTGCATACTCAGTTAAAATGTTTTATGCTTTGCACTGATGGTATATTCTGTTACAGTAAAATAATTGCAGATTTTTCTTCTGTAAGAAGAGTTCAAATAAAAACATCTTTAAAAATGCCAATTTTTTCCCCTTTGGTATATAGTTGGATTAAAGATCCAGAGGGTTTATAGATCATCAAAGGTTACTTCTGACTTCAGAGTCAAAATGAAGAAGTTTGAATCTTTTGAATTAATGTCACTTTTACTTCCCAAATGTGAGTCATGTAATAGTTTGCAAATGCGAAGAAATATATTCTAAAAACACCCAGAAAGCATGAGACTGAAAGTGATCAAAGGAGGATAAGATTAATACTTTAGCATCCCATATGTTGATGAATTTCTAAAAATACATTCTGTCTGCATTTCTACTTTCAATAAAAGCTTCTGTTTCCTGTGGGCACAAGGGTTCATCTGTGAATCTTCTGACCCAGGGAAAGAGGAAGACGCAGCTCATGGCTAAAACTCAGGAACCTGACTTGACCTTATTAGCAGTTCCTAACAAGGTGGGATTTGAAGAAAAGAGGAAAATCGTCCCAGTAATATATACTGTTCAAATATTGTGACCCTACCTTATCCAATTTTATTATTCACATAAGTTGGTTCACACACTTCTTTAAAGCAGTTCAAATCCTTAATGAATATCTGCATCTACATACACACACACATACATACATTCATCTACATCTAGACAGGCATGAATGCATGCACATACATTAAAGATAGATGATAGATAAGTAATAGGTACATAGATAATAGATAAATAAATGGATAATAGATAGATGACAGATAGTTACACAGATGATATAAAGATACATAATAGCTATATGAATGCATGATAGAAAAATAGATGATAGGTAGATAGGTAGAGAATAGATAGATGAATGGATAAATAGATGATGGATGATATATAAATAGAAAGATAGATAGATAACAGACGAATTGGATGGATGGAAGATAGATGAATAGATGGAATAAATATATAACAGCCTGATAGATGGATGTGTTAGGTAGATACATAGATAGATGATAGGTAGATAGATAATGGATAGATAGATAGATGATAGGTAGATAGTAGATAAAGAAATGCATGATAGAATGGATACACAATAGCTAGATGGATAGACACACACACACATATATATACATACATACATACATACACACACACACATAGATGCTAAAGGGGCAGATATTTGGAGTCACAGCAATCCACGTATCTTTTACTTCTCAAAATGAAAATGTTCTGTATTAGGATCGTCAGGTCTAGCAAACAAAAATACAAAATGTCCAATTAAAAGTGAGTTTCAGATTAATGATGGATCATTTTTAGTATGACTTATTAAATATGTAGGATATACTTACAATATATATTTCAAAATAATTGTGTATCTTCAAACCTAAGTTAAATCAAAATCTTATATTTAATCCTGCAACCCTAATACATATAGGGAACGGTGCATCTTTAATGCCTCAGAAGGCAGGTGTGGGCTGGCGTGGTGGCTCATGCCTGTACTCCCAGTACTTTCGGAGGCAGAGGTGGGTGGATCACCTGAGGTCAGGAGTTCAAGAACAGCTTGGCCAACATGGCAAAACTCCATCTCTATTAAAATTCCCCCCAAAAAATTAGCCTGGTGTGGTGGTGCGCACCTGTAATCCCAGCTTCTCAGGGGGCTGAGGCAGGAGAATCACTTGAATCTGGATGGCAGAGGCCACTGTGAGTCAAGATCGTGCCACTGCACTCCAGCCTGACGACACAGCTAGACTCTGTCTCAAAAAGAAAAAAGAAAGACAGTAGGTGTGTATAGGACGACACATGCCTGGGAGGAGAGATGAGTGGCTATTTGGAGACTTAGAACTGCAGGAACAGACTTGGCGTGGAGGAACCGGCTGTCCCCAAAAAGGACGAGGTAGACATTCTGGGAACTTTGGCCCAACTGGTAACTTGACCTAGAGCTGACCTAGCTACTGGGGCCATGTTCAGGCGATCAGATTACTGTCTCTCCACTTGCTAGAGATACAGTCACCGTAGAATGAACTAATGAGTGTTTCTTGGTTCCTAAGGACAAGTGCATCTTGACCAGTTTATCTCTGGGTGTCCTGCAGCCCTTTTTTTTTCTGTCTACCTTTTCTTTCTGAGCAGGCTACCCTTTCCTTCTGTCACCTGCCTTGCCTCAGCAACCTGTGGTTTTCATGCACAATGGTTTTCATGTATAAGTAAAAAAGTACTTATAAATGGCATCCACTGCTGCAAACATGGTCTCACTGAGTTTTGTTGGGCTTACCATTGCTGTCTTCTTCCCTTTTCCCTTGTCTCACACATCTAAATGGATTATAGATAGACAGAATAGAGACCTAATAGCTAGATGGATGATGGATGATAGAGAGTAGATAGATAAATAGATAGATGATAAGTGGTTAGGTAGATGGTAGGCAGATAGGTAGATGAATTTGAGTGGAGAGTTGGAGGCATCAGCATATGAGGAGTCAATATGAAATTGAGTCACTCCCTCCCATAATTTAGAGAATCTCTGATGTACACAGAGCCCAGAAGTCCAACAAGAAGACGCTTTTGTCTCTTTCACTGCTTTGCATTAAGTATTTGGCACATGCCATTGCATTTTATTTTAATGGATATCTATCTATCATCTCTCTATCTATGTCTCGTCTATTATTTATCCATCTACTTTTTATCATCCATTCATCTATTATCTATCTATCTTTCTAGGTGTGATTCATTCATCTATCTATCCATTAATCTATTCTCTACCTAACTGCCTGTCATCTGCCTATTTATCATTTATTTATTTATCTGCTATCTATCATCCATCCATCTAGCTATTACTGTAACTGTTCTATCATCCATCCATCTAGCTATTACTGTAACTGTTCTATCATCCATCCATCTAGCTATTACTGTAACTGTTCTATCATCCATCCATCTAGCTATTACTGTAACTGTTCTATCATCCATCCATCTAGCTATTACTGTAACTGTTCTATCATCCATCCATCTAGCTATTACTGTAACTGTTCTATCATCCATCCATCTAGCTATTACTGTAACTGTTCTATCATCCATCCATCTAGCTATTACTGTAACTGTTCTATCATCCATCCATCTAGCTATTACTGTAACTGTTCTATCATCCATCCATCTAGCTATTACTGTAACTGTTCTATCATCCATCCATCTAGCTATTACTGTAACTGTTCTATCATCCATCCATCTAGCTATTACTGTAACTGTTCTATCATCCATCCATCTAGCTATTACTGTAACTGTTCTATCATCCATCCATCTAGCTATTACTGTAACTGTTCTATCATCCATCCATCTAGCTATTACTGTAACTGTTCTATCATCCATCCATCTAGCTATTACTGTAACTGTTCTATCATCCATCCATCTAGCTATTACTGTAACTGTTCTATCATCCATCCATCTAGCTATTACTGTAACTGTTCTATCATCCATCCATCTAGCTATTACTGTAACTGTTCTATCATCCATCCATCTAGCTATTACTGTAACTGTTCTATCATCCATCCATCTAGCTATTACTGTAACTGTTCTATCATCCATCCATCTAGCTATTACTGTAACTGTTCTATCATCCATCCATCTAGCTATTACTGTAACTGTTCTATCATCCATCCATCTAGCTATTACTGTAACTGTTCTATCATCCATCCATCTAGCTATTACTGTAACTGTTCTATCATCCATCCATCTAGCTATTACTGTAACTGTTCTATCATCCATCCATCTAGCTATTACTGTAACTGTTCTATCATCCATTCATTCATCTATTATTTACCATTTATCTATCATCTATCTACCTACCTATCTATTATCATTCATCTATCAAGCTATTATATATTTATTCTATCTACCTATCTATTCATCTTTCATCCATCCATTCATCTACTATTTATCTTTCTATGTATCATCTATTCATCTATCCATCCATTTATCTATTCTCTACTTATCTGCCTATTATGTACCTATTTACCAATCATCTATCTGTCTACTGTCTATCATCTATCCATCTAGCTATTGTGTATCTATTCTATCATGTATTTCTTTATCTATTTTCTACCTTTCATCTATCTATATATCTATCTATCTCATCCATCTATCAAGCAATCTGTTATATATTCATTTCATCTATCCATTTATCTTCCATCCACCCATTCATCTGTTATCTATCTATCTATATATTATCCATCATCTATCTATCCATTCATCTATTCTCTACCTATCTACCTAGCTATCATCTGTTTATCTATCATGCATTCATATAGATATTATGTATCTATTATATCATCTATCAAACTATCATCTATTATTCATTTATCTATTATGTATGTGCCTATTACTTATCTATCATCTATCTGTGATGTATGTGCATGCATTTATGCCTGTCTAGATGTAGATGCATGTGTGTAAGTGTGTGTGTATGTATGGCTATATGTAGATGTAGATATTCATCAAGGATTTGAACTGCTTTATAGAAGTTTATGAACTAACTTATGTGAATAATAAAATTGGATAAGATAGGGTCACAATATTTGAAAAGTGTTGAATTCCGTGGGTGACTTTGTGGGGGGAGAATAATATTTCTGTCCTGTATATGAGAAGAGGAATTTTGCCTCAAGGAGTAGGGTAGAGATACACATGCTAATTCATATATATACACATACATATACACACACATATACACGTATGTGCATATATACACACATACACATACATACACACACATACACCCCACGATCCAAAACCCTCTACCTATTCTGACCCTACAGTATTATGAATTTTATTTCCATATAAGCTGCAAACCTCCTCTGTTGAGTGCAGGCCACAGGCTCCAATATTTCCCACTCATGTCATGGCTAGTCTCATATCTAAGACCTTACTTTGGATCTCGCATTCTTCACTGTGCGAGTCATTGCATTCTTTCATTCTTAATTGTTTTGGCTTATCAGATGCTCACTCAAGGGTATCTTCGCCTGGGCAGAGCTGTGTGCAGGAAGTTTCCTTGCCAAGTGGTTTACGGGTCAAGCGTGAAAGTGGGAAGAGAGAAAGGCAAACAAGATTGCGTTGTGGTCTTTGTCCCTGTTACAGACAACGGAGGTCTTATATAACCTGGACTTGAGAAATGTGTCTCAGAACTGTCCTCCCAAGGGCTGCAAGCAAAGGCATTTGTCCAGCAGCCTTCAATTCGCAAGGTGCAGAGGCTGCATCATCTTGTTTGGAACTGAGCTGTGGTCTGTTCACCCAGTGCAGTAAGACCAGATGTCTGCAGTGAGGTTTGCAGTGGGAGAAGGGAGGGTGTTTTTTGCAGGGCACCAAACAGGGAGAATTGGGCAGCTCATGGTTAAACCCTGGCCTTCATAATGGCTTCTTGGTATGAATTCTTTAATTAATGGAGGCAAAGGTTACAGGCAAAGTCAGAAATCAGTGCATGGAGGTTATACATTGGTTCGACCTAAAACGAAGAGAAATTGCAGAGCAGAGGCCTGCCGGGCTAGGTGGCTTCAAAGCCCCTCTGATTTGTAATTGCTGAAGCAAGCAAAACTTGATCTTAAAATTTGGGATCGGCAGGAAAGAAGGTTCGTTCTGACCCAGGGCCGTGACATCCAGGCCCCTTGGGAAGAAATTGAGAACAAGGAATGGTGCTCGGAATGTAACCACTAGTCGCCTTTATCTGAGGTCTGGGGAGAGGATGGTAGATCTATTGGGCGGAGGTCTGGGTTTCTGCAAACACAACTCGGGGACACATGTTAAGATGTTATATTTAGTTCTTGCAGGGGAGCCAACCATCTCGTAACTCTAACTTCTCCCTTGGCAATTGTTTTAAGCTACTATTACCTTCTTGCTTATCAGGCTGCTCATTGACTTCTCAAAGCCAGCTAGGTGCCTGGAATTTCCCTCCAAGGAATTCAAGATTTTCCTTCATTTCCATGTCTGGGGAATCCCACAGTCTCCAAAGAGGGGGATCTTGCTCCGTCTCAGGCTCTTCTCTCCTGTGTTTTGCTTGCTTGGTTGCAAAAGTCAAACCATCGGCAGAGAGGGAAGGTGGTGGGAGGGGAAGGTGCCACCCACACACCCGAGACAGGCCAGCCACGAGACACCTGGGGAACATGGCAAAAGCTGCAGGCAACTGGCCATGGTGGCATTGACTGGAGTAAGAGGTGCAGTTGGCAGGATTGACTGTGGAGCACAAGTGTCCTACGTAGAGTGGTGTATACAAGCAAACAAATTGCAAGTTTGCAATACAAAACATTTTAAAATTTAGAGCAAGGGTCAAATTGATGTGACAGCTTGGTGAGCTCGTGGAACCCAAGTATTTGGTCAAGCACTAGTCTAGGCATTTTCATGCAGGCATTTTCTAGATGATAATGCCGAAATCAGTAGACTTTGAGTAAAGCAGATTGCCTGCCATGAGGTAGGTGGGCTTGTCCAATTAGCCGAAGACCGTAAGAGAAGAAAACACCATGGGCCCTGGAGGAGGAAGAAATTCTGCCTCAACACAGAGGACTTTGGGCTTGAGCTGCAGCATTAGCTCTTCCCTGGGTCTCCAGCCTCCTGGTCTACCCTGCAGACATCAGCCTTGCCAAGTCTCTTCAATCACATAAGCCAGTTTCTTCAAAACTCTGTGTGTGTGTGTGTGTAAATAAATATATATGTATGTGTGTGTATAAAAATATATATGTGTGCATTTGTGTGTGTATATATAAAGTATATTTATGTATATATTATATATAGTATATATGTGTATGTACATGTAAATGTAAGTGTATATCTGTAAATAAATATATGTATATATACATATATTTATATTTACATGCATATATAGTTATTTATATACACAAAGACATATATACTTATTTATATACATATATACACAATACACATATACTTCTATATGCAACTGTTTATATAGTTATACATATAAACATATGTATATGTAAAATATATATACTAATATAAACATATTGGCATATGTATATGTATACCTATATAAAAGTATATGTAACTATATATACAGTTGACCTTTGAATAACACAGAGGTTAGGGGCACTGACTCCCCCCAACACAGTAAAAAGTCCACCTATAACTCAGTCGGGCATGGTGGCTCACGCCTGTAATCCCAGCACTTTGGGAGGCCAAGGCAGGCAGATCTCTTGGGCTCAGGAATTCGAAACTAGCCAGGGCAAGATGGTGAAATTTGTCTCTAGTAAAAGCACAAAATCAGCTGGGTGTGGTGGTGCACATCTGTGGTCCCAGCTACTTGGGAGGCTGAGGCAGGAGAATCACTTGAGCTGGGGAGGCAGAGGCTGCAGTGAGCTGAGATCACGCCACTGCATTCCAGCCTGGATGACACAGTGAGAACCTGTCTCAAAAAAGGAAAAAACCCACCTATAACTTTTGAGTCCTCCACAACTTAACTACTAACAGCCTCACCAGAAGCTTTACTGGTAACATGAACAGTTGATTAACACAAATTTTGTGCATTATATGTATTCAATACTGTATTCGTTTTTTTTTTTTTTTTTTTTTTTTTTTTTTTGAGACGGAGTCTTGCCCTGTCACCTAGGCTAGAGTGCAGTGACATGACCTTGGCTCACTGCAACCTCCACCTCCCAGGTTCAAGTGATTCTTCTGCCTTAGCCTCCCAAGTAGCTGGGATTAAAGGCACGCACCACCATGCCCAGCTAATTTTGTATTTTTGGTAGAGAACTCCTGAAGTCAAGTGATCCACCTGCCTTGTCCTCCCAAAGTGCTGAGATTGCAGTCATGAGCCCCCATGCCAGGCCTCAGTACTGTATTCTTATAATACAGTAAGCTGGACAAAAGAAAATGTCATGAAAGAAAATCATAAGGAAGATAAAATAGATTTACTATTTATTTATTTATGACATTAGCAAATACATTCTTTTTT
>NW_016812573.1:502400-505933 GCF_001698545.2 Rhinopithecus bieti
CAAAAAAAAAAAAAAGAAAAAAGAAAAAAAAAAAAAAGAAAAAGTCTGATTGAAATAAGAAGCTATCTCATTATGGTTTCAATTTGCTTTTCTCTGATGATTAGTCATGTTGAGCAACTTTTCATATGCTTGCTGGCCATTGATATGTCTTCTTTTGAAGACTGTGTGTTCGTGCTCTTTGCCCACATTTTACTAGGGTTATATGGATTGTTTTGGTTATTGGTGAGTTCCCTGTAGATTCTGGAAATTAGTTGGATGCAGAGTTTGCAAACATTTTGTCCCATTTTGCAGGTTATCACTTCCTGATTGAACCTGCTATCCTAGAGATTCTGTATATGCTGCCAACATAGGAAGGCTCACTCTAAGAGAAACTTTAAGAATCCCCCACTCCTGGCATTCACTCCCTTGTATAATCATTTTCCCTGAGTGTAGGCAGGATGCACAACTTGCTTCTAATCAACACAATGTGCCGACTGTGATGGAATGCAATTACCAAAATTAGGTTACACAAAGGCTGCAGCTTCCATATTCCTCATCCCCTCTCACTGGCTTGATTGCGTGCTTGCTGTGATGGAAGCCAGCCTTTGTGTCATGAGCTTCCCAATGGAGAAGTCCCTGTGACTCAGAATGAAAGGAACCTTCTGGACAACAGCCAGTGAGGAACTGAATCCCACCAACAGCAATGTGAGTGAGCTTGGAAGCAAATCCCTCTGCAATCAAGCCCTGAGATGCTGTAGTCCCCACCTCCACCTCAACTGCAACCTCCTAAGAGACCCTCAGCTGTAAGACCCAGCTAACCATGCCAGCTCATTCTCAGATCCCAAGCCCACAGAAACCAAGACAATACGTGTGTGTTGTGTGTGGCTTTAAACAGCTCAATGTTGGGGTTAACTTGTTACACAGTCATAACTAACAGGGTTATGAGTCACTAACAAGGAAATATATATTTAACCTTTCTAAAGTGTGTTTTATCATTGAATCTGCTTTGAATGAACCATCCTGTGAGGTTAAGATTCTGTGGACTATCTACTCATGGAGCGAAATTCTGTCCTAGAATGTGGAGGAAGTTTTTTCATCCTGGAAAAAATATACATAGGCAGTAATGACAAACCTGCAGGATTATTGCTAATAATAATGATAAGTATTGTTAGTATTATCATTATTTTATGTTACAGGATATCTATTCATGAGGTATTGGTTGTCTACCAAGTCAAACCTTCTCAGTCTTTGTTCTTACCCCAGTCAGGTTTCACCAGAATTCCCGGGAATCCAGGCTGGCTGAACTCACTCAGTTCTCGGAAGAATTCCTTCAGCTTTACAGCACTCAGGATCACAAGAGAGAAGGAGCCATCCTTCAGCCGTAGAGGACGGAAGGAGGTGGAGAAATAGCTTCCTCTCTCGTCTCCCCGGTGCAGCCTTACAATTATCCTAAAAAAACTCCAGTTGCCACTTTGGCAGCGAATCCAGTCATAAATAGTCAAACGGGCTTTTCCTCTTTTCCCGTTTCACGCCCTTTCCTCCACTTCCTGAGCTCCTGCTCCAGAGAGGGAATGGGCTCCATTTCCAAATAAATAATTGCACAGAAACCTCGGTCTCCTCTTCTGCCCTGAGTTTCTGTGAGGATAGGTTACCTACAAGATAAATTATTGGAGACACTAAAAACAAACAAAAAAGAATGCACAGTGTTCTTGGAAATCAATTCATTGTAGTTTTGTAACATCTACAAAATAACATCATCTTTATTCTTAAAATAATAATTCATAAGACCCTTCTGGCTATCTGGTTCTTAATTAGTCCCAGATGAAAGTTATGGAAAGAAAAATAACAACTGGAAGTATTCTGGTTAAGTATTTGAATTGTGAGAAGAAAGAAAAATATCTTAGAAATACCTCACAGAAAAGCGCTCACACACACACAAACATACGCGCGCACACACACACGCACACACATGCACACACACACGCACACACACGCACATGTACACATGCATGTACAGACACGCACACACCTGCACGCGCACATACACACACGCAAGCACACATGCACATGCAGACCCGCGCACGCATGCAAACACGCGCGTGCATGCACATGTGCATGCACGCACACACATGCACATACACACACACACACGCACACACATGCACATACACACACACAGTATCAAACTGATGAGGGGCTAATACCTAAACTATACAAAGTATGCCCATTATTATTATTATTTTTTTAAATCTTTCTACTTTTTTTTTTTTTTTGAGACAGAGCCTCACTGCCACGTAGGCGGGAGTGCAGTGGTGCTATGTCTGCCCACTGCAACCTCCGCCTCCTGGGTTCAAGCGATTCTTGTGCCTCAGCATCCTGAGTAGCTGGGATTACAGGCATGCACCACCACGCCCAGCTAATTTTTTGTATTTTTAACAGAGGTGGGGTTTCGCCATATTGGCCAAGCTGGTCTCAAACTCCTGGGCTCAAGTAATCCTCCTACTTCAGTCTCCCAAAGTGCTGGGATTACAGGCATGAGCCACTGCTCCTGGCCAGTATGCCGATTAAGATGAAAATAAAACCCAAGAGGAAAGGCAAAATGGGTAGGAATAATAATTCTTACAAGAAGAAACTTGAATAGTTTGAATGCGTATAGCAGACAGGGTGATCTCTCCCATCCCAAGGATGTCATGTCCTACTTCCCAGAGCCTATACATGTGTTATGCACCATGACAATAGGAAATTCAGGTTGTAGATGGAATCAAGTTTTCTCTCATCAGTTGATCTTGAAATAAGGAGAGTATCCTGAATAACACAGGTGGCCCCTTGTGACCACTGAGGTCCTCAAAAGGTTGTGGAGAGGGAGAACTAGAGAGACGGCAACTTGAGAAAGACTAGACCCTGTGGCTGTGGTTGGCTTTGCAGATGGAGAAAGGGGCCGTGAGTCAAGAAACATTGGTAGCTCCCATTAAACCAAAAGTAACCGAGACAGATTTCAATCAGTTTAGAAAGTTTATTTTGCCAAAGTTAAGGGTTTGCCCATGACACAGTCTCAGGAGGTCCTGAGGACCTCCGCCCAAGCTGGCTGGAGTACAGCTTGGTTTGATGTATTTTAGGGGACATGACACATCAATCACTACATGTAGGATGTACATTGGTTCGGTCCAGAAAGGCAGGACAACTCAAAGTGGCAGGCAGAGGGACTTCCAATTGGTTGAAAGAGTTATTATCAGTAGAAAAGAATGTCTGGGTTACGATAAGGGGTTGTACAGACCAAGGTTTTATCATGAAGATGAGGCCTCCAGGTAGCAGGCTCCAGAGAGAATAGATTGTAAATGTTTCTTACCAGAGTTAGAGAGTCTGTTCTATCAGTGATTCCAAAAGGGAGGAGGGCATGATGAGGCATGTCCAGCTTCCACTTCCCATCATGGCCTGAACCAGTTTTTTAGGTTAACTTTGGAGTCGCTTGGCTGAGAGGAGGGGTCTGTTCAGATAACTGGGGGTGGGGGGGGGTGGGAGGTGGGAGGAGAGGGGGTGTTAGAATTTTATTTTTA
>NW_016812573.1:506646-511478 GCF_001698545.2 Rhinopithecus bieti
GAGGGAAGAGAGGGAGAAAGAGGAAAAACATATTTTGTTGCATTTCTTTTTCAGGCAGTGTTATTATTGAGTCAGCATTTTTCCTATCCTACAGGAGTACGTGTTAATAAGGCAGCCTGTTATTGAAACATGGTACAAACAAGGCCAGCTTCAGTCTTGCAAATGGATGAGAGAAAGCCTGGAATATTCGTGGCTGGTTTATCAACCTACTGTCCTCAAACTGGGCACTGAACTATTTGACTAAAAGGTTCTCATTTTATCACCCTCAGACCCATGTTAACAGCAGCCACAGGAGACTCACACACTCATCATCCTGCTGTTCAAATTTCCCTACAACACAAATGCACCCCAGGCCCTTTGCACCTGCTGGCCCCTCTTCTTGGAAGCTTCTTTCTCCAAAAACCGAATTATTTATTCCAACACTACCTCCTCAGAGCAGCTTTTCACCTGCCTCTTTCCAAAATTACCTTCTCTTTCCTCTTTGCCCTGATTCACTTTTGGAAACAGTTCCTATGTGAGTTTAGTGTTTATTGTACTGTATCTGACTCTCTGTCTAGAATGTGAACTCAATGGAAACTTCAGTGTTCTCACTCATGGCCCTGTTTAGGGTTAGGGGTAAGGGTAGGGTTAGGGTTAGGGGTAGGGTTAGGGTTAGGTTAGAGTTAGGCATCATGGAGCCATCAATAGCTATTGAATGAATGAATGAGCATGGCCAAGTCTACGTTTAGAGGGTCAACTGCTGGACAGGGACGTAATATCTTCTTAAGCAGTGCAGAAGACAGCAAGAGCCATCAGGCAGTCATAGAAAAAGAGTAGAAGCACACCTATTGCCAGTGGAAAATCAGAGTTAGGGGACACTGCATGGGTCTCTCTGATTCTGAGACACCCAACTGCATGGTGAGCCTCCTTCCTTGAGTGTTTCTGGGCCCCAACTACCTGTGATGGCCTTTAAGGTGACTTTGGAAGTCACCTGTGAGCATCCAGAAACTCCTGCCCCAATGGTTCTACCTACAGGGATTGGACTTCATTGGTCCTGGATGTAGTCTCGATTCTGGGAATACAAATGTTCCATGGCCAAAGGTCCATGGCCAAATCTACATCTTGTATGTCTGTGGCTTTGGGATACTTAAAAGTCTTCTATACATATTTTTCAAAGAGTTGTTTTAATTAGAGAGGCAGCATACCTCTAACCTTCTCTTTCTCTTTTCCCCATACTATTTCTCAGTAGAAGAGTTGATGTCTACTGCCAACTGGAAAACACTCACTTGGCACACTGCACATCTTTACCCTTACATGATTCTATATGTGAGACACAATGTCCCTCTTTGTATCCCTTCAACTTCTCCCTGGTCTTCAAATTGCATCATACATCATGTGCTGACACTAGCTACCTTTGTTTTGGGTCTACCCTTTTGT
The DNA here is from genome assembly GCF_001698545.2 of Rhinopithecus bieti. Lineage (NCBI taxonomy): Eukaryota > Metazoa > Chordata > Mammalia > Primates > Cercopithecidae > Rhinopithecus > Rhinopithecus bieti. The sequence goes on from NW_016812573.1 coordinate 508,063, forward strand.
TCTCATGGCATCTCTTGGGGTAGCCCATGAATTCCTACATTGCTTCTGAGAATAAATGACAGGCATTCCTTAGGGTCAAAAAATACTGGCCACTCTCTTTGGGAGCTAAAAGGAAAATATTGCCCACTCAGTCACTTTCTCTTTATTACTTTCCATTTCTATTCTTTATGATACTCTTGGAAAATTAAAATTTGGCCAGTTCCACTTATGGCTGAACACATGGCCAAAAAACAGAGTTGGCCTCAAGTAAAAGAAAATTACAACATTTTTCTCCCTGCAGAGAACTATATTTATTTCATAAATATAAATGGATAGTAAGATGACTCTTAAATCCTCAAGGGATAGACACCCATGTGCAGACACACGTTTTGTTTAAATCAAGTTTAAAATTGGGTTTGATTTACTCTTCTGAAGAAAATATGTCCTTCTTTATAAGAAAGATTGGCAAATTCAGGATCTCCCATTTTCCCTGACCCATGACATCCTCTGCCTCCCACATCCCAAACCAATTTGATGCTGACTACACATTTGTTTCTCTCTTGGAATCTAGGCATTATCATATCCATTTACAGATTGTTAGACTCACAAGAAGAACATTTGCACTCCCAAAATTCAGACTACACCCAGGTCCAATGAAGTCAAATCTATGTAGTTAGATCCATAGGTGCAGGTGTTTTTGGAAGGTCACAGGTGACTTCCAAAGTCACCTTAACAGTCATCACAGGTGGCTTCACTGCGTATCTGGAGCCAAAACCACTCATGGAAGAAGTCTGATATTGTTTGGTTGTGTCCCCACCCAATTCTCATCTTGAATTCCCACGTGTTGTGGGAGGGGCCCGGTGGGAAGTAATTGAATCATGGGGGCAGGTCTTTCTTATGCTGATCTCGTGATAGTAAATAAGTCTCATGAGATCTGATGGTTTTATAAAGGGGAGTTTCCCTGCACAAGCTTTCTCTTTGCCTGCTGCCATCCATGTAAGACATGACTTGCTCCTCCTTACTTTCTGCCATGATTCTGAGGCCTCCCCAGCCAAGTGGAACTATAAGTCCATTAAACCTCTTTCTTTTGTAAATTTCCCAGTCTCAGGTATGTCTTTATCGGCAATGTGAAAACAGGCAAATACAATGTCTCACCATGCAGTCGGGTGTCTCAGAGTCAGAGAGACCCACGAAGTGTCCCTAACTCTGATTTCCACTCCCAATAGAGAGACCCACGAAGTGTCCCTAACTCTGATTTCCACTCCCTATGACAGCTTGATGGCTCTTGCTGACTTCCTCACTGCTTAAGAAGATATATGTCCCTGTCCAAAAGTTGACCCTCTAAACATAGACCTGGCCATGCTCATTCATTCAATAGCTATTGATGGCTCCAGATTGCCTAAACCTAACCTTAACCCTAGACAGGGCCATGAGTGAGAATGCTGAAGCTTCCACTGAGCTCACATTCTAGTGAGAGAGTCAGATGCAGTAAAATAAACACTAAACTCACATAGGAACTGTTTCCAAAGTGAATCAGGGCAAAAGGAAAGGAGAAGGTTGTTTTGGAAAGAGACAGGTGAAAAGCCACTCTGATGAGGTGGCGTTGGAATAAATCATTCAGTATTTGGAGAAAGAAACTTCCAAGCAGAGGAGCCAGCAGGTGCAAAGGGCCTGGGGTGAATTTCTCTTGTAGGGAAGGTTGAACAGCAGGACGATAAGTGTTCGAGTTTATGGCTGCTGTCACAAATCATCACCATGTCCTTGCTTAAAACAACACCCATTTATTCTGTTACAGCTTTGGACATCAGAATAAAATAAAGATGTCTGCAGAGCTGTGTTTCTTCTGAATATTTTAGGAGAAAACGATTTCTTTCTGTTTCCGGCTTCTAGAGGCTGCCTGCATTCCTTGGCTCATGACCCCTTCCTGTATCTTCAAATTACATCATACCAACCTCTGCTTCCTGCAGCCTGTGACTCTTCTACTTCCCTTTTGTAAGGATCCATGTGATAATAGCAGACCCACCTGGATAAGTCCATTCAGACTTCTCTAGCAAAATACCATAGCCTGGAGGGCTCACAAACAGCAGACATTTACTCTTCACACTTCTGGAGGCTGGGAGTCCAAGGGCAAGGCGGGGCAGATTCAGTGTCTTGTTAGGACCCGCTTCCTGGATTAAGATGGAGCCTTCTCACTGTGTCCTCACATGGTGGAAGGGGCGAGGGAACTCTCTGAGGTCATTTTCTAAGGGCACCCATCCCATTCATGAGGCTCCACCTTACGACCTCATCACCTCCCAAAGGCCCTACCTCCCAACACCATCACCTTTCGGGTGAGGATTTCAGCATAAGAATTTGGGGTAGGACATAGACATGCAGACCATAGCAGACTCTTAACCTCAACATGCATGAGTGCGTATTTATTCTGAATCAAATTAAGATACAGGAAGTGCGATCATTTGTGTGTGTGTGCCATTTAAGATTTGAGGGGCTGCTGTGTAGTGTAAATATCACAGACATTCTACAGGGTCCCTAGGGGTGTACCTGTGATCCATGAAACTTACCTAGAGGTGGATTTTATCTCCCTAACACGAAAACCCACACAATAGAGCTGGTGGAATGTGGAACAAACTTACCCCTAAATGAATTGAAATATCACTGCCTATCACTGGAGGCTGGGCAGGCCTTGGCAAGGGTGTTGTGGGTTTAACTTAGTCATCAATTGGGTGATACAACTACATGGGAATTATATAACCAGATAGGAAACTGCAGCCATTGAATTTTATTTCTTTTGAAAACACACTGATATCTGTTACCTCAATTATTCTTTAAATATGGATTAAGCACATTAGCTATTGTTTCCTGCTTTTATATGCTTCCTAATGAATAAAGGTGGATGCAACTTCAGATCTTCTGACCTATTGTGGATCTGTTCATTCTCCTTCTATCAGGGTAACACTCTTATTACTGCTACCGTATCTTTGCTTGCAACTAATTTGGCCACCCAGGTTGTATATTCAGACTATAGTTTCCATATGTGGACAACATGCAAAGTGTATGTCTTCCTGCAAAACAAAGCAAAGCAAAGCAAAACGACGTCCATTTCCAAGTGTCTCATAGGCGTTGATAGCCAGGGGCAGCGTTTCTGTAGGAGCACTTTACTTGCATTTTGTTCCCTGAACAATCCTGAAATGTTTAGTCTGTCTAGTAAGCTGTTATGTAACAGCAGCAGGCTGTGAGTCACGTAGGGATATAGGGGACTCTGCTAAGTAAACAAAATCAGCTCCTTTTAGTTACTTCTTCACAACAGGTGTGGAGACTATGGGTGGTTCATTTAGAACAAAGGTCTCATATTTTAAGATTCAAATTCAAGGGCCCCTAGTGCTTTTTTCTAGGATGGACACAGGGCAGGAGATCAAATTACGTTTTCAATTCACGTT
>NW_016812573.1:515259-518162 GCF_001698545.2 Rhinopithecus bieti
TAGTAGAGACGGGGTTTCACCGTGTAGACCAGGATGGTCTCGATCGCCTGACCTCGTGATCCACCCGTCTCGGCCTCCCAAAGTGAGGAGGTAATTTTTTACAGCAACTGTACCAAACTAATACCATTCAGGTTAGAGGCAACACCAAAATCAATGAGAAATGTCAGGTAGGTTAGCACACTGACCAAGAGTTTGGGTCAACACGGGCCTCAGGCCCATGAGCCATGCTCAGACCCTGGGTGGAGAGTGTTGTGGTGTACACTGAAGGAGCTTTGAACTCTCCTTTGGAGCCCCAGCATTGGTTTGGCTGTGAGATGTGCTTGGATTCAGTGCCTATCAGCTGAGGAGCTGAGCCTATTGAGAACTCTGTGTGTCAAAATTGGTCAGCATTTGGGGCAGTTCTGGGTTATCAGGTGGAGACAAGATTCCATGGCAGATATGAGCCAGAATCGGAAAGAGAAAGGCATAGGAGGCAAGACAATGGCCCCCGAAAGAGGACCACATCCCAATCTCCTGTGAATATGGTACCCTGCAATGGAGAAAGGGAATAAAGGTTGCAGATGGAATTAAGGTGGCTAACTCACTCGACCTTAAAACTGGGAGATTGTTTTTGATTATTCAATCTAATTGCAAGAAGTCACGCTGGATTCAGGACCCTAAATGCAATGACAGGTGTCCTTGTAAGAGATAGAAGAGGACACACAGACACAGAGGAGAAGGCCACGTGGAGACAGAGGCAGAGACTGCAGTGATGCGGCCACAAGCCCAGGGATGCCTGGAGCCCCCACAAGCTGGGAGAGGCAGAAAGAATCCTCCCCTAGACCCTCCAGAGGAAACTAAGTACACCTGTAGTGGTTTAAACTGTCCTTAGAGTCCTTAAAAGTAGACAAAATTCAAGGCCAGCCTGGGCATCATAGCAAAACATTGTCTCCACTAAAAAAAAAAAAAAAAAAAAAACCAAGATATGGGGCACCCCCCTGTAATCTGATCTATTCTGGAGGCTGAGGCGAAAGAAATGCTTGATCATAGGAGTTGGAGGCTGTAGTGAGCTATGACCGTCGCACTGCACTCCAGCCTGGGTGATAGAGTGAGACCTTATCTCAGAAAGATTAAAAGGCTGGGTGCAGTGGCTTATGTCTGTAATCCCAGCACTTTGGGAGGCTGAGGCAGGAGGNACAGAGTCTCACTCTGTCACCCACCCTGGAGTGCAGTGGCACAATCTCGGCTCACTGCAAACTCCGCCTCCTGGGTTCATGCCACCCTCCTGCCTCAACCTCCCGAGTAGCTGGGACTACAGGTGCCCGCCACCACACTCGGCTAATTTTTTTGTATTTTTAATAGAGACGGAGTTTCACCGTGTTAGCCAGGATGGTCTCGATCTCCCGACCTCGTGATGTGTCCGCCTCGACCTCCCAAAGTGCTGGGATTACAGGCGTGAGCCACCATGCCCAGCCAATATATTCTTTTTTTAAACTTTCATTTTCAATGGATCATCCTAAAGGTCTCCATTCTCGCTGTTTTCACGTCGAGGAGGAGGAGGAGGAAAAGGAGGTGTTGGTCTTGCTGTCTCAGAGATGGCAGAGGTGGAAGAAAATTCACATATAAGTTTAAACCTGTGTTGTTCAAGGGTCCACTACATGCACACACAAACACATTCTATTAGTTCTGTTTTATCCTAATACATCAGGCAACAGGTGTAATGCACATTAATAGTATAAATTCAGTTTTCCACTCACTGAGTATCCTTGCAAATGGTGGAATTTTACATTGCACAATTGTTGACTATGTGACATAGGACATGAACATTGATGTCTGTTATAAAACCTACGAGTAGAGAGTGCAAAGTGGAAAAGGAAACCATTTTTGGACCTCTGGGAAACTGTGCTGTGCATGTGTATGGGAAACCTCACACCCTCCAAGTCGGTAGAAACCAGGGTATTTAACCAAGTGGTCTGAGCCACCGGAACTGCTCCACATTGGAGGGCAGTTTGTAATTGCAGTGATTCTTTTGTTGGTTGTCAACTTACAGGCCACGCCTTGCCTTTATTCTTTTTTGTTTTTCTTTAGAGACAGGGTCTTGCTCTGTCTCCCAGGCTAGAGTGCAGTGGTGCCATCATAGCTCGCAGCTGCCTTGACCTCCTGGGATCAAGTGATTCTCCCACCTTGACTGGGAGAATCCCCCACCTCCCACTCCCAGGTAGCTGGGAATACAGGTGTGCACCTCCATGTTGGTCTAATTTTTTGATTTTTTATAGACAAGGTCTTGCCACGTTGCCCAGACTAATCTTTAACTCCTCAGCCCAAGCGATCCTCCCACTCCAGCCTCCGAAAATGCCAGAACTACAGGCATGAGCAATCACGTCTGGCCTTGCCTTGTCCTTTGAAAAGAAGGAAGAAGCTTCAGGCAAGAAGAAACAGAATGACATAAGATACACAAAACGCAACTAAAAAAGGATATAAAGAATACAGATTATAAATGAGTGATAGAAAACCAGGGTGATATGACAGTGAGGGCCGACAATGAAACCACAAGGATGAACACAGATGGTGATGGGTCTGTACCTTCTGGAAGTCTAAACAAAGAAAGTACATAGTCCTTGACAGTTTTCAAAATTAAATAGAAGAAAGTGTGGTGCCATTTAAGAAGCAAATCCTTTTTTGATACTGTACTCGTATTTTCTTGGCACTTTCTATATATAGAGGAGAGGTACACAAAGTGGACACAGTCTTTCCAGATATTTCAGGAGCTGACTCGGTAATCAATTTCACAGGGATGTTTATAAATGCATCCTTTAATAGCAGTTGCCGGCAGCTCTTGAAACACAAATACCAAGGCATGGCAGTAATAATCAAATTATCTCCCGCCTGGGTGACAGAGCGGGACTCTGTCTCAAAAAAAAAAA
>NW_016812573.1:521532-553695 GCF_001698545.2 Rhinopithecus bieti
GGGGTGTTAGAATTTTATTTTTAGTTGACACTCCTAAAAGCTGGAAATGGCAAGAAAACAGATCCTCCCTGTGTAGAGCCTCCAGAAGGAATGGGGTCCTGCCAATATGTCAATTTTATCCCAGGGAGACTCATTTTGGACTCTGACTTTCAGAACTGGAAGATACCCAACTGTGTTGTTTTAAGCCACTGAACTTGTGGGACTGCATTGCAGCATCCCTAGAAAACTCATTCAGTGAGTACGAGGAGATGCCAAAATCAAAATGTAGTGAGAAATAAAATGAAGATAATAAGATATCACTTTATACAATTAGAAGAGAGGGAAGAGAGGGAGAAAGAGGAAAACATATTTTGTTGCATTTCTTTTCAGGCAGTGTTATTATTGAGTCAGCATTTTCCTATCCTACAGGAGTACGTGTTAATAAGGCAGCCTGTTATTGAAACATGGTACAAACAAGGCCAGCTTCAGTCTTGCAAATGGATGAGAGAAAGCCTGGAATATTCGTGGCTGGTTTATCAACCTACTGTCCTCAAACTGGGCACTGAACTATTTGACTAAAAGGTTCTCATTTTATCACCCTCAGACCCATGTTAACAGCAGCCACAGGAGACTCACACACTCATCATCCTGCTGTTCAAATTTCCCTACAACACAAATGCACCCCAGGCCCTTTGCACCTGCTGGCCCCTCTTCTTGGAAGCTTCTTTCTCCAAAACCGAATTATTTATTCCAACACTACCTCCTCAGAGCAGCTTTTCACCTGCCTCTTTCCAAAATTACCTTCTCTTTCCTCTTTGCCCTGATTCACTTTTGGAAACAGTTCCTATGTGAGTTTAGTGTTTATTGTACTGTATCTGACTCTCTGTCTAGAATGTGAACTCAATGGAAACTTCAGTGTTCTCACTCATGGCCCTGTTTAGGGTTAGGGGTAAGGGTAGGGTTAGGGTTAGGGGTAGGGTTAGGGTTAGGTTAGAGTTAGGCATCATGGAGCCATCAATAGCTATTGAATGAATGAATGAGCATGGCCAAGTCTACGTTTAGAGGGTCAACTGCTGGACAGGGACGTAATATCTTCTTAAGCAGTGCAGAAGACAGCAAGAGCCATCAGGCAGTCATAGAAAAGAGTAGAAGCACACCTATTGCCAGTGGAAAATCAGAGTTAGGGGACACTGCATGGGTCTCTCTGATTCTGAGACACCCAACTGCATGGTGAGCCTCCTTCCTTGAGTGTTTCTGGGCCCCAACTACCTGTGATGGCCTTTAAGGTGACTTTGGAAGTCACCTGTGAGCATCCAGAAACTCCTGCCCCAATGGTTCTACCTACAGGGATTGGACTTCATTGGTCCTGGATGTAGTCTCGATTCTGGGAATACAAATGTTCCATGGCCAAAGGTCCATGGCCAAATCTACATCTTGTATGTCTGTGGCTTTGGGATACTTAAAAGTCTTCTATACATATTTTCAAAGAGTTGTTTTAATTAGAGAGGCAGCATACCTCTAACCTTCTCTTTCTCTTTTCCCCATACTATTTCTCAGTAGAAGAGTTGATGTCTACTGCCAACTGGAAAACACTCACTTGGCACACTGCACATCTTTACCCTTACATGATTCTATATGTGAGACACAATGTCCCTCTTTGTATCCCTTCAACTTCTCCCTGGTCTTCAAATTGCATCATACATCATGTGCTGACACTAGCTACCTTTGTTTTGGGTCTACCCTTTTGTTCTCATGGCATCTCTTGGGGTAGCCCATGAATTCCTACATTGCTTCTGAGAATAAATGACAGGCATTCCTTAGGGTCAAAAAATACTGGCCACTCTCTTTGGGAGCTAAAAGGAAAATATTGCCCACTCAGTCACTTTCTCTTTATTACTTTCCATTTCTATTCTTTATGATACTCTTGGAAAATTAAAATTTGGCCAGTTCCACTTATGGCTGAACACATGGCCAAAAAACAGAGTTGGCCTCAAGTAAAAGAAAATTACAACATTTTCTCCCTGCAGAGAACTATATTTATTTCATAAATATAAATGGATAGTAAGATGACTCTTAAATCCTCAAGGGATAGACACCCATGTGCAGACACACGTTTTGTTTAAATCAAGTTTAAAATTGGGTTTGATTTACTCTTCTGAAGAAAATATGTCCTTCTTTATAAGAAAGATTGGCAAATTCAGGATCTCCCATTTTCCCTGACCCATGACATCCTCTGCCTCCCACATCCCAAACCAATTTGATGCTGACTACACATTTGTTTCTCTCTTGGAATCTAGGCATTATCATATCCATTTACAGATTGTTAGACTCACAAGAAGAACATTTGCACTCCCAAAATTCAGACTACACCCAGGTCCAATGAAGTCAAATCTATGTAGTTAGATCCATAGGTGCAGGTGTTTTGGAAGGTCACAGGTGACTTCCAAAGTCACCTTAACAGTCATCACAGGTGGCTTCACTGCGTATCTGGAGCCAAAACCACTCATGGAAGAAGTCTGATATTGTTTGGTTGTGTCCCCACCCAATTCTCATCTTGAATTCCCACGTGTTGTGGGAGGGGCCCGGTGGGAAGTAATTGAATCATGGGGCAGGTCTTTCTTATGCTGATCTCGTGATAGTAAATAAGTCTCATGAGATCTGATGGTTTTATAAAGGGGAGTTTCCCTGCACAAGCTTTCTCTTTGCCTGCTGCCATCCATGTAAGACATGACTTGCTCCTCCTTACTTTCTGCCATGATTCTGAGGCCTCCCCAGCCAAGTGGAACTATAAGTCCATTAAACCTCTTTCTTTTGTAAATTTCCCAGTCTCAGGTATGTCTTTATCGGCAATGTGAAAACAGGCAAATACAATGTCTCACCATGCAGTCGGGTGTCTCAGAGTCAGAGAGACCCACGAAGTGTCCCTAACTCTGATTTCCACTCCCAATAGAGAGACCCACGAAGTGTCCCTAACTCTGATTTCCACTCCCTATGACAGCTTGATGGCTCTTGCTGACTTCCTCACTGCTTAAGAAGATATATGTCCCTGTCCAAAAGTTGACCCTCTAAACATAGACCTGGCCATGCTCATTCATTCAATAGCTATTGATGGCTCCAGATTGCCTAAACCTAACCTTAACCCTAGACAGGGCCATGAGTGAGAATGCTGAAGCTTCCACTGAGCTCACATTCTAGTGAGAGAGTCAGATGCAGTAAAATAAACACTAAACTCACATAGGAACTGTTTCCAAAGTGAATCAGGGCAAAAGGAAAGGAGAAGGTTGTTTTGGAAAGAGACAGGTGAAAAGCCACTCTGATGAGGTGGCGTTGGAATAAATCATTCAGTATTTGGAGAAAGAAACTTCCAAGCAGAGGAGCCAGCAGGTGCAAAGGGCCTGGGGTGAATTTCTCTTGTAGGGAAGGTTGAACAGCAGGACGATAAGTGTTCGAGTTTATGGCTGCTGTCACAAATCATCACCATGTCCTTGCTTAAAACAACACCCATTTATTCTGTTACAGCTTTGGACATCAGAATAAAATAAAGATGTCTGCAGAGCTGTGTTTCTTCTGAATATTTTAGGAGAAAAACGATTTCTTTCTGTTTCCGGCTTCTAGAGGCTGCCTGCATTCCTTGGCTCATGACCCCTTCCTGTATCTTCAAATTACATCATACCAACCTCTGCTTCCTGCAGCCTGTGACTCTTCTACTTCCCTTTTGTAAGGATCCATGTGATAATAGCAGACCCACCTGGATAAGTCCATTCAGACTTCTCTAGCAAAATACCATAGCCTGGAGGGCTCACAAACAGCAGACATTTACTCTTCACACTTCTGGAGGCTGGGAGTCCAAGGGCAAGGCGGGGCAGATTCAGTGTCTTGTTAGGACCCGCTTCCTGGATTAAGATGGAGCCTTCTCACTGTGTCCTCACATGGTGGAAGGGGCGAGGGAACTCTCTGAGGTCATTTTTCTAAGGGCACCCATCCCATTCATGAGGCTCCACCTTACGACCTCATCACCTCCCAAAGGCCCTACCTCCCAACACCATCACCTTTCGGGTGAGGATTTCAGCATAAGAATTTGGGGTAGGACATAGACATGCAGACCATAGCAGACTCTTAACCTCAACATGCATGAGTGCGTATTTATTCTGAATCAAATTAAGATACAGGAAGTGCGATCATTTGTGTGTGTGTGCCATTTAAGATTTGAGGGGCTGCTGTGTAGTGTAAATATCACAGACATTCTACAGGGTCCCTAGGGGTGTACCTGTGATCCATGAAACTTACCTAGAGGTGGATTTTTATCTCCCTAACACGAAAACCCACACAATAGAGCTGGTGGAATGTGGAACAAACTTACCCCTAAATGAATTGAAATATCACTGCCTATCACTGGAGGCTGGGCAGGCCTTGGCAAGGGTGTTGTGGGTTTAACTTAGTCATCAATTGGGTGATACAACTACATGGGAATTATATAACCAGATAGGAAACTGCAGCCATTGAATTTTATTTCTTTTGAAAACACACTGATATCTGTTACCTCAATTATTCTTTAAATATGGATTAAGCACATTAGCTATTGTTTCCTGCTTTTTATATGCTTCCTAATGAATAAAGGTGGATGCAACTTCAGATCTTCTGACCTATTGTGGATCTGTTCATTCTCCTTCTATCAGGGTAACACTCTTATTACTGCTACCGTATCTTTGCTTGCAACTAATTTGGCCACCCAGGTTGTATATTCAGACTATAGTTTCCATATGTGGACAACATGCAAAGTGTATGTCTTCCTGCAAAACAAAGCAAAGCAAAGCAAAACGACGTCCATTTCCAAGTGTCTCATAGGCGTTGATAGCCAGGGGCAGCGTTTCTGTAGGAGCACTTTACTTGCATTTTGTTCCCTGAACAATCCTGAAATGTTTAGTCTGTCTAGTAAGCTGTTATGTAACAGCAGCAGGCTGTGAGTCACGTAGGGATATAGGGGACTCTGCTAAGTAAACAAAATCAGCTCCTTTTAGTTACTTCTTCACAACAGGTGTGGAGACTATGGGTGGTTCATTTAGAACAAAGGTCTCATATTTTAAGATTCAAATTCAAGGGCCCCTAGTGCTTTTTTCTAGGATGGACACAGGGCAGGAGATCAAATTACGTTTTTCAATTCACGTTTTATTTTATTTTATTTTATTTTATTTTATTTTATTTTATTTTATTTTATTTTGAGACAGGGTCTTGCTCTATTGCCCAGGCTGGAATGCAGTTGTCTGATTATAGCTCACTGCAGCCTCCACCTCCTAAGCTTAAGTGATCCTCCCACTTTAGCCTCCTGAGTAGCTGGAACTATAGGTGTGTGCTACCACACCGGCTAATTTTTTTTTGTAGAGACAGAGGTCTCGTCATGTTGCCCACGTGGTCCTGAAATCCTGGGCTCAAGTGATCCTCCTGCCTTGGCCTCCCCAGGTTTGGGATTACAGGCGTGAGCCACCATGCCCGACCTGAAAAGGTCTCATATCTTGAGACTCTAATTCATGTGTAACTACTGCTTTTTTCTAGGACAAGCAGAGAGTAGGAGGTCAAATTATGTTGCTCAATTCAGGTATTTAAAAACTAAATCCAGCTACATAGTCCAACTTGCAGTAAGCACCTTAATAAGCCATTTTAATGAAAGGATGGTTGAAGGTAAAGTGCCTAGACTGGGGACGATGAGATATACATTGTGATAATTGTGGTGATAAAATTAGACGGGGAATACATAACCCAATAGGAGCCAGTGAGGGCAGGGGGTTGGGGTAGCTCCCTGCAGGCAAGATTCCAGCTAATGGCTAGATGTGAGAGACCAGGATCCCACTGGCTAGGAGCAAGCAGCAGGAGCCAGAGGATGTGGGAAACACAACAGATATTCTGTGTCTTCTCCCCACTTTTCCTACTAAAAAAATTCCATGTCCACTCAAAACTTTGGAATAGGACCTTATTTGGAAATTGAGTCTTTGTAACTGTAATTAGTACAGGATGTCAAGATGAAGTCCTGTTGGATTCAGGACCCTAAATGCAATGACAGGTGTACTCGTAAGAGACAGAAGAGGCGATACAGATACAGAGGAGAAGGCCATGTGGAGACAGAGGCAGAGACTGGAGTGATACAGCCACAAGCCCAAGGATGCCTGGAGCCCCCAGGAGCTGGGAGAGTCAGGAAGGACCCTCCCCTAGAGCCTCCTGAGGGAACTAAGTACACCTGTAGTGGCTTAAACTGTGGTCTTGGAAAGATATATCTATATTCTAATGGCCAGATCCTGGGAATGGGACCTCATTTGCAAATAGGGGCTTTGCAGATATACCTAAGTCAAGGATCTCAAGATGAGACCCTCCTGGATTAGGCTGGGCCCTAAGTGCAATGGCAGGTGTCCTTCTAAGAGACAGAAGAGGATACACAGACACAGAGGAGAAGGCCGCGTGGAGATGGAGGCAGGGACTGGAGCGATGCGGCCACAGGTCCAGGGATGCCAAGGATGGCTGGTGGCTACTGGAAGCTGGGGAGAGGCCGACAAGAGAACTAGGAGACCAGAAACGACTTTACTTTTACGTTTGAAAATAACTAAAAGAGTGTAATTGGATGATTGGTAACACAAAGGGTAAATGCTTGAGGGGTTGGACACCCCATTCTCTGTGATGTGATTATTAGGCAGTGCATGCCTGTATCAAAACATTGCAGATATCCCATAAATATATACACCTCCTATGTACCCACAAAATTAACAAATTTGGAAAAAATCAGAACTGGGAGATAATACATTTTGTTGCTTTTAGCCACCCAGTAGGAGGTCATTATTTTTTTTTAATCTTCTTTTAATTGTCATTTTTGGCCAGGCATGGTGACTCACGCCTGCAAGGCCAGCACTCTGGGAGGCCGAGGTGGGCAGATTACCTGAGGTCAGGAGTTCGTGACCAGCCTGGTCAACATGGTGAAACCTTGTCTCCACTGAAAATACAAAAATTAGCCAGGCACGGTGGTGCACGCGTGTAATCCCAGCTACTGAGGGATGAGAATGAGAATGAAGGCTGAAGGATGAGAATCACCTGAACCCAGGAGGTGGAGGCTGCAGTGAGCCGAGATCAAGCCACTGCGCTCCAGCCTGGGTGACAGAGTCAGAACCTGTCTCAAAAAAATGTCATTTTATAGCTCCCCACTGCAACTGTCCCCCACCCTTCCCTTCAATGACCACTTTTGCAGGCTTCAGGGGGACCAGGGAACAAAGCTGGGGCCTGGCAGCCCCACTATGCTGCCAGCTGGGGAAAACAAGTCACAATTACAAATTATCACAAGAATTAGTGCCTATACTTGGGGGATCTGCAAAGTGAGGAGGCCCCAGTTCCCCTTGTGTAGGGGTCCATTTGGCAATGACCTTGCTCTGGAGATGATGATCTTCCTTCAGCCTGAGGGAACTGATGGTGATGAACCCGGTGGCATCAACTGGCTCCTAATCGCCCTGCACACTCATGCTCACCAACTCCTCGTTGTAGAGAGACAGTGGGAACTTCCGGCTGAGGATGTACACCCGGCCCTTGAAGACGGACACCTGCACTTTCCCTTCCACTCGCTCCTGGGACTTGGTGATGCAGTGGCGGGCAAATTCACACTCAGGGCTGTGCCAGAAAGCAGTATACACCAGCTCAGCAAATTTCAAGCCAAGGCCTTGTTTGATTTTGCGCACTTCCCGATCCATGGTGAAGTCCTCGATGTGTAAATGAGCGTGGTAAAGGATGGTGCTTGCTGGGGTCTCATAGATGCCTCAGGACTTCATTGCAATGAAATGTTCTCCACGATGTCAATACGGCCCAGGCCGTGCTTGCCTCTGGTTTCGTTCAGTTACACGAAGAGCTCCTAGGAGGTCTGGTGGGTGGTGCCATCCTCGACGTTGGTCCTCTTCACGGGGACCCCTTTTTTGAACTCAATCTCGAGAATATCAGGGGTGTTGGGGGCTTTGGTCAGGTCAGGGCTTATGAGCTGGGTTTCTCCAGGATTCCAGCCTCATAGCTCATATGCATGAGGTTCTCGTCCATGCTCCACGGGTTCTTGGGAGTGACCGGGATGGGAATCTGATGTTGCTTTGCATATTCCATCAGCTCGTTGAGGCCCTTGAACCAGTTGTAGAACTCGGGCATCCTCCGGGGAGAAATGACCTTAATCTGGGGGCCAGTGAGCAGGTGAGCTCAAACCGGACCTGATCATTCCCCTTTCCCATGATGCCGTAGGATATATACTTGGCCCCCTCCTGCTGGGTGATTTCCGCTTGTTTGTGGGTGATGCAGGGCCTAGCCAGAGAGGTGGGCAGGAGGTAGTGGTCCTCATGCAGCATGCTGGACTGGATGGCCGGCCACATGAACTCCTCCACAAACTCCCTGCTGACATCATTAATGAACATCTTTTTGGCCCCAAGCTTCCATGCCTTCTTCCTGTCTTCCTCGAAGTCTTCCTTCTGGCTGATGTTGGCCAGGTAGGCAATGACGTCATGGCCTTGTTCCTTCAGCCATACGAGGATGCAGAAGGTGTCCAGGGCACCACTGTGGGCCAGAACCATGGAGCCGTTGCTGGACATAGCGTCTGGGATTGGAGGTGCGAGTTCTCTGCTTCTGGAATCTGTCTTCACAGTGCAGTGAACCACTAGGACCCCAGGCAGCTGAGGCAGGTGATAGAGCAAGAGGAGGTGAATTTTTTTTTTTTTTTTTTTTTTTTTGAGACAGATCTCGGCTCCTGTCGCCCAGGGCTGGAGTGCATGGCGCGATCTCAAGGCCTCACTGGCAAGCTCCGCCTCCTGGTTTACGCCATTCTCCTGCCCTCCAGCCTCCCAAAAGTAGCTGGGAACTACAGGCCCGCCCGCCAAATCCTCCCGCCCGGCCCCCTAGTTTTTGTATTTTTTTTTTTTTTTTAGTAGAAGACGGGGGTTTCACCGGTTAGACCAGAGGATGGCTCGATCGCCCTGACCTCGTGATCCACCCTCTCCCGGCTCCCCCAAGTGAAGGAAGGTAATTTTTAACAGCAAAACTGTACCAAAACGAATACCGATTCAGGTAGAGGCCCAAACCCCAAAATCAATGAGAAATGTCAGGTAGGTTAGCCACACTGACCAAAGGAGTTTGGGTCCAACACGGCCCTCAGGCCCCATGAGCCATGCCTCAGACCCCCTGGGTGGAAGAAAGTGTGGGGTGTAGCACCTGAAGGAGCCTTTGAACTCTCCTTGGAGCACCCAGCATTGGTTTGGCCTGTGAAAGAATGGTTTTTTTGCTTGGATCAGTGCCCTACAGTCTGAGGAGCCCTGAGGCCTATTGAGAACCTCCTGTGTTTCAAAATTGGGTCCCCAGCATTTGGGGCAGTTCTGGTTACTTGCAAAGGTGGAGACAAGATTCCATGGCAGATAGAGGCGGCAGAATCGGACAAAGAGAAAGGCATAGGAGGTGCACAGACAATCCCCCAAAGAGGACCACATCCCAATCTCCTGTGAATATTGGTACCCGGCAATGGAGAAAGGGAATAAAGGTTGCAGAATGGAATAAGTGGCTGAAACCACCACTCGACCCTAAACTGGGAGAATTGTTTTGATTATTCAATCTTAATTGCAAAAGTCACGCTGGATTCAGGAACCCCTAATGTCAATGAGCCAGTGCCTTGTAAGAGATAGAGAGGACACACAGACACAGAGAGAAGGCCACGTGGAGACATGAGGCAGAGACTGGCAGTGATGTCGCCACAAGCCCAGGGATGACCTGGAGTCCCCCACAAGGCTGGGAGAGGCAGAAAAGAATCCCTCCCTAGACCCCCCTCGCAGAAGGAAACAAGTACACCTGTAGTGGTTTAAAGCTGTCCCTTGAGAGGTCCTTAAAAAAGTAGACAAAAATTCAAAGCCAGCCTGGGCCATGCATAGCAAAACATGTGTCCTCCACTAAAAAAAAAAAAAAAAAAAAAATAGCCCAGATATGGAGGCCACCGGCACCTGAATCTGATCTATTCTGGGCGAGGCGAAAGAAATGCTGAAATCATAGGAGTTGGAGGCTGTAGTGAGCTATGACCTTCGCACTGGCACTCCCAGCCTTGGGTGATAGAGTGAGACCTTATTCTCCAGAAAGATTAAAAGGTGGGTGCAGTGGCTTATGTCTGTAACCCAGCACTATTTGGGAGGCTGAGGCAGGAGGATCGCTTGATTCCCCAGAGGTCGAGGCTGCAGTAGCTGTAAGGACACCACTGCACTCCGCCTGAGGAACAGAAGCAAGACGCGCTGTCTCAAAAACAAAAACAAGAAACAAAAAAAAAAAAAAAAAAACAAGCAAACAAACCAAACAAAGCAAAAACACAGAAAGAACTCCCAGATGAGGATGGTGGTCTCCTGGAAGCTGGAAATGATGTTCATTTTTATAGCCAGCCAGAAACGGGAGACGCCTCAATTCTGGCCCAACCACAAAAACAATTCTGCCACCATCCCCTGAAGAAAAGCAAAAAGAAAAACACAACAATCTTCTCTAATAGAATGCAGGACACATCTGACAGCTTTTTTGTTAATTTTTTTCCACTTTATATTATACACGCACTTAATGAATGATTTAAGTAAAAGATTAGGGAAAAAATCAACAAATTTCGTATCAGAATCAAAGATGGTTTTCAAGAAATGAAATACACCATATATCTGTTCAAAAGAGATTCCAGAAGGAAATTCACAAGGATTTTCATTCTTGGTGAAAGAAAATAAGAATTTTCATTCTTATTTTATTTTTTAAAATAACATCAACTTGTACTTGTGATTAAGGACTACACGTGTGGGTTTATGATGTTGGTACATTGCATGATGCTGAGCCTACCGACATCTTGATTTTAGCCCAACGAGGCTCTTGTTGAACTTCTCACTTTCAGAATTACTGAACTGTAGAAGTGTAAGAAAATAAATTTGCATCATTTAAACAACTAAGTTTATAGCAATTCGTGACAACAGCCATAGAAAATTAATAAGTTGGCAAATGAGTGAGGGCCTGTAAATTCTGTATCTTCCCAGGAGGCAGCCATTTACCCAGTGATAATGCACTGTACATCAGGAATTATTGGGCCACAATGTGAGTCATTTCTAGTGGTGGGAATTGACTGCCGATCCCCCATACTGTACCTTGGTCTTCTCACCTGTGAGCCATTGGGCACCCTTGTGAGTAACTAGGAAGCTTCACATAAGAGCCAGTGTCCCTGAACTACTCATTCTCAAGGTGAAATTGACCTGTCATGGGCTCAGTCAGGGTTATCACTCAAAAAGCCAATGAGCCGGTGTAAACAGGAGATTCCTTTGAACCAGAGTATCCTCCAGGAGATGCATGATCCACATTCTACTTGCTTTAGAAACAACTTTCGGTGTTTGCCAAAAATGCGCAGTCCCAGGTCAAACACTCAGATTAGCTCAATGACGGTTTCTGCAATGGGGCCTCGACTGTCTCATTTTCTGGTTCTCCAAAGGATCCTTCCTGGGATCACCTCCCCATAAACACCTTACCCTCAAATCCTAGTCTCTGCTTGTGCTTCTAGGGGGAACTCACTTTCCTACATTTAATTCTGCTTAAACCTCTACCGCAATAACCCTGCCGTAACCCTACCATTAACTCTTTCAAGCAATCCATGTAAGTCGTATGAGCCATAGACAGATAAACTAAGTGTAAGAAATGTTGGAATAAACAGATCAAACATTTAGATTTCAACTCAAGTTTATTTACGTTTTTTCCAGTTGAAAAAGAAGGACAACTTACACAGAATAATGAATTCCCTAAAGGCAAAGGGAAAATATGTTTGCATGCTTATCTAATTAATATTGAAATCTGCATAAGATATTCATACATATTTAAGTGCATAACTTAAATTTATACATGTTTGAAAAAATGTGAATTTATTGTATTGTAATACATAAATATTTCATAATACACTATATTGATGTTGATACATTTACATGTATTGATATAATACTATAAAACATAAATACATAATTTATATAAATATAAATTTTATTTAGATGTTATAAGTTAGATAATTAGATAACTTGATTAGGTAAACATTAGATTTTTTAAATGAATGTACGATGTATAATATACAAATATATAAATATAATATATATGAATATATTATATAATAGAATGAATATATCATAATAGCATAAGTATTACATATTATAGAAAGATATTTATGTTATGATGCAAGTTATATATTCATACGTAACTTTTTTTTTTTTGAGATGGAGTCTCACTTTGTTGCCCAGGCTGGAGTGCAGTGGCGAGATCTCAGCTCACTGCAACCTCCGCCTCCCGAGTTCAAGCGATTCTCCTGCCTCAGGCTCCTGAGTAGCCACACCATGCCCTGCTAATTTTGGTATTTTTAGTAGAGATGGGGTTTCGCCATGTTGGCCAGGATGGTTTCGATCTCCTGACCTTATGATCCACCTGCGTTGGCCTCCCAAAGTGCTGGGATTACAGGCATGAGCCACCACGTGTAATTTATATGCAATATATTATATATAATATAATATAGTGTGTATTTTATGAATGTGATATAATTTTGTAATATATCTTATACAGCCATATAACTTATAAAATATA
This sequence comes from Rhinopithecus bieti, assembly GCF_001698545.2. Taxonomy (NCBI): domain Eukaryota; kingdom Metazoa; phylum Chordata; class Mammalia; order Primates; family Cercopithecidae; genus Rhinopithecus; species Rhinopithecus bieti. Next base: position 534,118 of record NW_016812573.1, read on the forward strand.
CCTAAAGACACATATTATATAATATATATTATTTGCATTATTAACAATAAATATTATAATAATCACTACATTAAATCATTTGTGATACAATTATTAACAAATATACACAAGGTAAAGTTGTTCTAATAAATTTTGAAGAAACCAATGATAGAACACGATGTGCCTGGAAATCAAGTGATCTCTTATAGGTGTTATGTTAAAAATGAAGGCTAGGCATGGTGGCTCATGCCTGTAATCCCAGCACTTTATTAGGCCAAGGCAGGAGGATCGCTTGAGTCCAGGAGTTTGAGACCAGCTTGGGCAATATAATGAGACCTTGTCTCTACAAAAAATATAAATGTTAGCTGGGCATGGTGGTGTACACCTGTAGTCCCAGCTACTCAGGAGGCTGAGGCAGGAAGATTACCTTAGCCCAGGAGGTCAAGGCTACAGTGAGTCATAATTTCACCACTGCACTCCAGCCTGGGTGACAGATTGAGACCCTGTCTCAAAAACAAAACAAAATAACAACAACAACAAAAAGACTCTCACTTTCCTTCGAAGTTTCCATATTGCATAATTAGGAGACATTTACAAACAAATCTACTGTGTTTGTTTCAGTAAATAAACTGATGTAAATCTTTTTTTCCCCAAAAAAGCTGTTAGAAAAATCTTTAAAAATTGAATTAAGATATTCTGTGTTAAAATTAGGTTTTAGTAGGCTGGAGAAGCACATTCCTAAAACTACACAGGCAAGTATGTGACCAATGTGACATGGTCCGGCTGTGTCCCCACCCAAATCTCATCTTGAATGTATTCCCATGTGCTGTGGGAGGGACCCAGTGGGAGATAATTTGAATCATGGGGGCGGTTCCCCCATACTGTTCTCATGGTAGTGGGTGGGTCTCATGAGATCTGATGGTTTTATGAGGGGTTTCCGCTTTTGCATCTTCCTCATTTTCTCTTGCTGCTGCCATGTAAGAAGTGCCTTTCACCTCCCGCCATAAATCTGAGGCCTCCCCAGCAATGTGGAACTGTAAGTCCAATGAAACCTTTTTTTCTTCCCAGTCTCAGGTATGTCCTTATCAGCAACGTGAAACGGACTAAGACACAATGCAATAAAAGTTTGCACTGAAGTAGCATTTGGACCGATGAGGGCAGGTGTGCTCATTGAATGCTCCTGTGTCCTCCTTTCTCCCAACCCTTGGCAGATATCAGTGATTTCTCGAAGTGATTTTCTCTGCTCAGCCCAGACACATCCCCATACTGGTTCTCTATTTGCACTTAGACAGGTTGCTACTGATCTGCAGGAGCAGACAGGCAAGACAGCACATGCTGCTCCCTGCTGAGATGTGGAGCGTAGTCACGAGTTCACATTCTGACCTCCCTGCCTGAGTAAAGAATTCAGCAAGTGGGATTAACACAGTTTAGGCCCGTGTGGAATTCAATCTACATCAATACACACGACATTGTGTGATTCATTAATTAGACAAATGATTAAATCAACAAATGCATTTTTTTATCATTTGACTTTTTAAATTATGACTTTTAGAAGCAGTGTAATTGGTTTTTTAAAAAATTTGTATTAATTTATGGGGCACAAGTGTGATTTTGTAACCTAAATTGTGCAGTGATGAAGTCTTGGCTTCTGTAACCATCACTGGCATAATGAATATTGTGCCCACTAAGTAACTTCTTATCCCTCAGCTCCCTCCCACCCTTCCCAGTCAGCAATGTCTGTTGTTCCACACTCTATGTCTATTTGGAAACATTATTTAGCTCCCACTTATTAGTGAGAACACATAGTATTTGTCTTTTTGTTTCTGAGTTGTTTTACTTAAGAAAATGACCACCACTTCCATCCATGTTGCTGCAAAAGACATGGGTGCATTCCTTTTTGTGGCTGAATAGTGTTCCACTATGTACATACGCCACATTTTCTTTATCCCATCATCCATTGATGGACACTTAGGTTGATTCCATATCTTTGCTATTGTAAACAGGGCTTCCAGTACAGGTATCTTTTCTTTCAATTTTGAGATGGAGTCTCCCTCTGTCTTCCAGGCTGCAGTACAGAGGCACCATCTCGGCTCACTGCAACCTCTGCCTCCCGGGTTCAAGCAATTCTCCTGCCTCAGTCTCCCGAGTAGCTGGGGATACAGGTGTGCGCCATCACAACTGGCTAATTTTTGTATTTTTATTAGAGACAGTGTTTCACCATGTTGACCAGGCTGGTCTCGAACTCCTGACCTCTAGTGATCCACCCGCGTCAGCCTCCCAAAGTGCTGGGATTACAGGCATGGGCCACCACGCCCAGCCAGTGCAAGCATCTTTTTGATATAATGATTGCTTTTTTTCTTTTTCTTTGGGTAGACTTCCAGTAGTGGGTTGCTGGATTGAATGATAGTTCTATTTTTGGATCTTTGAGAAATCTCCACACCCTTTTTCATAGAGATTGTATTAATCTACATTCTCATGAACAGTGTATAAGTGTTCCATTTTCTCTGCATCTTCACCAACATCTGTTTTTTTCTTTCTTTCTTTTTTTTTTTTTTTAGTAATAGTCATTCTGACTGGTGTAGGATGAAATCTCACGGTATGTGAATAGCTGTCTTGCTAAAGGGTGTTTGAATGTACTTTGCTGTGTGGCTCACTTTACCATGAAACAAAATCACAGCCCATCATATCTTTTAGTGGCAATTAAAACGCTCACATGAGGCCAGGCGGGGTGGCTCACACCTGTAATCCCAGCACTTTGGGAGGCTGAGGCAGGTGGATCACTTGAGGTCAGGAGTTCAAGACCAGCCTGGTCAACATGGCAAAACCCCATAGCCAGGTGTGGTGGTGCACGCCTGTAATCCCAGGTACTTGGGAGGCTGAGGCAGAAGAACCACTTGAACCTGGGAGGCAGAGGTTGCTGTGAGCCGACATCATGCCACTGCACTCCAGCCTGGGCAACAGAGCAAGACTCTGTCTCAAAAACAAACCAAAAAAAAGTGCTTACATGTTAAGGATCTACCAGAAAATTTGGTATGCACACAGAGGTTACAGGTAGGTCTAGGCTGAGTGTACTTGTAGCTCCGTGAATCTACATAAAAATCAGTCATCTACTTTGTCATTTACAGCACTGTTCATATGGAAGGGGGGCAGGTAAGTGCTGCGTAGAGGAGGGTGTGGTCCCTGGCTAGGGCTCCACCTGTGGGCCTGTGCCCATGGACCTAAGTGAGGACAGGCACTCCTGTTTTCCTGCCCAAATGTTGCATTTCCCAAGAGCACTCTGGCCTGCTATACTCCCAATCTGTGCTTATAAAAACCTCGAGACCGTAGCAGGCAGACACGCAAGTGCCTGGACATTGAGAGGATCACGCCAGCGGAAGAAGACACAAGCAGCCAGACCTCGAGGGGAGCACACCAGCGGAAGAGTGCACCGGCAGACGCAGGCCGGCTGGCAGGCCATTGACCGGCAGAACCACACGGAGTTTCACGGGGAAGGTCAGAGGAAAGCCTGGACTGCTGAGCGGCCGGCAACTCCAGGGGAAAACCATCTCCCTACTGGCTCCCCCATTGGCTGAGAGCTACTTCTACTCAATAAAACCTTGCACTCATTCTCCAAGCCCACGTGTGATCTGATTCTTCCGGTACACAAAGACAAGAACCCGGGATACAGAAAGCCCTCTGTCCTTGTGATAAGGCAGGGGGTCTAAATGAGCTGAGTAACACAAGCCGCCTATGAATGGCTAAGCTAAAAGAGCACCCTGTAACACACGCCCACTGGGGCTTCAGGAGCTATAAACACTCACCCACAGATGCTGCGGAGGGTAGGAGCCCCGCAACCTCCCCGGCTGCCTGCACCTCCAAGGGGTTTGCGCAGCGGGGCACTGAAGAAGTGAGCCACACCCCCATTGCACGCCCTGTGAGGGAGGTGGGGGAACTTGTCCCATTTCACGGTGGTTGAGACAGTCAGATACCTACGTGATGCTCATTTTCCCTTACTTCTTTACTGAGTGTACCATGCTGCATACAGGCGCCCAAAGATGTCCACATCCTAATCCCTGGAACCCATGAATATGTTACTTTGTGTGGCAAAAACGACTTTGCAGATGTATTAGGTTGGTGCAAAGATAATGGCAAAAACCGCATTACTTTTGCAGCAAGCTTATCATTAAGTGAAACATCCTGAGATGGGGAGATGAGCCTGGGTTGTCCAGGTGCACCCTGATGTAATCACAGGGTCCTTAGAAGAGGGAGCGAGGAGGGTCAGAAAGAGAAAGACTGAAAGATACTAGGCAGCTGGCTTTGAACATACAGAAAGGGACCACAAATTTCCCCACAAGAGCCTCCAGAAGGAACACAGTCCTGCCAGCACCTTAATTTTAGACTTCTGAGCTCCAGAACTATAAGATAATACATTTGTGTTGTTCTAATCCACTAAATGCATGGCAGTTGGTTACAGCAGCTATAGGGAAAACCACTCACATACCCACACACTATGCAATATGCTCAACAGAAAAACTTATTCTTTTCTAAACACTCTTCCAATTGACGCTTTGGAAGTTCAGTGGTGCTGGGAGCTCCTGGAGGGGTCTTGTTTTGTTTGTTTTTCTTCCTTCCCCTGTTCTCCTGATTTATGTCTGGAATACAGATGGGGTGGCTGAAGAGTCAGCAGCTTTTGTCTTTTTTTTTTTTTTTTTGAGATGGAGTCTGGCTCTGTCCAGGCTGGAGGCACGACCTAGGCTCACTGCAACCTCCGCCTCCTGGGTTCAAGCAATTCTCCCACCTTAGCCTCCTGAGTAGCTGGGATTACAGGCGTGTGCCACCATGCCTGGTTAATTTTTGTGTTTTTAGTAGAGATGGAATTTCGCCAAGTTGGTCAGCCTGGTCTTGAACTCCTGACCTCAAATGATCTGCCTGCATTGGCCTCCTGAAGTGCTGGGATGACAGGCGTGAGCCACCACGCCTGGGCAGCAGCTTTTGTTAAACGTGGGAGTCCACACGCTAAGGGAAGAAGGTGCTGGTATCCCAGAACTCCAGCCTTGGGTTTTTCCATCCCCAGAATTCTTGTGAGGGAGAAACAAATGGTGCTCTTGTTAAAACACTATTTCTGCCAAACAAACATAGTATTTAAATTGTACAAGCACTTTCAAGTCAAGTTTTTTATTTTCTTAACACCCTGCCCCTTAGGAAACAGGAGAATGTACGGACTTTGAAGGATTGACTAAAAGAAAGAACTGGAAATCACCCTTTTTTTAGATACCTCCAATATGTCACTCATCAATTAAGTCCCAAGAATTATATAAAGCCCGGATGATGAGAATAAAACAAATATTTTGTTATTTGATTACCCACACTGTAGCACAAACAACAACAATAACAAAAACCAGACATACATACATGCAAAAAGTTTATATAGTGTTTTAGGAAAATCTCACACATTTGCCAAGAGAAAAAAAAAATAAATGAAAGTATTACAATAAAGTCACTTTCTAAAGAATTTAGACTGTATTTTATTACAACTGCATTTTATTCTATTGAAGAAAAAAATGATCACACATGATTCTAGCTAACCTTTGAAGAAGGCTATTTTTTATGAAATTAATAAAAAATGAATGTTTAAACTTATCTCAAGTATGGGTAGGTGGATATAAAGATAGATAGAAAATAGATAGAAAGATAGACCATAGAGATGATAGATGATGGATAGACCAGCAGTCTTCAACCTTTTTGGCATGAGGAACCAGTTTCAGGGAAGACAATTTTTCCATGGACTTGATGGAGAGGTGGTTTTAGGATGATTCAAGGGCATTGCATTTATTGTATACTTTATTTGTATTGTGATTACATTATAATATATAATGAAATAATTCTACAACTCACTATCATGTAGAATCAGTGGAGCCCTGAGCTTGCTTTCCTGCAACTAGATGGTCCCATCTGGGGGTGGTGGGAGACAGTGACAGATCATCAGGCATTAGATTCTCATAAGGAGCATGCGGCAAACTCTAGATCCCTCACATGCACAGTTCACAATAGGGTTCTTGCTCCTGTGAGAATCTCATGCGGCCGCTAATCTGACAGGAAGTGGAGCTCAAGCAGTAATGCAAGCGATGGGGAGCAACTGTCAATCCAGATGCAGCTTCACTCTCTCACCTGCTGCTCACTTCCTGCTGTGTGTGCCAGTTCCTAACAGGCCACCGACTGGTACCAGTCCATGGCCTGGGGTTGGGGACCCCTGGGATAGAGGAGAAACAATCAATAGGTGATAAATTAGACAACTGATAGAGGTCGGATACATAGATACATATAAGACAATTTATAGATGGATAGAAATATAGATGGATACATGGAGGATGGATAGATAAGTTTACTCACTAAGAAAAAAATAGAGTATGCTGAGAGTTCGTAAATAAGAAGTCTGTGCTTGCTGTGCAAATATTGTCTATATAAGGTTTCTCTTATAACGCCCCTGGAGACACATGGGAAGTGTGGTTTCACAGTGGCTTTCCAAGGTTCTGCGTGTCATATTCACCGGTGCTCATTTCATGATGTGCAGATTCTGTGCCTATTTCACTAGATCGAAAATGGATGCTAACATATTTGGTTCTTTACTAAAAAACATTACAGGCTGGGTATGGTGGCTCATGCCTGTAATCCCAGCACTTTGGGAGGCTGAGACAGGGGGATCACTTGAGGTCGTGAGTTAAGACCAGCCTGGCCAACATAGTGAAACCCTGTCTCTACTAAAAATACAAAAAATTAGCCGGAAGTGGTGGCACGTGCCTGTAGTCCCAGCTACTCAGGAAGCTAAGGCAGGAGAATCCCTTGAGCCTGGGAGGTGGAGGTTGCAGTGAGCCAAGATGGCGCCACTGCACTCCAGCCTGGGTGACAGTGAAACTCCATCTCGAAAAAAAAAAAAAAAAAGCGTGACATATAATTTTACCTATCCATCCAAAGATCAAGGAATAAACAAAATATGTTCAATATGTTCAATTCCTACAGTCTAATATGATTCATTCATGAAATGGAATGAAGGTCTAATACAGGCTACTATATGTATGAACCTTGAAAACACCATGCTCAGTAAAAGAAGCCAGTCACAAAAGACCACATATTATATCATTCCATTTATATTAAATTTCAAGAATAGCTAAATCTATGGACAGAAAACAGAAAATAATTGGTTTCCAGGGACTAGGAGAAAAGGAGAATGGAGAGTGACTGCTTAATGGACATAGGGTTTCCTTTTGGGATGTTTAAAATGTTTAGGAACTAGATAGTGATGATAATTGCATAATATTGTGAATGCACTATAGCAGGGTTTCTAACCCTCAGGCCATGGACCGACTCCTGTCCATGGCTTATTAGGAACCAGGCCACACAGCAGGAGGTGAGAGGCAGGTGAGTGAGCAAAGCTTCATGCGTATTTACAGCTGCTCCCCATGGCTCACATTACCACCTGAGCTCCACCTCCTGTCAGATCAGTGGTGGCATTAGAGTCTCATAGGAGAGCAAACCCTACTGTGAACTGAGCATGTGAGGGATCTGGGTCGCATGCTCCGTATGAGAATCTAATGCCTGATGATCTGTCACTGTCTCCCGTCACCCCCGGATGGGACTGTCTTGTTGTAGGAAAACAAGCTCAGTGCTCCCACCTATTCCACATTACGGTGAGCTGTAGAATTATTTCCTTATATATTACAATGGAATAATAATAGAAATAAAGTGCACAATAAATGTAACATACTCGAATTATCCTGGAACCAACCTCCTCAACCCCACCACCACCGTCCTTGGAACAATTGTCTTCCACTAAACCAGTCCCTGGTGCCAAAAAGGTTGGGGACCACTGCACTAAATGCCACTGAATCATACTTCAAAATGGTTAAAATAGTCCATTTTATGTTATATGAGTTTTACCCCAAAATAGAAAGCGAAACTCATGGAATTACTAAACTTCAGACACATTTTATTTAAACGAGTAGTATTTCTTTTTAAAAGATTATTTAGGCCAGGTGCGGTCACTCAAGCCTGTAATTCCAGCACTTTGGGAGGCCAAGGCAGGCAGATCACGAGGTCAGGAGTTCAAGACCAGTCTGACCAATATGATGAAACCCCGTCTCTACTAAAAATACAAAAATTAGCCGGGCATGGTGGTGCATGCCTATAGTCCCAGCTACTTGGGAGGCTGAGGCAGGAGAATAGCTTGAACTCGGGAGGTGGAAGTTGCAATGAGCTGAGATCACACCACTGCACTCCAGCCTGGGCAATAGAGCAAGACTCAATCTCCCCCCAAAAAAGATTATTTCCAAGTAAAAGAAGAAAAAAAGAAAAACCAGGAGATGAAAAGCACAATGTGCCTTGGTCTTTTAGGAGTTTAACTAGGTTAACCTCATATTTCTTAATGGCTTTAAGTTTAAACGTCAAGGCAATAAAACATTCAGCGGTCCTTTTAAACGTAAAAATCAGAAGACATTCTTTCTAAACCAGACAAATCCCCCTTTTGGGTATAAAACCAAAAATGNATAACATAATAATAAAAACAAAGCAAAACCTACCTTCATGTGTTGGTTCTTCATTCTTTCCTCTAGCTCCTTACCAGAGGAGTAGTGGATTTGGTAAAGTGTCAAATCTTCCCTTCAGCAACTGCATGCCTGTCCAGGGAGTCAGCTCACAAATCACGTGTCAATGATCAGGACAGATGGTAGACCCTGTGCAAGAGGTCTGTATGAGTTTCCCGTGGCTGCTAAAACAAATACCAAAAATGCTGGTTGAAAACAATGCACATTTATTCACGTGCAGTTCTAGAAATCAGAAGTCCTAAATGAGTCTCCTGGGGCTACAATCCAAGTGTCAGCCAGGTTGGTTCCTTCTGGAGGATGCAGGAAAGAATCCATTTCCTTGCAATTTGTACCTCCTAGAGGCTGCCTGCACTCCTTGGCATGCGGTTTCTTCCTTCATCTTCAAAACCAGCAACAACCAGCAGAGACCGTTTCACATCTCATCATTCTAACCTCCATTTCTGCCTCCCTCTTCTACTTTTAAGAGCCCTTGCAATTACATGGGGTCCACTTGGATAACCCAGAATAATCTCCTCATTTTAGGATCAGCTGATGAGCAAACTTCATTTTCCCTCCAACTTTGATTCCCCTACTGACATATAAGGTAACATTTTCATAGGTTCTGGGAAAGAGGATGTAAAAATATTTAGTTAAGGATCTTGAGATGAGATCTTCCTGGAACCGACCCTAAATGCAATGACAGGTGTCCTTCTAAGAGACAGAAGAGGAGATGGTGCAAACACAAAGGAGAAGGCCACGTGGAGACAGAGGCAGAGACTGGAGTGATGCGGCCACAAGCCCAGGAACTCCTGGAGCCCCCAGGAGCTGGGAGAGGGAGGAAGGATCCTCCCTTAGAGCCTGCAGAGAGGGTGCAGCCCTGCCCACACCTTGATCTCAGACTTCTGGCCTCCAGAACTGGGAGAGCATAAATTTCTGTTGTTCTAAGATGCTCAGTTAGTGGCGGTTTGTGTGGCAGTCCTGGGAAACGCATACAGATTGTGCCCACGTTTGAAGGTTTATTAGGAATAATTACCAAACCACACAGTTTCTGTTTAAGCTAAATACTATGTTTGCCTTTTTCTTCTTTGTAAGGTATTCAGGGCAACATTTACAAGCTGAATTTTCCCATCCAGGCTTTCTAACGGCTTTGAGTTATTTGTTTCATAAGAGAGTTATATTTGTATCTTTAAAGTGCATGTTCCAAAGTGTTTCGACACTTCTTTAAAATACATTAGTGCTCCTTTGAATTTAGTTTGAGTTTTAGTGAATCTCTAAGCTTGTCCACTTACAACACACACCTGGATTTAAAATCGAGTAAATCTCAGTATGTTTCAATCTCATGATTAGGCACACATGAAGGTCACTGTGTATAAGAACTAATTTCCTCTTCTGTATTTTAAGAATAACTTAAAACTTGCTCCATGAGTCACCCCCGGTCTGTTAACTAAGGCTGCTTCCTCTAATTCATGAAAGAGACATATTACCAAAACGGAGAGCACTTCACGTGGTGTCCTATAGACTTCTGAGTATTCATGATTTATAGGACATTTTTCTGAATTAATAGTTTCATGCTGAAGGAGAGACCATTTGCCATTTTTATTTTCAAAAGTGAGATGGGTCTTGGAATCCATCCACATGTAAGAAGAATGTCATAGGATAGGGGTTTGCAACTCCATGGGCCATAGACTGCTACCAGCCTGTTAGAAACCAGGTTGCACAGCAGGAGGCGAGCAGCAGGCCAGTGAGTGAGGCTCCCTCTGTATTTACAGCTGCTTCCCATCCTGAGCTCCACCTCCTGTCGGACCAGCAGCAGCATCAGATTCTTACTGGAGCAGAAACCCTATTGTGAACTGCACATATGAAGGATCTAGGTTGCAGGCTCCTTATGAGAATCTAATGCCTGATGATTTGTCACTGTCTATCCCATCACCCCCAGATGGGACTGTCTAGCCGCAGCAGAACAAGCACGGGGCTCCCATGGATTTTACATGATGGTGAGTTGTAGAATTATTTCATTATATATTACAGTGGAATAATAGTATAAATAAAGTGCACAATAAATGTAATGTGCTTGAATCATCCCAAAACCGTATGTCCCACCCCCATCCTGCTCCACGGAAAAGCTGTCTTCCGTGAAATTGGTCCTGGTGCCAAAAACATTAGGGACCGCTGCCCTAGGAGATTTCTAGACCATGCCACTCAACGGCAAGGTCTCCACCAGCCATTAGTGCTCAGAACTAGTTTCAATGACATTCTTTCCTTCTTCCTCACAAGCTTCTAGGGCAGCTTCCATGTGGAGTCCCCTAGAAGCCATTTGGTTTTTATTCCAAGAGGCAGCTTGTCTGAAAGAAGACAAATCAGCAAAAATGTAAGCCAAAACAGATCGCAGGAAAGAAAGAGTCTCGACTCTTTAAATATAGACTTTTTAAAACTAGACTTTATTTTAGAGCAGTCTGAGCTGCAAAATTGAGCAGAAGGCACAGAAATTTTATATATCCCTTTCCTACACACACACCCCTCTTCCATGATCAATATTTCTCAGCAGAGTGAGACGTTTGTTACAACAGATGAACCCACACGGAGACATCGAAGTCACCCAAAGTCCATAGTTTTCATTAGGGCTCCCTCTTGGTGTGAGCTCCAGAATTGTGAGTGTTTCATCATTTATAGAACATCTTTCTGAAATGAATATTCACGTTAAAAAGAGACCCTGTCCATTTTTATTTTAAAAGTGAGATGGCCGAGTGTGGTGTCCGCCTGTAATCCCAGCACTTGGAGGCAAGACAGATGGAGACCTGAGGTCAGGAATTCGAGATCATCCTGGGCCAACATGGTGAAATCCGTCCTACTAAAAATACAAAAGTTAAGCCAGGCATGGTGTGCGTACCTGCATCCCAGCTACTCGGATTGAGGGCAGGAGAACGCCTGAACCCAGGAGGCGGAGCTGCAGGTGTCAAGATTCCATCACTGCACTCCAGCCGGACAACAGAGTAAGACTTTCTCAAAAAAAAAAAAAAAAAAAAAAATAAAAAAGTGAGCTAGGTCTTGATTTCTGCTGAATTACCCATCCAGGATTGAGGTCTTTGAAGGGATTCATTAATAATTGCTGACATTTCCTTGCCTTTCCCTGTCTGCAATTCACTGGCTTGTGTGGTCTGAGTTGGGGAGGAATGGGACAACCTTCCGTGATCTCATCTTCTGCAGCTGGTTTTCTGCCAATTGAAATTTTAGGGATCCAGAGCGGAGAAGCCTGTGTCTGTGAGTTCCATGTTCTAGGTGCTGCTGGTCCCGGTAAGAAACAGTAGTAGATAAATAGCTTTCATTTTGCCCAGAAATCCCCATCAGCACGTCCGCCCAAGCTGGGTCAGGCAAGTTCACTTCTCCACGATGTGTTTTCTCTGTAGGTTGATGTGCACCATGCTAAGCAGAATTTTCTCCAGCCTAATTTGCAGAGATAACTCAACTGTGCTCAGGAGATCTAGAGGGTTTCTCTGACACGTTCTTTGTATTTATTTACTTATTTTCCACGCTGCTGCTCTATTTTAAAGTATGCTGTTGAGAAAATCTGGGAGCATTTTAGTACATGCAACAGAACAGGGTATTCCTCCTGACTGTGCTATGGGGATAAGAAGGAAAACAAAAATACCCCCTCCTTTTCATTGAGGTGGCCAGTAGCCCGCATTTTCATTTAAGGTTTACCCTAGACAGATGAGGGCAAGTTCCCATGGAAAATTCCTAAAAGTCTGTTTCTGCTCAAATAAAGATACAACCCCACTAGCTATTAGTCTGCCCCCGGGATTTCTGAGCTATGCAAGCCCATGAGTTTGAAGTAGAGATTTCCTGTGTAGACTATTTTTTTTCCCTCCAGTCATCCAAGGGTATTCACTAGGTCAGCCCTTCTCCTGATTACAGAGTTTGGGAAGCAGTGGGGTTTGCAGGCATGTGACTAAGAAAGTTACTTTTACAACCCCTGTTAAGAAAATTACATAGTGATCCACAGAGTCCTTTAGAATATTAGATTTTCACATTGAAATCAGAATCGCCAGGAACTGCAGTTCATACACAAAACAGCCAGTGCACCTCCAGAGACTGCACTGGGGTAAAACCTGGATAAGAAGATGAAAGACACAGCAATGAAGTTGAAAAAATGACTGTAGGTTCGCTGGATCCTATATATAAATATTAACTACAGATGTGGTGCAGGTAGTATGTTCAGTTCTCTCCATACAGCATTGCATTCTGTCTTTACGACACCTCCAAGAGGTAAAATTACCCTTATTGTACCCCTGAGAAATCTGGTTTTAGGAAGGGAGAATAGTGTGTTCTAGGCCCTCTGGCCAAGAAATAGCGAGTAGTAGGAGGAGCTGGTTTGAGCTCTACTATCTGTCTGACTTAATCTCCTATGGCTCTGCTGTTGGTTAAAGCCTTGCAAGAAAAGTGGATTTTAAAGATCTTATGATGGAGGCAGAGGGATGATGGCTTCCCCATGGTAAGGGCCTCCTGGGTCTCCTGGGCTGCAAGTTTCCCTATCTCCACATTTCTAGAGGAAAGAGGGTCTCTGTGGAGAGTCAGGGTTGGGTAATGGGAAGTGAACTAGCAAACCTGTTTGGATTTCCTTCTGAATGCATGAGTCTAGCGGGTTGAATTTAAAGGGCAGGCACTTCTCAATCATGTCTTTTCCACACATCGCTTTTTAAAACTGGCATGCCACCAGCCTGCTTCAGGAGCATCTCAGCAAACAGGATTGGTTACACAAGGAAGTGGTACCATTAGGCTTGTCCAAAAAAAAAAAAAGCTCTATTTTTATACTCACAGATGTCTTTTGTAGATCAAAGACAAAACAGGCAAACGTTGATGATAAGGACACGTTGTCAAAATGCTGGCTCAGGAAGAGAAATGCTGCTAACCAGAGGAACAGTGAAAAGCAGTGGCTGGTGAAAGTCACTTTCACTGGTGCATCCTGCAACAAACTGCAATCCGTCAGGTTCCATGGCATTTGGCGATTAGGAAGGCTCCGACCTTTTGTTAATCACTGAGCTCGGTATCATTCTTTTGCTTGAAGTACATTCTGTAGCAACAAGGACTGACCTGCCCATCATTTGATCATCCCTCCTCATCCTCCACATGGTGGAATTATTAGCAAACAGATGAATTTAATTTAACCAACATGTACTCCAAACCTCCTGTATTTAAGGAACTCTCTTGGCACTTCAAGGATTCGACAATTAATAAAACATGGTCCCTGCTCTAGGAACACATAACCAAGCAAGCAGGCAACATAAGAAGGACAAACATCAAAACAAAACAAGACTAAATGCAGCAAAATATGCATTTTACTTTCAGAAAGGATGGAATGACGAGATTCCACAATGCTTTATTTGTGGATTTGTTGGGCAAGTTACGCCCTGGGATTTTCTAATCTAGGCATTTATTTTATTAGTATGTGTGTTATTAAAAAATAATTTATTGAGATGAAATTCACATCATAAAGTAAACCATGTTAAAGTAACAATGTAACGGCATTTCGTACATCCTCAATGTTGTGCAACCATCACCAACATGTAGTTCCGAAATATTTCTGTCACCCCAAGCTAAAACCCTGCACCCATTCAGCCGTCTCTTTCCACTGCTCACTCCCCCTCATCCCTTGCATGAAATTTTCAAAGCAGAATTGAATTAGTTGACTTGATATTTTATTTGCTTCACACTTGTAAGGAATTAAAACCGTTATGTTTGAGTTAACCATTTCATTTCCGTAAACCTACGCCTTTAACTAGACTTTGATAAACCACTTTTGGGGTGCAGATTGTACAGGTAGCACAAGTATTTAGAAGTATTAATAGATATTATCTATTAAATGTGCCAATAATAATCCCCCTGGATAAGGTAGTATAAACAGATTTCCTTACTGCAGGGAAATTCGGACTTTTTTCTTTTTTTTTTCTAAGGCAGGGTCTTACTCTGTCACCCTGACTGGAATGCAATGGTGTGAACTTGGCTCACTGCAAACTCTGCCTCTCAGGCTCGAGCAATTCTCCCTTGTCAGCCCCCAGTATGTAACTGGAACTACAGGCATATGCCACCATGCCTGGCTAATTTTTTTTTTTTTTTTTTTTTGTAGAGATAGGGTTTTGCCATGTTGCCTAGGCTGGACTCAAACTCCTGGACTCAAGCAATCCTCCCGCCTTGGCCTCCCAAAGTGCTGGGATTACAGGTGTGAGCCACTGTGCCTGACCAAATCTAGACATTTCTTAATAGAATTCAACCTCAGTCATGCACACATTCATTCATTCAATTGAACAGCTAGTGTATGCCAAGCTCTGTGCTATACTCCAGGTGTCAAGAAGCTATGATGGCATAAAAAGAAGGTGAGTGATTGTCCACAATGCAGGGAAAAGCCCACATTAGCAATGGCCATGGAGGTAAGGAAATACTATACAATGGAGACTGAGGAGAACTTTGTCAAAACAGTGGCATGAACCAACAACAAAAATCAGGGATGTGCTACCTGTTCTCGACAAGCCAGTCCTATCACCAAAAGGAAGATCCCAGGGACAGGCAGGCTGGGAAGCACAGGGCATGGCACCGGCCACCCATGGAAAACTTCAGCCTTGGATTTGAGGATGATGGCACCCCTCTAAGTCTCAGTGATGGCCTGGAAGGGATGAATGAGGAGTTGGTGGAGGAAGAAGTTGTCAAAATCTAAGACATATCCATGCAACTGCAGTGAGAGAGGTGGAGAGAAGAGCACGTTGGGCCCAGAGATTCTTAGGCATCAGGATCTAAACTTGGCAACCAGTTGACTATGAGGAAGACATGAAAGAGAGGCAGAAGGCAACGATGGCTTGAGTTTCTAGTTTAGCTGATGAGATGGGTGGCAACATCATTAACAAAGGTAAAGACATGTTCAAGAGACAGTTGTTTTTTGTTTTGTTTTGTAATTTAATCAGTGGATTTGGGGCATGCCCAGAAAGAGGCTACCTAAGGGTATTATTTGACTAATCCCTGGAACTCTGTCAACACACACTGGAAACGAAAGCTAGAGAAGGAATGAATTCCCATTTGTGAACCAGTGTCTCCTGACTCTCAACTCTGTGGAAGCCACCCTAGGCGTGGGAGGCAGGTGGTGAGGAATTCCCAGATGCTGTGTTTCTTAGGAGGAGCTAAGATGGTCCAGGCTCCATGCAAGGGAAGCAACTTATTTCTTAGGCTTATTCCTTCCTTCCTCCTGAAAGCCCCCTGACAGAGTGCTAGATGTGGGGCAGGACTTCTGAACCTAAAGAGCAGACACTTCTCAATTATACTTTTTCCATGCATTGCCTTTGAAAACTGCATGCCTGCTGGGCTCGGTGGCTCACGCCTGTAATCCCAGCACTTTGGGAGGCGGAGGTGGGTGGATCACTTGAGGCTAGAAATTCGAGTCCATCCTAAGCGACGTAACGAGACCCTGTCTGTACAAAAAAAAAAAAAAACTAGCCCAGCGTGGTGGCCTAAGCCTCCAGTCCCAGCTACATGGGGGACTGAGATAGGAGAATCGCTTGCGCCTCGGAGGCAGAAGTTACAGTGAGCCGAGATCACACCACTGGCACTCCAGCCTGGGCAACAGAGCGAGACTCCGTCTCAAATAAACAAACAAACAAACAAATAAATAAATACCGCACGCTATCAGCCTGCTTCAGGGGCATCTCAGCAGACAGGATTTGCTTTACAAGTACATGGTACCACTGGGCTTGTAAAAAAATTATTATTATTTTTTTAATGCTCACAGATGTCTTTTGTAGATCAAAGAACACAACAGGCAAACACTGACCCTAAGGACGTGTTGTCAAAATGCTGGTTCAGGGAGAGGAATGCGGCTAACCAGAGGAACAGCGAAAAGCAGTCGCTGGTGCACCCTGCGACAAACTGGTGCAGTGGTGCCTTTCCGGGCCCTGCACACCTGTCTGTGCTCCATGTTTTTACCCCAGGTGGGCTCTGCTGACTGAAGATCCTCGCCTGACCTCTCCCCACCATTCCAGGTCTGACTTATCCAGGAAGCCAGACAACCGCTTCCTCCTCTGCCTACTGGAATAGGGACCTACCCTCTGCACCCTCTACTTTTTGCCTTGTCGCCAGGTCGCTCCCCCCATCCCTCCGCCCCGTCCCCGGACAATACCCTCAGACTCTCCGAAAGTCCCAGCCCTCGCCCTGCCCCTCGAAGTCTCCCCACGCCGGAAGGGAGCCGTTCCACCTTTCAGGCTAGAAGACTGGCAGGGGGAGGGAGGCGGGCGCCGGGGAGTCCCGGAGAGGCGGGAGGGCGTGGCAGCGGCTCTCACGTTGCAGCCCTGCCTGCAGCTAGCTGGATGCCGGCGGGGCCAGCCAGCTCCTGCCTGCACACGGGCTGGGAAGAGCTGCCAGAGAAAACGCCGTCTGGCCGGGAGAAGCGTAAACCCTGCTCCTTCTCTCTCTCCTGAAAGGAACGGAAACGTTCCCAGCGCTGCTTAGGCGCTCTCCAAGCGCGGACTCAACTGCGGCTCTCACCGCGCTCGCTGCATCTCGCCCTTCCCTCCTGGGTCCCCGGACTTCTCTCTGACAAAGAGCCCTCCTTCCCCGAGCCGCCTGCGGTTCTTGTTACGGGAGTGGGCGAGGCATGCCCACCCGGGCCCAGGCGCAATGAAGACGCGAGAAGAAGGCTGAGCGCAGAGCGGCGCGGCCAGGGTCCCTTGGCTTGGGCCCGCGCCCCGTCTACCCGGGGTGGGGCAGGGTGGGGGTGTGCCGAGGCGTGGACTTGGGGAAGCCTTGCAGTGCCGGGAATAAAAGGGCGCCGGCTAGCTGTGCCGCGCTGGGAAGCAGAGCTGCCTCACCCCCGGCCCCGGGAAGGGCATGACCCCGGCAGACTCCCGGCAGTGACTCGCGCGCCCCAGCTCGGTGGATGCTCTTGGCGCACCGCTCCCGTGTGCGGCGGCTTCCTAAGGACAGGTGAGGACACAGGGTGGCCAGGGCGCCCCAGGGCTGCCGTGTCTGCCCGCAGGGGGTGAAGGGATTTGAGACACCCAAGGGAAAACTGGGGGTAAAGGACCTGCATGCAGGTAGATTGCACCGTTCCCCAGCACTGTTTGAAGTTGCTAAGAAACCAGGATACCTGAATTCCTGCAAATTTAAGTAACTAAAGATCAGTTAGGGAGGAGAGCCGGATCTTGAAGGAGGATGCACTGAATAGGTCTAATTAAGCCCAGACATCCCATGCCTCCTTTCCTCCCTCTCCCCAACGCGCTCCCCATCCCTCGCTCTCTCTGGAGACCTTCAACCCCGCCATCCCGCGTTTCTAGGAAGCTGCCAACGGAATTCCTAAGTGAAGCCCACTCTGCTCTTCCAATCGGTGGGGGAAAGGGCACTTGAGGAGCCTCTTTCCAAGTTGCTCAGGCTGTGGCTACTTCAAGTCTCCTCTCCCTCCTCTCTTCCCCCACTCCTTCCCCGCCTCTTTCCTCCTACCCTTACCCAGGCTTTCCCTGGAAAGGGGACAACCCAACGCCTAGAGTGAGCTGAGCCATGCAAAAAAACCGGGACAGTCATCACGCAGATAGAAGGGGTTTGATGTCCAAGTCCCGGGCGGCGGGGACTCTCAGGGTCACCCCAGCCGCGTTCCGGGAAAGCGCGTAATTCACCCCGCAGCCAGCTCGACGCGACTCAGCGGACTCTGGAAGCTGGCCAGGGGCTCAGGGCTGCCCGCCCGGCCACTCCAGGTTGTCCGCCCCGGGCCAAGAAGAAAGTAGACGGCCTCACGCCCCCACCCCTGCTTCCCGAGGGGATTCGCAGACAGTCTCTGGCGGCCTAACTGGCGCGTGGCCGCTTTCTCCTCGGCGGAGAGACCCGACCCCGCGTCCCTGGGATTAGGGTTGTCTGGGGGCGAGTTTCCTGGGTCTCCCGAGAGGTTGGTGCCGGGGAGGGGGCGGAGGGAGGCCGGACAGGGAGTTGGGGCTGAAGAGTCCTCTGGAAAGCCCGGGCCAAGTCCGCCCGCAGGCACAGGACGCTGGGGACTGGCGCGGCTGCCCTTGGAACCAGCCCAGCGCCGAGGTCAGGCGCGCAGGCAGGGGCGGGGAAAGCCCGGGCTCTGGCGAGAGAGGAAACCCCGAGGACTTTTGCAGAGCTGCAGGAGCCGGTTTGTTCCAGCGCTCAGAGGCGGAGCCCGGAGTTGTTTTTTTGCAAAGCTACCTGTGTGCAATCAGTTCTTTATGGGCAGCTGAAGGGAGACGCGCCCCCGGGCTTAAGAGGATTTAACATTTTCTAGGTCACTTAAAGGCAGGGAAAGCTACAGGTTTGGGATGCTCCTCTCTTATAGGAAGGATTTTAGATTTTTATTTTTATTTTTTGAGACGGAGTTTCTCTCTTGTTGCCCAGGCTGGGGTGCAATGGCTCGATCTCGGTTCACCATAACCTCCGCCTCCCGACTTCAAGCGAATCTCCTGCCTCAGCTTCCCGAGCAGCTGAGATTTCAGGCATGCGCCACCATGCCCGGCTAGTTTTGTTTTGTTTGTTTGTTTGTATTTTTAGTAGAGACGGGGTTTCTCCATGTTGGTCAGACTGGTCTCGAACTCCCGACCTCAGGTGATCCGCCCGCCTTGGCCTCCCAAGGTGCTGAATGACAGACGTGAGCCACTAAGCCCGGCCTGGATTTTAGAATTTTTAATCAGCAGTTCGCGCTCGTTCAGAACCCGGGCGAATGGGCAGGCGCGTGTTTGCTGTGTATCCCTATTTACTTTCCATGTGTGCCACTATTTTTAAGTGAACGCCATTCAAGAGATGACAAAAATGTTAGATGACATAAGCATTGCCAGGGCACGAAGAAAATGATCACCGCCATTCTAAATGAAGTAGCTGATGCAATCTAGCATTTACCCGAGCTTTTCCATTTTTTAGTGACTCCATTTTTTTTTCTGTTTGCCTGAATATATTTCATAAGCAGTCCCTTCCTGTTTATTGAATGATCAGAGGTTTCCCCAAACTTCCTCCCAGATTAACAGCAACTCTAAATCATCAGAAAACTCTCTGGCTTTTCCAAGACAAC
>NW_016812573.1:554016-565709 GCF_001698545.2 Rhinopithecus bieti
TTCTTTTCTTGTTTCTCCCTCTCGCTCTCTCTCACTCTCTCCTCTCTCTATTTCATACCCACAATTACAGAGTGCAAGATAGATTTCCAACTCATAGTATCCAAGCCAAGAATCAAGACTATATTCTATAGTCATGATTAAAGTGAATGGTGAAAAGTTTAGAAAAAATAATGTTTCATCTTTCTCAATTCCCATGGTTTAACCATCACTACAATACATCGTGTGAAGTCCTGGGAAGCTTGAAACCCTGATGCACAATTCAAATTTAAAAATTGCCCACAGGAAGTCGGTGCTACCTGTGAATAAGCGCATCTCTTTTCCTTGTTCTACCTCAGGTATCCGAGAATCAGGCACCCCGACAAGATGCCCAAGCGCGCGCACTGGGGGGCCCTCTCCGTGGTGCTGATCCTGCTTTGGGGCCATCCGCGAATGGCGCTGGCCTGCCCGCATCCTTGTGCCTGCTACGTCCCCAGCGAGGTCCACTGCACGTTCCGATCCCTGGCTTCCGTGCCCGCTGGCATTGCTAAACACGTGGAAAGAATCAATTTGGGGTTTGTACCACCTTCTTCCCGAACCATTCCACTGTTAGTGCGTGCGTCTTGATCTGGTTTTGCATGTTTGTATGTGCATTTACTTAACTTCATATGTGCATTTCCTCTGTGTAGCTCTGTCGAGAATTATTGAGCTGCAGATGGGCAAAATAGAGAGGAAACGTTTTAGTTATGCTAAATGCAGCTTTTTCGATGATTATCTGAATATATCCATCAGCTGCCACTGCTGTGAGGTCTTCCAATGAGCAGCATGAACAACTTTAGAGTTTGTTGAAAAATTCCCTTGATACCATTTCTTTAATACATTGTTGAGGTGAATGAATGAGACACACACTTAAACATATGAAGATGATTTAAATAGACTTCAGCAACGATTTAAGAATAATAAAAATAAGCAGAACATCTGTGCCATTTTATAAGTCGTGTACATGATAGAATTGTGACTTTGAGGCAGTAAAGGAATTCCTGCAGATTTTGGCTATTAAAAATATCAACATCTTTTTTAAAACATATTTTGATGTGGGGTGCCAGGTAAAATTTTAATATATTGATTTCATTTTATACACACGAATGTTTCATGGACTTAACTGTTAGTTGCTATGATCTACAGGTACTCAACTGCAATTTTAATAGTCAACAATCATTTGGAGTTCTTCAACAAAATATATTAGCTACTTTCTAGAGTCTATCCCCAGAACAATCGATTAAATTAGTGCTTGAGAAATATCCACCATGGAGATGTTTTAATAAAAATAAAATGGTCAGATTTGAGCCAATGCAAAATAACTGTAAATGTACCTGGACATCTTATAGAACAAAGTTAAAAAAAAAAAAACTCCCCTCTATTGACAGTGGTAGAACAAGAGAATGAAACATTGACATAATAAGATGGAAATTTCAGTGGTAGATTCAGAGAATGAAACATTGAGGGAGTAAGATGGAAACTTCCCTACTGACAGTGGTAGAACAAGAGAACAAAATGTTGAGGGAATAAGATAATAACTTCCCTAACCCATGGCAACAGACTATTAAATAGGTTTCTCAATGAAATGCTGTTAGACTCTAGGAGTTGACCATCTGAACATCCAGCCACAACGATGATAGCTCATTGGGGAAAACAGCTTGGCGTTGCCAGAGGAGGGAATAGTAACATGTAAGCCAGCTTCCCTTTTCACAATCTTGTAGTTTATCAGGACACATTTCTTGTGTAATGGAAGTAAGAAAAAGGGAAGAGGTGCTAAAGCCCATTTTATTTATTTATTTAACTTTAAGTTCCAAGATGCATGTGCAGAGTGTACAGGTTTGTTACACAGGTATATGTGTGCCCTGGTGGTTTGCTGCACCTATTGACCCATCCTCTATGTTCCCTCCCTTCACCCCCCACCCCCCAGCAGGCCCTGGTGTGTGTTGTTCCCCTTCCTGTGCCCATGTGTTCTCAATGTTCAACTCCCATTTATGAGTGAGAACATGCAGTGTTTGGTTTTCTCTTCCCCTTGTTAGTTTGCTGAGGATGATGGCTTACAGCTTCATCTATATCCCTGGAAAGGACAAGATTTTCTTCCTTTTCATGGCTGCATAGTATTCCATGGTGTCTATGTACCACATTTTCTTTATGCAGTCTATCATTGGTGGGCATTTGTGCTGGTTCCATGTCTGCTAAAGCCCGTTTGAATCCTGGGGGATGGCGCATGTGATATTTGCAGAACAGAAAGTGGAGCTTTAACTGTAACTTCTTTTTCTTCCGCCCTTGGGGTGCAAAATGGCTCTGTCTAGGAATTGTTTTTTATACATGAACCATTTTAACACATGGTCCCACTTGCTGGGATTAGCACCTTGTCTCTCAAACCCGGCACCTTGGCAGGTCCCATGCTGGGGGCACCATCAGCCAGGACTTGGTAGAACCCTCTAAAAAGCATGGGGCTGATGCAGAAATATATATATATATATATAGAGAGAGGTACTTCCTGCACAGCAGGTTTGCGTGTTTGTGTTGGGTGTTGGGAAGGGGACTATCAGGCTGGAAATGAGGGTGGAGACAGTCCCTGCATGCACCCTCCCCAAAGAGGTGATTTGTTTAATGGCTTGAGACTCATAGCACCAATAAGACTATTACCTCTGAAGTTGTTTGCATCTCATTTACAGTTTCTGGGATGCTTTTCTTCCCGTTCATTTTTAAACTGAAGTATTTTGTGAGAGCAAAACATAGCTAACCTCTAAATCACAACACCGTTTCTGATGGTTTCATTTTAAACAACTCACAAGAAAGATTGACTTTAACGTGGGAATAAAACAGACATACCAACCTGTTAATGTTTCTTTTTCCTGTTGATGCCAGTAATATCTAGAGACAGTTTTCTGTAATATTAAAAGAAAAGAAAATATAAAACCCTAGAGAATCACTTCACTGTATCAACATCTATTACCTCCATCTGGTTTAATTTGTAACAGGAATTAATATACTACTTGAAAGAATCACTAATAATATCATAGTAGCATTGTTTTAGAAAAATCCATCTCAAATTAGATAATGAGTCTGGCATCTTGCATCTTTTTGGGGAAAAAGACTGAAGCAAGAGCAATGTCTAACAGATAGAACTCAGAGACTGATCTGTGTTTTAGCAGTCTGGAGAAAATATAAGACTCTCAAGGAATAAGGAATTGTTGGCCAAGTGTTCATGAAACCTTCTATTCCCACACAGCTGTTTTTAGGGTTCTTTGTCAGCATTGCTGTTTCCGGCTTGGACAAGCTAAAAGCATTTCTGAAAACTGTTTTCCAAATATTTTTTTCAGGAACCAACAACATAGCATCCACTTAGAGATGGATTTACAGACTCTTAAATGTTTTTTTTCTCTTGATTAAAAGACTGGTTTTGATGATGCCTTTCTGCAGCTTCAACAAGGGCCGTACTTGCCTATTCTATTTTAAGTTCTGCCTTGTGATATTAACCGGAACCTTTGACATAATTTTGCAAATACTGTCTGCCATAAACATTTCACAGAGTTGGTTATATATTCAGTGATTGCCAATCAATAGTGATGAAGGTCGTCTGGAATGTAAGCCAAAGGGCTAATGAGCCACGGAACTGCACTTCATGCAGGGTCATCCCAGTCTCCAGTTAGATTCTGTTCCCTGAGTGTCGTGCTCATTTCCCAGACTCTCTGCTGATTTTTAGAAGGATGCAAAAAGGGGACATGTATACCCTCGGGTTCTGAAAGGGGGTACTCAGGTGATTCCCCAGGCTTGTGTCTGTTCCAGAATATCTACCCCATTCTCACGTCTGGCATCCTTGGCATCTGCATCTACAAGCTCTCTAATGCCCCTTGAAAACAAGCAGGGGGGCCTGGCGTGGTGTCATCCCAGCACTTTGGGGGGACCGAGGAGGGAGGATCACGAGGTCAAGAGATTGAGACCATCCTGGGTAACACGGTGAAACCCCGTCTCTACTAAAAAATACACAAAATTAGCCGAGCATGGTGGCGGGCGCCTGTAGTACCAGCTATTCCGGAGGCTGAGGCAGGAGAATGGCGTGAACCCGGGAGGCGGAGCTTGCAGTGAGCCGAGATCGCGCCACTGCACTCCAGCCTGGGCGACAGAGCGAGACTCCGTCTCAAACAAAACAAACAACAACAACAGACAAGCAGGGGAAAGATGACAGGGTCAGACAGGTTTACTGAGCTGATGTGGAGCCCGTTCCAGACTTTGGGTGCCTTCCCCAACAGGGGGATTTATTCAGATGTGAAGGGAAATGAACCAGTATTGATCCTTTGTTCCTATCTTCCCTTCTTCACCTTGATAGTTGTTGTCATCAAATTTCTCAGGTTAAATTTGACATTCAGCTATCCATGGCTTTAGTAAGAGCCATTATGTTTTTCTCAATCTCTCTCTCTCTCTCTATTATCTATCTATCATCTGCCTATTACCTGTCTACCTACCTATCATCTATCTCTATCATCAATCAACCAATCTATCCCTCTACCTATATCAATATCTATATCTATATCTATCTATCTGTCATGCATCTGCCTCTCACCTATCTACCTACCTATCATCTATCTCTATCATCAGTCAATCTATCTCTCTACATACCTATCATCTATCTATCAATCTATTGATCTATCTATGTATCATCTGTCTGCCTATCACCTACCTATCATGTATCTCTATCATCTATCTATTGATGTACTTATTCTATCTATCCATCTATCTATCTATCTGTCTATCTATCATCTATTAATCTACCTATCTATTCTCTATCATCAATTTATCAATAATCTATCTACCTACCTATCATCTCTATCAATCAATCTATCTCTATCTATCATGTATTCTATCTATCTATCTATCTATCTATCTATCTATCTATCTATCTACCTACCTACCTATCATCTATCACATGTCTATCATCTATGTACCTGTCATCTATCTCTATCATCTATCAATCTGTCTGCCCATATATTACCTATGTATCTATGTACCTATCTATCATCTGTCTGCCTATCTACCTGTCTGTCATCTGTCTGCCTATCTATCTATCTATTATCTATCTATTGTATCTATCATCTGTCTGCCTATCTATCTATCTATCTATCTGACACCTATCTATGACAGTAGTTAGCAACAATGGATGAGTTTGCCCCTGGAGAACATTTGGCAACATCTGAAGACCTTTTTGATGACCACAACTATGAAAGGAAAACGTATCACACCCTTGAAGTAAAATGTGCTGAGGAACATCCAGCTGTTTCTGACCCACTTCAGAAACTGAGCCTCAGAACCCTATCTCCTCTGTCTGAAGATCTGCCTCCTTCTTCTGGGCTCTGTTCAGGTGATATTATTTACTCCCAGAGCTCTATTCCATTGGTTGGTTGGCCAGTCTTGCCTGAACATGCATCTTGGGTCTCCATTTTGGTCTTGAACCCTATTCTCCCCTTAGATTCTTACAAAATTCTCAAACATCCCATGGCAAATACAGCTTTGAATTCTTTCCCCAACACCTGTCTCTTCCAGCCTTTGCCATCCAGCAAATGATAGAATCCATCCACTTGCTCCCCTCCAAGCAGAAGTCCTTCCCCCAAGTTTGTCCTCATTCTCACTCCCACCACTCAGCAATGCCTGCTGGCTCTTCCTCTAAGTACATTTGGAAATGTTCTGTGTGCCTTCATGTTTACTGCCACACCTGGTCATGAATCCAACATCCCTCAATATCTCTGCAGGATTCACTGCATTTCTGCCTCCTTCTCTTGCCCAGCTCTGACACGTTCTCCAGGTAGTGGCCAACATTGCTGTTTTAACACATACTTCAGTTCATGTCACTCCCTTACTTAAACCCTCCAATCACTCCCTTTTGCACTTGGTGTGAAGAAAACATAGTCCTTCCCATGTCTTCTCAGCTCTTAGGTAACCTGGTCCCTGACAATCTCACCTACTCACCTGATACCATTATTTCCCCTGCTTACTGTATCTAGCGAAATGTCAGCATCCAAGAAATGGAAAAGGATTTTGATGCTGACATCAGTTCCCTTCTGTGTGTTCACCATTCCAGACAGATTACTAAATCTAGAATCCTAAATAACAATAAAGAAACCACATCTGCCCAAAGATTATCTATGATTAGAGCAGGGTTTCTTCACCTCAGCATAACTGACATTTGTGGTACTATTACCATTTTGGATAGGATCATTACTTTATGTGGTTGTCCTGTGCATTGTAAGACTTTGAGCAGCTTCCCTGACCTTCACCCATTAGATGCCAGTAGCACCCCCTTCCATAGTTGTGATCACCAAAAGTGTCTACACATGATGACAAACGTTCCCTAGAAGCAAATTTACCCCTGTTTGAGAACTACTGCCATAGATAGACAATAGACAGACAGACAGACAGATAGATGATAGAATGATAGAGTGATAGATTGATAGATAGGATGATAGACTGATAGATGATAGAGATAGATGATAGGTAGGTTGTTGATAGATAGATAATAGGATAATAGATAGATGATAGATATGATAGAATGATAGCTAGATAGGATGATAGACTGATAGATGATAGAGATAGATGAACGGTAGGTATGTTGATAGGTAGGTGATTGGATGATAGATAGATAGAATAGCTATACATATATAGAAAGATGATACATAGATGATAGATGTCTTGGATGGATAGATAATAGATGATAGATAGATGTGATGGATACACAGATATTAGATAGATAGATGCCACGATGGAACAATAATAGATAATAGATAAATAGATAGATATATGTGATGGATGAATAGACATATGATAGATGCATAGAGAGATAATAGATAGATGATAGGATAATAGGTAGATGATAGAATAATAGCTAGATAGGATGATAAACTGATAGATGATAGGGATAGATGAAAAGTAGGTATGTTGGTAGGTAGATGATATGATGATAGATAGATAGATGGAATAGATAGAGATACATAGATAGATGATAGATAGGTGGATAGATAGATACAGAGATACATAGATACATAGATAGATACAATGGATAGATAATAGATGATAGATGTGATGGATGATAGATACATGATTGATAGAAAGATGGATGTGATGGATGGATAGATAATAAAAGATAAATAGATATGATGGATGAATAGATATATAATTGATATATAAATGATAATAGATAGATGCTTGATAGATGATAGGATGATGATAGATGGATTGATAGAGAGATAGAGAGGATTATAGATTGATAGATGATAGGTAGGTAGGTAGGTAGATAGATAGATACAGACAGAGAGACAGATAGACAAATTTGCACATGCTAAGGTAAGGTTACCAAATTTCTGCAATCTTGATGTTTAGGACTCAATCAATCTGGGTTGTAGGGGCCATCATGTGCACTACAGGATGTTGAGCAGCATCTCTATAGAGATCAAATCAATGGCCGTGCCATAAAGCGGGCAAGTTTGGTGAGTCTAAGGAACAGAAAGATGGCCAATAACTCTGAACTTTATGGCAAACAGCAAAAACCAGAGAGCTAACTAATTGTCCACCATGGAATATTCTTCTAAAATGATGAGGCCATGCCCAAGTGGACCAAGAATGAATCACTGGAAATAGAAGGAGGCATCTTGGAGCTGAGAGTTAAGAAAGTGAATGAACTGTAAGTCAACCCATAATGGAGTGAAACACTGAGGCAGCACCCAAACCAAGTTCCTAATCAGGGTCAACAAACCAAACAGTGGGCTTTTGTATAAAGCAATGAAAATCTCTGGGTGTTTTCCTCTATTGGGAATGCCTTGCCCCAAGAGATGTGTACACGGTCACATCCCTTTGTTTCTTAAGCCCTATTTCAAGTCTCAGCTCCCCAGAGAGCTCTGCCCTAGACATCGGCCCACCAAACCCCTTCTACTCTCCTTTCTGTGCTTTAATTATTTCCTTATGAAATTTACAACTAACTGAAATGATCTTTTCATTATTTTACCCTTCTAGTCATCCTTCTTGCTAAGAGAGCTGAGCCCTTGCCTATTCGGTTGACCCACCCAGAATAGTAAGTTGTAGACACACAAAGCTCAAATTATAGCTGTGATTGAGTTGGAGAATGAATCCATGCATGTAGAATCTGTAGCAGACATCGTTTCATATTTAGGGAAGTTCAAATAGCATCTGCCTTATTTTTCCTTTTATTTCTCCATCTCTAAAAGCATTAGAGCTTGTTTTCAGAGCCCACTACATCCTGAAGGCACATACAAAGCTGCCCTGTACAATGTTTTTGCAATTTTTTAAAGTAAAATTCAAATGATATGGCATTCACCCTTGTAGACTCTACAACTCAGTGCCATTTAGTACATTCAAACTATTGTGTACCTATCATCTCTATCTTGTTCGAAACATTTTCGCCACCCCGAAAGGAGACCTCATATCCATTAAGCAGTCATTCTCTACTCCGTCTCCTCCTCCAGCCTTTGGGAACCACTGCTTTGTGTTCTGTCTCTATGAATTTGACTATTCTGAACATTTCATATACACAGAATCATACAATACATCAGCGGTCCCCAGCCTTTTTGGCACCAGGGACCAGTTTCATGGAAGACAATTTTTTCCACAGACAGGGTTGGGGAGGGGGTGGTTTTGGGATGACTCAAGTGCATTACATTTTTGTGCACTTTGTTTCTATTATTATTACATTGTAATATACAATGAAATAATTCTACAATTCACCATAATGTAGAATCAGTGGGAGCCCTGAGCTTATTTTCCTTCAACTAGACAGTTCCCTCTGGGGGTGACAGGATCATCAGGCATTAGATTCTCATAAGGAGTGTGCAACCTAGATCCCTCGCACGCGCTGTTCAGAATAGGATTTGTGCTTCTCTGAGAATCTAATGCCATTGCTGATCTGACAGGAAGTGGAGCTCAGGCGGTAATGCCAGCAACGGGGAATGGCTGTAAATACAGATGAAGCTTTGCTGGCTCACCCACTGCTCACCTCCTGCTGTGCAGCCTGGTTCCTAACCAGTCCAGTACTGCTCTGTGGCCCGGAGTTTGAGGACCACTGCAACAGGTGACCTGTAATGGCTTCTTTCAGTGAACACCAGGTTTCAAGGGTCACCCACATGGTAGCCTGTGTCAGAGCTTCATTCCTCTTTGTAGTGTGCATCTTGAGCAATGAATATTGCCACTGCATAGTGATTTTGCAGAAAATCAATTTAAAGAGTGAATGAGAAAATGTGTCAGGTAGACTTTTACTCTGTAGTCGGTGACTCTGAAACATAGATTTAGACTCTCTTTGCTTTTCACTCACGTGCATTGCATTTTTCCTCATGGTTGGTATTTCAGTCAAACAAAAACCTGTGAACAATTCTGAGGATGCCATCGGCAAACTCATCCTGTAAGACTTTCTTGGCCCCCTCTTGTGTGCTAGATCATTTGTGCTTGTGTCTAAATAAGAAGAAATAAGGTCTTCTTTTAAAAATAAAAATGGCGGCCGGGTGCGGTGGCTCATGCCTGTAACTCCAGCACTTTTGGAGGCTGAGGCGGGCAGATCACCTGAGGTCAGGAGTTTGAGACCAGCCTGGCCAACATGGTGAAACCATGTGTCTACTAAAAATACAAAATTAGCCAGGCGTGGAGCCACACGCCTGTAGTCCCAGCTACTTGGGAGGCTGAGGCCAGAGAATTGCTTGAACCCGGGAGGCAGAGGTTGCAGTGAGCCGAGATGGTGCCACTGCACTTCAGCCTGGGCGACAGAGGGAGACTCCATCTCAAATGAATAAATAAAATAAAACAAAAATAATAAAAAATAAAAAATGGCAACTTAGTATGGTCATTATCCATGATTGGCACTTCATTTACCCACAAGATGGGAACGAAAAAACCCTGCAAACACAGCAACAGCAACAATAAAGTCCCCGTTATAGAGGAAGGGAGACTCATGGAAGACACTGAGTACATCCAAGAATACACAGTCACCATGGTAAGATACAGGTGTCTTTAGACCAAAGCTTCACCTTGCATTCAGAGACTGAGGCGGGAGAGGCTAGCAATATCTACTTGACACTTTATTTTATTTAGTGAGTTGAAACATATGGAATCAGGCTGCAAAGTTCCTTGAAAGATAACATGGCAAAGAATGAATTAGAAACGTATCAGGTAGATTTCTACTCTGGAGTCAGCTGAAATCAGGTCTGAAATTGGTCACTTGAGTGTCTCTGAGAAGAATCATTGAATGGACGTGTTTACGAATATTATGATTCCTGTATGATTTTTACATTATTCATATTATGTATAAATTTTTGAACATCTGAATATGTTTTCATTGAATGTCTTTATTCATATAACATATTGCTCATTATTCCCCTGCCTAACTACATTTTAGTTGCCATTTTAACTCACAGATTTTATCATGTCTCTTTTGTG
The DNA here is from genome assembly GCF_001698545.2 of Rhinopithecus bieti. NCBI lineage: Eukaryota > Metazoa > Chordata > Mammalia > Primates > Cercopithecidae > Rhinopithecus > Rhinopithecus bieti. The sequence continues at coordinate 564,463 of NW_016812573.1, forward strand.
TCTTGCTTGGCTGTGACTTTCCCTTTGATCTTCCTGGTGTCAGCCTTGTTGTACCTATTCCCTCCAGAAACTCTGTAGCAGTCCTTGACACAGAGCAATGTCTGAGTGGCTGCAGACATTATGTCCTTTAACCCACACATGGCTCTCTGGAAAAAGAATCCTCAGCAACATTACTAATGAAGAATTTGAGCTTCCAAAAAGCTTGGTAACTTCTCTGGGAGAGCCAGCAGGCAATGTGAAGTGTGCCTGACCTCAAAACATGAGGCCTGGCCAGGTGTGGTGGCTGACACCTGTAATCCCAGCACTTTGGGAGACGGAGGCGGGTAGCTCACTTGAGCTCAGAAGTTCAAGACCAGCTCGGGCAACATGGTGAAACCCCATCTCTGCTAAAAATACAAAAATTAGCCGGGTGTGGTGGTGTGTGCTTGTAGTCCCAGCTACTCAGAAGGCTGAACTGGGAGGATGGCTTGAGCCCAGGACACAGAGGTTGCAGTGAGCCGAGGCTGTGCCACCACACTCTGGCCTGGACACCAGAGCCAGACCCTGTCTTGAGAGACAGCGAGAGAGCAGGAGAGAGTTTTCTATGCTTCTATCTCACCTCTACACACCGGGACCCCCATTCCCCACCCAGCTTGCAGGAGTCAACACCTTCCTTCCCCTTTATTACACTCCACAGGGAACTGCTGAGCTCGTGATTGGAAAAATGCACCTCTTTCTTCTCTTATGTGGAATTTTACCCACTGAGGAGGTTCATGGTCCTTAACATGAAATAAAACTTCATGCCCTTGAATTTCACTTATCTTTGCAGCATTATATTTTGGGGAGTTTTGTACCATGATTCCATACATTTGAATTCACTAAATAAAATACAATGTCAAGTTGATATTGACAGCTTCTCCCACCTCAGTTAACAGTGTCTGAATGCAGGTTGAAGCTTTGTTCTCACGATGCCTGGATTTCACTCTCACTGACTATATTCTTGAATGCATTTAATGTCTTCTGGGAGTCTCCTCTTCAGTAATGGGGACATTATTGTTGTTACTGTGTTTGTTTGTGGAATGTTTAAGTTCCCATCTTGTTCTAATAAGACCAAAATACCACTAGGTAATGGCAAAAAAACTTTGGAATGGAACATTGCATGGCTTAACCCCCCTTTTTTCCTATTCCTTGAAAATTTTGGAAAGTTTCTTTTTTTCTCTCTTTCTCACTTTTTTTTTTTTTTTTTTTTTTTTTTTTTTTTTTTTTTT
>NW_016812573.1:569249-572780 GCF_001698545.2 Rhinopithecus bieti
TTTTTTTTTTGAGATGGGGTTTTGCTCTGTTTCCCAGGCTGGAGTGCAGTGGCACAATCACAGCTCTCTGCAGCCTCGACCTCCTGGGTTCAAGTGGTCTTCTCTGCTTAGCCTCACCAGTAACTGGGACCACAGGCATGCACCATCACACCCAACTCATTTTTGTATTTTTTGTAGAGATTAGGTCTCACTATGTTGCCCAGGCTTGAACTCCTGGACTCAAGTGATCCTCTCGCCTCAGCCTCCCAAAGTGCTGGGATTACAGGCATGAGCCGCCATGCCCAGCCTGGAAACTTTCTTGAATCTCAGTTTCTGCTGTGGAAAATTAGCCTGCTTCATGGGGTTTAGGTGATAAAGGGCAAACAGTAATACAAAGAGGACAAGGCTCAATTCCAGCTAAGTTTCCCACCTTCTATGGAATCCAAAGCATGTTCATAAGGTACACAAATAGCTATGAGCCCAATTCTTTTAATATTTTACCTCTCACCAGTGTTAAATAAAGCAGAGCTTAGCTGACAACACACTGGAGTGATATACTAAAAAGAAGAGTGGAAATGTCATCTAATCAAGAAGAGAGAACCACTATATATGATTGTTCACTGACTACATGAGTCAAAATGATGAACAGGAAATAGGATCATCTTCTACTATATTTTCCCCATATGCCATATTGAATCTATACAACATTATTTCAATAAGGTGGGATGCATTTAATTCCATCTGATGTTTTCTTCGCATAAATTGTTCTTAAAGAGAAGAATGCAATTATGAAAGGAGGTCTTTGAAAAGTTTGATGCAATCAAGGTGAATGGTTTTTGAAAGTAGAGCTTATAAATTTCCTGCACTCCAAAATTTGTAGCTGAAAGGAGCTTCCTAAGGCTGGGTCTTAGGGGAGTCACATCTAACCTGGTGTTTCTGTTGACTTTGGAATTGTAGTCCAGGTTTGGGCACATATGGGTATGAGAAAATTGGACCATGCTAGCCTCTGCTGCATTTAGCTATGGGCTATTCACTTATGTTCTCTGCTAATTGATTTCCTTTTATTTAAGTGACAAGGAGAAGCAATGGATGATATCAGGCTAGATGTATTATATCTCAGCAGAAACAGTGATTTATGGTAACAGCATGCAGGCTTCTCTATTCATTTTTCAAATTGCTTATCCAGGGGTCAAGTTTAAGCATTGTTGTATGCTATTACCAATATGGCAATGAGAAATTTCTAAATTGGTCAAGAAAGTATCTTGACAATTATATACACAACAACAAAATACCAAACATTTCAAACAAAAAGAACTCCTCTTGAGGACAGGTTACAGGGAAAAACGAAACAAAAAAAGAAACCTAGCGTGTCTACAAGTAACTTTGATCATCCATCAGACATGGCAACCTGTCCATGGGAAATAAGACTGTCGGTGTCTGTGGTCAACGTTTCTATTTGGCCCTTAGCGTGAAGCTCTCTCCTTTCTTGCCATATGCAAAGCAAATTCCAATGCTGTGGATTTGCCCGTCCCTGCTAGCCATGTGTCCCTTTTTATTACTGTCACTTCAGCACAGAGTTTCCAAGACGCCTCATGTTGAATTCTAAATCCTACTGATGGACACCAAATAGCCTCCTGATCACATTAGCATATTCCAAGTCGAAGTTCTCCATGAATGTTCCTTAACAGAACGAAGACAAATAAATATGTGTCACTTTCTTCTTGACCCCAGAGATAGGGACACAAAGGGATAAACATCTTTCGGAATGGCACCCCTATAACCTCAGAATCACTATTTCATGACCAGGTGCAGTGACTCATGTTTGTAATCCCAGCACTTTGGGAGCCCAGGCAGGAGGATCACATGAGGCCAGGAGTTCCAGACCAGGCTGGGCACATATCAAGACCCTGATTCTACAAAAATAAAAAAAATATTAGCCAGGGATAGTGGCCTGTGCCTGTACTTCCAGCTACTTGGGAGGCTAAGGTGGGGGGATTGCTGGAGCCTGGGAGGTGGAGGCTGCAGTGAGCTACGATTGCACCACTGCACTCCAGCCTGGGTGACGGAGTAAGATTGTCATAAATAAATAAATACATAAATAGACTCACCATTGTACTAATTTGCTCTTGGGCATGCTAGAGAATGTTTCCCATGTGGGAGTTAAGTATTTGCTATTTATTTTCTTAATAATAATAATTATTATTACTATTCCTTAGGTTTAATAGCATACAGGCCCTGTCAGAAACTTCATTTGCAGGACTGACCAAGTTGGAGTTACTTATGATTCATGGCAATGAGATCCCAAGCATCCCCGACGGAGCTTTAAGAGACCTCAGCTCTCTTCAGGTAAACTTGCGGCATTTGTAAATGTCACTAATTGCATCCTCTAAGACCAGTAATAAAGAATGGGAACTATGTCATTCTCCTTAATGATCAATAAAATGGCTATTTTTTGACATGAAAGACAAGTTTCATGTTACTACTCTCCAGCCCTTTGTACTGGTTTCTGTTTGGGGCTGTGGCTTTTAAACTATAAACAGGATCCTTTTGTTTTGTTTTGTTTTCCTCTGCCCTTGTAGGTTTTCAAGTTCAGCTACAACAAGCTGAGAGTGATCACAGGACAGACCCTCCAGGGTCTCTCTAACTTAATGAGGCTACACATTGACCACAACAAGATTGAGTTTATCCACCCACAGGCTTTCAACGGCTTAACGTCCCTGAGGCTACTCCATTTGGAAGGAAATCTGCTCCACCAGCTGCACCCCAGCACCTTCTCCACGTTCACCTTTCTGGATTATTTCAGACTCTCCACCATAAGGCACCTCTACTTAGCGGAGAACATGATTAGAACTCTTCCTGCCAGTATGCTTCAGAACATGCCGCTTCTGGAGAATCTTTACTTGCAGGGAAATCCGTGGACCTGTGATTGTGAGATGAGATGGTTTTTGGAATGGGATGCAAAATCCAGAGGTAAGAAGAGAGGAGAGCAGACCACTCCTGGCTGCACATTCTTTTATCTTTTTGGAGACGTTCCTTTCTCCAAGGTTCTTATATTGACTTATTCATCTTGCCTTGGATGAAATCTGAGCACCCAATCAGTAAGATAGGAACCCATACTTTAAACGTTACCACTTAAATGTTAAGCCACCTTCATTCCCCAATGCAAATGCAGTTATCCCTTAGTGAAATGTAGTGGTCAATGTAATCAGTTACATACAGGTGATGTGGGTTGCCATGGAATGGGTATCTGGAGAATCATGCCAGCCTTGAACTGCAGCTTAATGTGGGAAACTGGGACTGGGGAGGGGCTGTGAATGCATGTTCCATGAGAAAGCTACAAAGGATGCTTGGAAAAGAGCAGGCTGGTGAGGAGTGGCTACAAGGTCGTTATTTTACGGACAGGGAAGCGATGCTCAGTATTGATCCAGAGAGCTATGGCAACAAGCAGGACTTATGTGCAGCAGTTGCCACAAAGTAGATTGTGATTTCTTCCTTCCTTCCTTCTTTCCTTCCTTCCTTCCTTCCTTCCTTCCTTCTTTCCTTCCTTCCTTC
>NW_016812573.1:576182-587224 GCF_001698545.2 Rhinopithecus bieti
CTTCCTTCTTTCCTTACTTCCTTCTTTCCTTCCTTCCTTCTTTCCTTCCTTTCTTCTTTCCTTCCTTCCTTCTTTCCTTCCTTCCTTCCTTCTTTCTCTCCTTCCTTCCCTCTTTCCTTCCTTCTTTCTCTCCTTCCTTCCTTCCTTCTTTCCTTCCCTCCTTCCTTCCTTCTTTCTCTCCTTCCTTCCCTCCTTCCTTCCTTCTTCTCTCCTTCCTTCCTTCCTTCTTTCCTTCCTTCTCTCCTTCTCTCCTTCCTTCCTTGGTTCCCACCTTCCCTCCTTTACTCCTTCCTTCTCTCCTTCCTTCATTCCCTCCTTCTCTCCTTCCTTCATTCTTTCCTTCCGTCTTTCTTTCCTTCCCTTCCTGCTTCCCACCTTCCCTCCCTTGCTTCTTCCTTCCTCCCTCCCTTTTTTCCGTCCTTCCTTCTGTCCTTCCTCCTGACTTCTCTCCTGCCTTCCTTTCTTCCTTCTGTTCTTCCTTTCATCCCTCCCTTTCTCCCTCCCTCCCTCCCTCCCTCCATCCCTTTCTTCCCTTTCTTCCTTCCTTCTTTTCTCCCCCTTCTCTAAGCCCTACTTTGCAACCTATCCCCATCCTCAGATCGCATTGTGTTTACCATACCCTGGATCTATTTCCTCAACTCCATTCTCACAGCCACTGGCCTGGGTCAGGCTCCTTTCCTTCTCTCTCTGGTAGGAAGGGGGAGCATTCTAAACAAGTGTCCCCATGGCCTTGTCAGCCCTGTTTTCCATCCACTCTCTACAAAGCAGTGAGAACATTTTTGCAGAATGTGCATCCAGCCAGGCCATACCTCTGCGTAACTGATTTTCATTGCTGTGAGGATAAGACGCACATTTGCACATTCCCTCCAAGAAGTCTCCACACAATGGTCGCTCCACCTGTCCCCACTATCCTCTAGCATGGTGGTCCCATTGTCCTACTTATTCATCTATTTCTAGCCACACAGTCTTCCCGTCTGTTCCTTGCAGCTTCTAAACTTATTTCCAACTCAACATCATTAGATTTGCTCAGTTGCCTGCTTGGGAGTCTTTACTGCTAGACGTTCAAGAGGCTTGCTTTTTCTTAGCTTTTAGAGCTTCATTCCAAGAGACCATCAAGCAATGGATGGAGGAAAGACAGAGGTACACCCACGTGTGAATGGTATTAACCAGAAAAGACACACACCTCCTCCACTCATATTCCATTCGTGAGAACCAGTCCTCACACCCCAGTGAATGCAAGGGAGCCTGAAAATGCATTTGGATGGCTATTTTGTAGCATTAGCACTACATTATGGATGTGGACCCATAAAACTTTGCTGGGCAAAGAACCATCTCTGCTACTGTCTGGAGATGCGCATGCATGTCTTTGTGTGTGCATATCTATGCATGTATGTGTGTGCATGTGTGTACATCTGCATATGTGTAGATTTGCATGTATGTGAAAGAAACCCAAGATTTTAAAGTATTAAAGTTAGTCTTATATAGTGAGCCTTTCTGAAGATTGCAATCCCAGAATCTTTCAGAGAGTTTCTGTTAGACTGTTCCATAGCAGTGTTTCAGCCCACAGCTTATACACAGGTGGTGGAGCTTCTGCAGGTGCTCAGAAGTCACATCAAATGTGATCAGAATTCACATCAGATGTGCTCAGAGGTTACATTAGAGCTGATTCTCATCAAAGTTTGGGTGCCAGGGGACATCTGCTTATAGGTTACAAAGTCACAGTCATTAATCCTGCCAGACATTATCTTATGTGCAGAAAGAGGCAGGGGCTAGGAGCATTGAACTCATCTTTTCTAAAAGCGCAGTGATTCAGGCAAGAGGCATGCGGGCCTGTGCTCCAGCCTACTCATCCTCTTCAGGACATTCATTTAGAGGCTGTGCGCATTCCCTGAACCCTGAAATTGAGCTGGCCAAGGGATTTTGGGAAATGCTGCTGATGTTTGCTGGTTTGTCTCACAGCATGTATGTGTGTGGGTGTGAGTGTGAGTGTGTGTATGTGTGTTGGGGGGAGACGTGCAAAACAATCCTATTTGCATGTTGAGGTGTTTACTTTGAAAGTCACACAGAAAACCATGGTCAGGTGGGCAAAAGGAAAGATGGCAAAGCCAGTTAGGAGTTTTATAATTCTCCAAGTCATAGATGAAGCAGTATGACTGGCTTCTTCCCAGTGTGAATGGGCAGAAGTAGGCAGAGGACTATCAAGAAAAACTCCTGGTCTTCCAGCTTCCCCAAGCAGAGAGAGTATGCCATCATTTACTGAGATAGAATAGGCACAAGACTCTACATTTAGGTCAGGGAGAGAATATAAGTTTGTTTTGTAGATGTCAGTTCGAGGAGCCTTCATGCTATCTAAAAAGACATATAAAGAGGCAATGGGGTGTGGAACTCAGAGAATGTGTTTGGACTAGAGAAGCACATACGGTAGTCATCACTGGCGGGTGGATGGTAATTGGAACCACACATGTGGGAGAGACCATTGATGCTGAAGCAGACCAGGAAGGAAAGGGGCTTAGGACCAAGTCAAGGAGGACCCAGTCAGCAAAGATTCAGGCAGAGGAGGAGAAGGAAGCAGTGACTGAGACTGAGCTGTGGCCAGAAAGGATGAAGAAAATTCCAGAGGATTTCATATCCAGGAGACTAAGAGGACAATGTGAACTCAAAAGCAACCCCTCTGCGAAGTGTTTACTATAGAGAGAGTTATAAATATAGATATAGTTACCTAGATACATACATATTGATTATATATACATTATATATTATAAATTTATCCATAGAGATTTATAAATACAGATATAGTTACCTATATACATACATATTGATTACATATAAATTATATATTATGAATTTATAAATATATAGTTATAAATATGGATATAGTTCCTAGATACATACATACATACTAGATGCTATATATACAGGTGGGCACGCGCTTTGCTATGTGAGCCACAGATTGGGGAACCAGAGGATAATACCTCCCTCCAGGTGACAGACAGACTCTCATTCAATCTTGTCATTTGTAACATTCGCTCCTGATAGCTTCCACCGAGCTTAGCCAAGTCTCCTTTAGTAGGACTTCTGCTGATACATGTATATAGTTATAGGGTAAACTGTGGTAATATTAGGGCCGCTAGATAAGAGATACCACTATGGTACATGTAGTTATTATATGTAGAGTTGACAGTCACCAGACTTAGAGGTCCCCAAGCGTCTTCCCCTTGAATAATGGCAGTTAGTAGGTGTAGACTCCATTTTACTTTGGGACAGGGGCCAGGCAGGAAGGACAATCAGGGCCTCCAATTTGTAGAGATTACTAGTCTAGCCTCATGAGGGATTGACCATAGAGTCATCTTAGACCACCTAGCTGCGCCTTTCTTGGTATTCCTCCCACCAACTTAGTACTTAGAGTCAAGGCAATGAGATTTCGTTAAGAGTATAAGAAGAGCTACGATTGTCTATAGTAAAGGTATGAGAACAGATACGTGTACGACATCTAGGCTTGAGCCCTGGTAGAATCAATATTCCCCTTTTGTCGAGTTTCTTTATCGTGCTCTCTATATGACAGACATGAGTATTAATTTATGGTGCTCATTATATCGTTTCTGTTTATTATCTATTAGTCCTATGTCTCTGGGTCTGTACAATATGAGCTTATGCACGCTGTACTTAAGCTGCTATGATGAGTGTGCTCTATTTCAGGAGGTATCCTAATACAAGTCGTATCACCTGTTTAGTATAATTTTACACTGTATATCTCCGATAACATAATAGTCAATCATGCTACTGCGATTACAGGCGATTAGTATGATTGTGCTTGATGAACGATAGAAGAAGCTTATCATCGGGGCGTTATCAGAGCTATGGTCTCCGGATAATACCAGAGCTCATACTTCAAGCTGCTTTAATGAGCTATAGGCGGCCTAATAGTACTCGAGCACAGATAGACCTAATGCTCGCCAAAATAAAGAATGTGACAGAAGATATGGGGACTAGATCGAGACCGATGCTGAGTAACGAACAGCATATACTGGTGATCTCATAATGGGATATTTCCATCATAACATAAGCAAGACTCTAAATGTGATTCAGTATACTCTCTGATGAGGCCAAGAAGTTAACCCTCTCTCATCATCTCATTGGATGGAGAACTCTATGATAGGCGCAGCCAAGAGTGCTGTGATTAATCTGCACTTGGTGGACGAGGATTCCATCAATGGAGTATTATACTAGATTAAGTCATTTTCACTGCATGCTCTCTGATCCAGACATAGAATTATGGAGGAGTCTCGCTTATATGTCATTTTAATAGGGGGGTAATAGGTATTCCAGAAGGGAATCCCTTCTATAGTGCTGGAACCTCTCTAAGAATAACCCTTAGAATCTAGGTGCCATTGCTCATTCTCACACGTTATATCAAGAGAAACATATATACAATATCAAAGAAATAAGAACATGAAATAATGATAGACGACTTGCATAGAGGATCTCTTCAATTTGCTGTAGCGAGCGGGAAAGAGTATCCTTCCCCGGTTCTGACAGATCTCTCAATTACTATATATGATATCCATCCTAATACTATGCACTAGAGAATCTAGTTGATTATCATATATATTGTCGTGAGGTAAGAGGTTGATTTATCTCTGTTAACTTAGAAAGCTTATTATAATGGAATACCTGCGACGTAAGTATTTATAAGTAAAATTATTATTAATGGTTAAGCAGTTATAAAGCACCCGTTAGTTACCACACAGTGTGCTAAAACTGTGGTTTAACATGGAGCCTCAAAGGCAACTCATGTATAGGATTCCTTGGTTATGGGATTACAGCTGGGTGATAAAGACACAAACATAGGCTTTATTCTCTGGCCATGGGTAAGGCGTGCCATTTTTTGGCTCCTTACCCTATTGAGTGTCTATTTGCTTATTTGTTTTAGGAATTCTGAAGTGTAAAAAGGACAAAGCTTATGAAGGTGGTCAGTTGTGTGCAATGTGCTTCAGTCCAAAGAAGTTGTACAAGCATGAGATTCACAAGCTGAAGGACATGACTTGTCTGAAGCCTTCCATAGAGTCTCCTCTGAGACAGAACAGGAGCAGCAGTATTGAGGAGGAGCAAGAACAAGAAGGGGATGGTGACAGCCAGCTCATCATGGAGAAATTCCAACTCTCCCAGTGGAACGTCTCTTTGAACATGACTGACGAGCACGGGAACATGGTGAACTTGGTCTGTGACATCAAGAAACCAATGGGTGTGTACAAAATTCACTTGAACCAAACGGATCCTCCAGATATTGACATAAATGCAACAGTTGCCTTGGACTTTGAGTGTCCGATGACCCGGGAAAACTATGAAAAGCTATGGAAATTGATAGCATACTATAGTGAAGTTCCCGTGAAGCTACACAGAGAGCTCATGCTCAGCAAAGACCCCAGAGTCAGCTACCAGTACAGGCAGGATGCTGATGAGGAAGCTCTTTACTACACAGGCGTGAGAGCCCAGATTCTTGCAGAACCAGAATGGGTCATGCAGCCATCCATAGATATCCAGCTGAACCGACGTCAGAGTACGGCCAAGAAGGTGCTACTTTCCTACTACACCCAGTATTCTCAAACAATATCTACCAAAGATACAAGGCAGGCTCGGGGCAGAAGCTGGGTAATGATTGAGCCTAGTGGAGCTGTGCAAAGAGATCAGACTGTCCTGGAAGGGGGTCCATGCCAGTTGAGCTGCAATGTGAAAGCTTCTGAGAGTCCGTCTATCTTCTGGGTGCTTCCAGATGGCTCCATCCTGAAAGCGCCCATGAATGATCCAGACAGCAAGTTCTCCATTCTCAGCAGTGGCTGGCTAAGGATCAAGTCCATGGAGCCATCTGACTCGGGCTTGTACCAGTGCATTGCTCAAGTGAGGGATGAAATGGACCGCATAGTATATAGGGTACTTGTGCAGTCTCCCTCCACTCAGCCAGCTGAGAAAGACACAGTGACAATTGGCAAGAACCCAGGAGAGCCGGTGACATTGCCTTGCAATGCTTTAGCAATACCCGAAGCCCACCTTAGCTGGATTCTTCCAAACAGAAGGATAATTAATGATTTGACTAACACATCACATGTATACATGCTGCCAAATGGAACTCTTTCCATCCCAAAGGTCCAAGTCAGCGATAGTGGTTACTACAGATGTGTGGCTGTCAACCAGCAAGGGGCAGACCATTTTACCGTGGGAATCACAGTGACCAAGAAAGGGTCTGGCTCGCCATCCAAAAGAGGCCAACGCCCAGGTGCAAAGGCTCTTTCCAGAGTGAGAGAAGACATCGTGGAGGATGAAGGGGGCTCAGGCATGGGAGATGAAGAGAACACTTCAAGGAGACTTCTGCATCCAAAGGACCAAGAGGTGTTCCTCAAAACAAAGGATGATGCCATCAATGGAGACAAGAAAGCCAAGAAAGGGAGAAGAAAGCTGAAACTCTGGAAGCATTCGGAAAAAGAACCAGAGACCAATGTTGCAGAAGGTCGCAGAGTGTTTGAATCTAGACGAAGGATAAACATGGCAAACAAACAGATTAATCCAGAGCGCTGGGCTGACATTTTAGCCAAAGTCCGTGGGAAAAATCTCCCTAAGGGCACAGAAGTACCCCCAGTGATTAAAACCACAAGTCTTCCATCCTTGAGTCTAGAAATCACACCACCTTTGCCTGCTGTTTCTCCCCTGTCAGCATCTCCTGTGCAGACAGCAGCCAGTGCTGAAGAATCCTCAGCAGATGTACCTCTACTTGGTGAAGAAAAGCACGTTTTGAGTACCATTTCCTCAGCCAGCATGGGACTGGAGCACAACCACAATGGAGTTATTCTTGTTGAACCTGAAGCAACAAGCACACCTCTTGAAGAAGTTGTTTATGAGTTTTCCGAGAAGACTGAGGAGATAACTTCCACTGAAGGCGACCTGAAGTGGACTGCAGCCCCTACACTTATATCTGAGCCTTATGAACCATCTCCTGCTCTGCACACCTTAGACACAGTCTATGAAGAGCCCACCCATGAAGAGACAGCAACACAGGGTTGGTCTGCAGCAGATGTTGGATCCTCACCAGAGCCCACATCCAGTGAGTATGAGCCTCCATTGGATGCTGTCTCTTTGGCTGAGTCTGAGCCTATGCAATACTTTGACCCAGATTTGGAGACTAATTCACAAACACATGAGGATGACATGAAAGAATACACCTTTGCACACATTACTCCAATCCCCACCACCTGGGTTAATGACTCTAGTACATCAAAGTCATTTGAGGATTCTACTATAGGTGAACGAGGTGTCCCAGGCAAATCACATTTACAAGGACCGACAGAGAACATGCAGCTTGTGAAAAGTAGTTTAAGCACTCAAGACACCTTACTGATTAAAACAGGTATGAAAGAGAAGTCTCAGACACTACAGGGAGGAGATATGCTAGCGGGAGACCCCACACACTCCAGAAGTTCTGAGAGTGAGGGCCAAGAGAGCAAATCCATCACTTTGCCTGACTCCACACTGGGTATAATGAGCAGTGTGTCTCCAGTTAAGAAGCCTGCAGAAACCACAGTTGGCACCCTGCTAGACAAAGACACCACAACAGCAACAACAACTCCAAGGCAAAAAGTTGCTTCGTCATCCACCATGACCACTCACCCTTCTCGAAGGAGACCCAATGGGAGAAAGAGATTACGCCCCCACAAATTCCGCCACCGACACAAGCAAACCCCACCCACAACTTTTGCCCCATCAGAGACTTTTTCTACTCAACCAACTCAAGCACTTGAAATTAAGATTTCAAATCAAGTGGAGAGTTCTCCGGTTCCTATAGCTTGGGTGGATAACACAGTTAATACCCCCAAACAGTTGGAAATGAAGAAGAATGCAGAACCCATATCCAAGGGAACACCACGGAGAAAACACGGGAAGAGGCCAAACAAACATCAATATACCCCTTCTACAGTGAGCTCAAGAGCGTCTGGATCCAAGCCCAGCCCTTCTCCAGAAAATAAACATAGAAACATTGTTACTCCCAGTTCAGAAACTATACTTTTGCCTACAACTGTTTCTCTGAAAACTGAGGGCCCTTATGATTCCTTCGATTACATGACAACCACCAGAAAAATATATTCATCTTACCATAAAGTCCAAGAGACACTTCCAGTCACATATAAACCCACATCAGATGGAAAAGAAATTAAGGATGATGATGCCACAAATGTCGACAAACATAAAAGTGACACTTTAGTCACTGGTGAGTCAATTACTAATGTCATACCAACTTCTCGCTCCTTGGTCTCCACTACGGGGGAATTTAAGGAAGAATCCTCTCCTGTAGGCTTTCCAGGAACTCCAACCTGGAATCCCTCAAGGACAGCCCAGCCTGGGAGGCTACAGACAGACATACCTGTTACCACTTCTGGGGAAAACCTTACAGACCCTCCCCTTCTTAAAGAGCTCGAGGATGTGGATTTTACTTCTGAGTTTTCATCCTCTGTGACAGTCTCCACACCATTTCAACAGGAAGAAGTTGGTTCTTCCACAACTCTCTCAGGCATAAAAGTGCAGGTGTCTTCAAGTCAGGCAGAAACCACCAGTCTTGATCAAGATCATCATGAAACCACTGTAGCTATTCTCCTTTCTGAAACTAGACCACAGAATCACACCCCTACTGCCGCCCAGATGAAGGAGCTAGCATCCTTGTCCCCACCCACGATTCTCATGTCTTTGGGAGAAACTACCACCACTAAGCCAGCACTTCTCAGTCCAAGAACATCTCAAACATCTAGAGATTCCAAGGAAAATGTTTTCTTGAATTATGTGGGAAATCCAGAAACCGAAGCAGCCCCAGTGAACAATGAAGGGACACAGCATATGTCAGGGCCAAATGAATTATCAACACCCTCTTCCGACCAGGATGCATTTAACTTGTCTATAAAGCTGGAATTGGAGAAGCAAGTATTTGATAATAGGAGTCTACCACATGGCCCAGATGGCCACCACCAGGATGGAAGGGTTCATGCTTCTCATCAACTAGCCAGAGTCCCTGCCAAACCCATCCTACCAACGGGAACAGTGAGGCTGCCTGAAATGTCCACACAAAGTGCTTCCAGATACTTTGTAACTTTCCAGCCACCTCATCACTGGACCAACAAACCAGAAATAACTACATATCCTTCTAGGTCTTTACCAGAGAACAAGCAGTTTACAACTCCAAGATTATCAAGTACAACAACTCCTCTCCCATTGCACATGTCCAAACCCAGCATTCCTAGTAAGTTTGCCGACCGAAGAACTGACCAATTCAGTGGCTACTCCAAAGTGTTGGGAAATAACAACATCCCTGAGGCAAGAAACCCAGTTGGAAAGCCTCCCAGTCCAAGAATTCCTCATTATTCCAATGGAAGATTCCCTTTCTTTACCAACAGGACTCTTTCTTTTCCACAGCTGGGAGTCACCCTGAGACCCCAGATACCCACTTCTCCTGCCCCAGTAATGAGAGAGAGAAAAGTTAATCCAGGTTCCTACAACAGGATACCTTCCCATAGCACCTTCCATCTGGACTTTGGCCCTCCAGCACCTCCGTTGTTGCACACTCCGCGGACCACAGGGTCACCCTCAACTAACTTACAGAATATCCCCCTGGTCTCATCCACCCAGAGTTCTGTCTCCTTTATAACATCTTCTGTCCAGTCCTCAGGAAGCTTCCACCAGAGCAGCTCAAAGTTCTTTGCAGGAGGACCGCCTGCATCCAAATTCTGGTCTCTTGGGGAAAAGCCCCAGATCCTCACCAAGTCCCCACAGACTGTGTCCGTCACTGCCGAGACAGACGCCGTGTTCCCCTGTGAGGCAACAGGAAAACCAAAGCCTTTCGTTACTTGGACAAAGGTTTCCACAGGTAAGATGTTTAAGCATCTACTTTTTTTTTTTTTTTTTGGTCAATTTTTATTTTATTGGCTAGCAATATAATACATTAAAACAGCATGTGTTGAACAACATAAGCACATTAGGAGAAATTTTTATAACACATTTGGGGAATTGTTTTACTTGAATAAGCGTTTATTGTTATTTTTATAATTTCAGCTTTTGTTTTAGATGCAGGGGGAGCATGTGCAGGTTTGTCGCATGGGTAGATTGCGTGATGCTGAGGTTTGGGGCACAAAAGATCCCATTACCCAGGTAGCTAGCACAGCACCCAATAGGTGGATTTTTCAGCCCTTGCCACCCCTCCCTCTCTCCTCTAGTAGTCCCAAGGGTCTATTTGTCCTATCTTAATGTCCATATGTACCCAATCTACACTTTAACCAGAGTTTGTGTAGGAGAAAGTTACTGGAGTCTTACTTGAGGATTAATTCACCTTTCTTATGGATTCAAGGGCCTCTCTGGGCAGGGGTGGCTGGCCACTGCAAGCCCGGCACGCCCATGCAGCCAGCTAGCCCGAGGAGTTCAGGAGAACAGCATTAGCATAAATAAACAAGGGAGAGGCTGTGTCTCTAGTAATTGAGCTTGTGCCATCTTAGCTAACCTTGGAAGTGGCTGGGACTCACGCCTGCTTCCAGAATTCTCTATTAAACCCACGTTTGCCCTCCTTTGCCTGAAGATGGCCCTGTTTCTGGGACTAGTGTAAAATGAAAAGAGAAACAAAACATTCTTTTTCTCTATCCTTTTTTTTTTTATAGCATACTTATTTCGTATGTGTGTGATGACAACACAAAATCTACTCTCAACAATTTTCAAGTATAAGCTAAATTGTTATTAACTATAGTTGCCATGAGTATAATACCACTTAAGCATATTCCTCCTAACTGAACTTCATACTCTTTAATTAATATCTTCCCTTTACTCCCACCCCCAGCCCCTGGTAACCACCATACCACTATCTGCATCAGCTTCAGTGAGTTCAACTTTCTTACATTGCACATATAAATGAGATAATGAGTATTTGTCTTTCTGTGCCTGGTTTATTTCACTTAACCTAATGTCCTCCAGGTTCCTTTATGTTGTGGCAAATGGCAGAATTTCCTTTTTTTTTTTTTTTTTTT
>NW_016812573.1:587351-607558 GCF_001698545.2 Rhinopithecus bieti
TTTTTTTTTTTTTTTTTTTTTTTTGAGATGGAGTCTCGCTCTGTCGCCCAGGCTGGAGTGCAGTGGTGCTCCTTTTTTTAAAAAAAAGAAAGAAAGAAAAACAAAAGACAGAATGGTATTTCATTGTGCATATATGCCGCATTCTCCTTATCAATTCATTCATTGATGGACACTTAGCTAAATTCCATATCTTGGCTGTTGTGAATAGCACTGTGGTAAACACGGGAGTGCAGATGTCTTGTCAACACACTGACATCATTTCCTTTGTCTAAATACCCAGTAGTGGGATTGCTAGACTATAGGCAGCTCTATTGTTAGTTTTATGAGGAACTTCCATACTGTTTTCCATAGTGGTTGTACCAAATTACATTCCCACCAACAGTATACGAGGGTGCCCTTTTCTACACATCTTCACCAGTGTCTGTTGTTTTTGGTCTTTTTGATAATAGACGTTCCAGCAGGCATGAGATGATATCTCAGTTTTACATTTCTTTAACGGTTAGGACCAAAACAGGCTGGGTGTGGTGGCTCACACTTGTAATCCCAGCATTCTGGGTAGCCAAGACAAGAGAATCACTTGAGGTCAGGAGTTCAACACCAACCTGGGCAACACAGCAAGACCATGTCTCTACAAAAAATAAATAAATAAATAAATTATCCAGGAGTGGTGGCCTGCACCTATAGTCCCAGCTACTTAGAAGGCCGAGTCCAGGAGGTTGAGCCTGCAGTGAGCTATGATTGCACCACTGCACCCTCACCTGGGAGACAGAGCAATACCCTATCTCTAACAAATAAAATAAACATGAAAAAACCTTTTAAAAACACTAAAACATTCTACCTTCTACATTTGCTTTTGCTGTCTGAGTGATAAAGTGGAGAATTAGATTAACTAATACTGCTCGTTTGAGCATTATCAAAAGGGCACAGTTTATGCCAAAGCTGACTGTGTTACTTTTCTCCAGGAGCTCTTATGACTCCGAATACCAGGATACAACGGTTTGAGGTTCTCAAGAACGGTACCTTAGTGATACGGCAGGTCCAAGTGCAAGATCGAGGCCAGTATATGTGCACCGCCAGCAACCTGCACGGCCTGGACCGGATGGTGGTCTTGCTCTCGGTCACCGTGCAGCAACCTCAAATCCTAGCCTCCCACTACCAGGACGTCACCGTCTACCTGGGAGACACCATTGCAATGGAGTGTCTGGCCAAAGGGACCCCAGCCCCCCAAATTTCCTGGATCTTCCCCGACAGGAGGGTGTGGCAAACTGTGTCCCCCGTGGAGGGCCGCATCACCCTGCATGAAAACCGAACCCTTTCCATCAAGGAGGCGTCCTTCTCAGACAGAGGCGTCTATAAGTGCGTGGCCAGCAATGCAGCCGGGGCGGACAGCCTGGCCATCCGCCTGCACGTGGCGGCACTGCCCCCGGTTATCCACCAGGAGAAGCTGGAGAACATCTCGCTGCCCCCTGGGCTCAGCATTCACATTCACTGCACTGCCAAGGCCGCGCCCCTGCCCAGCGTGCGCTGGGTGCTCGGGGACGGTACCCAGATCCGCCCCTCGCAGTTCCTCCACGGGAACTTGTTCGTTTTCCCCAACGGGACGCTCTACATCCGCAACCTCGCGCCCAAGGACAGCGGGCGCTATGAGTGCGTGGCCGCCAACCTGGTGGGCTCTGCGCGCAGGACGGTGCAGCTGAACGTGCAGCGTGCAGCAGCCAACGCGCGCATCACGGGCACCTCCCCGCGGAGGACGGACGTCAGGTACGGAGGGACCCTCAAGCTGGACTGCAGCGCCTCGGGGGACCCCTGGCCGCGCATCCTTTGGAGGCTGCCCTCCAAGAGGATGATCGACGCGCTCTTCAGGTAGGCGGCTTTGCGTGGCTTCCTGTAAATCACTGGGCTGGTGGCCCCAACTAATGTGAGTCCATTTTCAGGATGAATATGCACACACATTGCTCCCTGCGTCCGATAAAATTAAATGAAATTAATTAGCAAGGCACGGTGGCTCACGCCTGTAATCACAGCACTTTGGGAGGCCGAGGTGGGCGGATCACTTGAGGTCAGGAGTTCGAGACCAGCCCGGCCAACATGGTGAAACACTGTCTCTAATAAACATACAAAAATTTGCCGGGCGTGGTGGCAAGCCTCGGTAGTCCCAGCTACTCGGGAGGCTGAGGCAGGAGAATTGCTTGAACCCGGGAGGTGGAGGTTGCAGTAAACCAAGATCACACCACTTCACTCCACCCTGTACGACAGAGTGACAGTCCATCTCAACTAATAATAATAATAAATTCATTAGAGACAGGGTGTCACTCTGTTGCCCAGGCTGGAGTGCAGTGGTGTGATCATAGCTCACTGCAGCCTCAGACTTCTGGGTTCAAGCGATCGTCCAGCCTCAGCCTCCTGAGTAGCTGAGACTACTGGTGTGCACCACAAGGCACGGCTTCTTCTTATTATTATTATTTACTTTTTGTAGAGATGGGATCTGCTATGTTCCCAAGGGTGATCTCGAACACTTCACCTCAAGCAATCCTCCCACCCTGACCTCCCAAAGTGCTGGGATGGCAGGCCTGAGCCCCTGTTCCTGGCCCGGTGTGTGATTTTTATGCAATGAAATGTTGTCCCTCTAAACTCGGATCCAGAACAAATACCTAACTTCTTAACAAATACTTAACTTCCTCCTCTCTTGCCCAATGGTTTTTACAGCCTGGAGAAGGTTGTGGAAAGTGATTGACTGCAAATAAGAACTCCCTGTTGAATCTGATGTTAGGTTGGCCTGACCATGGGTTCAAGGACATGAAACGTAGTTGAAGACGTCAATCCTATTCCTGCAAGTGTGTGTGGATCAAGCCATTGGGCATTTTGCAATAGTAGCCATCTGGGCTGATGCATCACAGAACCACCTATTTTTGTGTTATTCCAGTGACCTAATGCCACAGTAGAGCATTTGAGAAACTGACATCTACTCCTTTCTCTTTTTTTCTGTAGTTTTGATAGCAGAATCAAGGTGTTTGCCAATGGGACCCTGGTGGTAAAATCAGTGACGGACAAAGACGCAGGAGATTACCTGTGCGTAGCTCGAAATAAGGTTGGTGACGACTATGTGGTGCTCAAGGTGAATGTGGTGATGAAACCAGCCAAGATTGAGCACAAGGAGGAGAACGACCACAAAGTCTTCTATGGGGGTGACCTGAAAGTGGACTGTGTGGCCACCGGGCTTCCCAATCCTGAGATCTCCTGGAGCCTCCCGGATGGGAGTCTGGTGAACTCCTTCATGCAGTCAGATGACAGCGGTGGACGCACCAAGCGCTATGTCGTCTTCAACAATGGGACGCTCTACTTTAACGAAGTGGGGATGAGGGAGGAAGGAGACTACACCTGCTTTGCCGAAAATCAGGTAGGGAAGGACGAGATGAGAGTCAGAGTCAAGGTGGTGACAGCGCCCGCCACCATCTGGAACAAGACTTACTTGGCAGTTCAGGTGCCCTATGGAGACGTGGCCACTGTAGCCTGTGAGGCCAAAGGAGAACCCACGCCCAAGGTGACTTGGTTGTCCCCAACCAACCGGGTGATCCCTACCTCCTCTGAGAAGTATCAGATATACCAAGATGGCACTCTCCTTATTCAGAAAGCCCAGCGCTCTGACAGCGGCAACTACACCTGCCTGGTCAGGAACAGCGCGGGAGAGGATAGGAAGACGGTGTGGATTCACGTCAATGTCCAGCCACCCAAGATCAACGGTAGCCCCAACCCCATCACCACTGTGCGGGAGATCGCAGCCGGGGGCAGTCGGAAACTGATTGACTGCAGAGCGGAAGGCATCCCCACCCCCAGGGTGTTATGGGCTTTTCCCGAGGGTGTGGTTCTGCCAGCTCCGTACTATGGAAACCGGGTCACTGTCCATGGCAACGGTTCCCTAGACATCAGGAGTCTGAGGAAGAGCGACTCTGTCCAGCTAGTATGCATGGCGCGCAACGAGGGAGGGGAGGCCAGGTTGATCGTGCAGCTCACTGTCCTGGAGCCCATGGAGAAACCCATCTTCCACGACCCGATCAGCGAGAAGATCACGGCCATGGCGGGCCACACCATCAGCCTCAACTGCTCTGCCGCGGGGAGCCCGACACCCAGCCTGGTGTGGGTCCTTCCCAATGGCACCGATCTGCAGAGTGGACAGCAGCTGCAGCGCTTCTACCACAAGGCTGACGGCATGCTCCACATCAGCGGTCTCTCCTCGGTGGATGCCGGGGCCTACCGCTGCGTGGCCCGCAACGCCGCTGGCCACACGGAGAGGCTGGTCTCCCTGAAGGTGGGGCTGAAACCAGAAGCAAACAAGCAGTATCATAACCTGGTCAGCATCATCAACGGTGAGACCCTGAAGCTCCCCTGCACCCCTCCCGGGGCCGGGCAGGGACGTTTCTCCTGGACGCTCCCCAACGGCATGCATCTGGAGGGCCCCCAAGCCCTGGGACGCATTTCCCTTCTGGACAATGGCACCCTAGCGGTTCGTGAGGCCTCCGTGTTTGACAGGGGTACCTATGTATGCAGGATGGAGACAGAGGACGGCCCTTCGGTCACCAGCATCCCCGTGATTGTGATCGCCTATCCTCCCCGGATCACCAGCGAGCCCACCCCTGTCATCTACACCCGGCCCGGGAACACCGTGAAACTGAACTGCATGGCTATGGGGATTCCCAAAGCTGACATCACGTGGGAGTTGCCGGATAAGTCGCATCTGAAGGCAGGGGTTCAGGCTCGTCTGTATGGAAACAGATTTCTTCACCCCCAGGGATCATTGACCATCCAGCATGCCACACAGAGAGACGCCGGCTTCTACAAGTGCATGGCAAAAAACATTCTCGGCAGTGACTCCAAAACAACTTACATCCATGTCTTCTGAAATGTGGATTCCAGCATGATTGCTTAGGAACTGACAGCAAAGCGCGGTTTGTATGGGAAGTCAGGCTGGGGAATCCGAGCTCTTAAATAATGTGTCATAGTGCATGGTGGCTCCCCGTGGGTTTCAAGTTGAGGTTGAACTTGATCTACGACTGTTGGGAAAAGGAAGCAATACAGACACAAGAAGGAGGGCTCAGCCTCGCTGGGAACTTTCTTTTGTGTTTACATCATTCCAGAGGCTTCATTCGGGGTATCTGTGCTCTGACTGCAATTTTTCTTTTTTTTGCAAATGCCACTCAACTGCCTTCATAAGCGTCCATAGGATATCTGAAGAACATTCACCAAAAATAAACCATAGACACGAATAACCCCCCACTACCCCATTAAAGACGCATCACCTAGTTAACCTGCTGCAGTTTTTACATGATAGACTTTGCTCCAGATTGACAAGTCATCTTTCAGTTATTTCCTCTGTCACTTCAAAACTCCAGCTTGCCCGATAAGGATTTAGAACCAGAGTGATTGATATATATATATATATATTTTTAATTCAAAGTTACATACATACAGCTACCATTTTATATGAAAAAAACTTATTTCTTCCTGGAACTCACTTTTATATAATGTTTTATATATATATATTTTTTTCCTCTCAAATCAGACGATGAGACTAGAAGGAGAAATACTTTCTGTCTCATTAAAATTAATAAATTATTGGTCTTTACAAGACTTGGATACATTACAGCAGACATGGAAATATAATTTTAAAAAATTCCTCTCCAACTTCCTTCAAATTCAGTAACCACTGTTATATTACCTTCTCCAGGAACCCTGCAGTGGGGAAGGCTGCAATATTAGATTTCCTTATATGCAAAATTTTTGTTGAAAGCTGTGCTCAGAAGAGGTGAGAGGAAAGGAAGGAGAAAACTGCATCATTGCTTTACAGAATTGAATCTAGAGTCTTCTCCTAAAAGTCCAGAAACTTCTCTGCAGTATCTGTGCTGTCCGTCCAGTCTAAGGTGGCTGCTTCTTCCCCAGCCATGAGTCAGTCTGTGCCCATGAATAACACAAGACTTGTTATTTCCGTGACTGGTGTACTGTATTTTTAAGGTCAATATACTGTACATTTGATAATAAAATAATATTCTCCCAAAAACCAGGCAGTGATGACAATGCTATTTTCAAGGACAAAAGAGAGTCACGTGAATTTGGGTTTCCATCAAAGTGGTTGAAAAAACTGCTTTCATTCACCTTCTCTCAATGATTATCTTCTCTACACATTTTTAACAGGCAAGGAAACTGAGTCAAAGGCAATGCTTCTGATGACAGATTTGGCAGGCAGGAAGGCAGAGTTTGAGTGTCACTTGCATGTAGTGACAATTTCAGTATGCAGCAAGACAGTGTGGGGACTGAGAAGCAGTGTTCTAGGAAATCCTTCAGGATTTTTCTTTTTTATTTTTTGTCAAAGAGACATCTGGAAATACATGTACTGGTGTTCCACAAATATGCAAAACTGTCCTTCTTTTGCTTCCCCTCAGAGGAAGGAAAAAGGCAAACAAGATAAACATTTGGGAAAAATATGACTGTCAGCATTTCAAGAAATGCACTGTCGCCAATTGTTAAAGAATGTCGGTCATGGAAACTAAAGAATGTAGTTTTTTTTTAAACTCTGTGGGAGGCATAGAGCCTGTCTCTCATTCATCAATCCACTTATCTGCTTAAATATATCTGCACAGCCCTTACTGTGTGCTGGATATCAAGAGAGGCCTGAGGAGGCAGAGAGGTGGAGGAGGAGGTGGTGCTTGGAGTGTTTATCCTCAATAGACAGGCTCTTCAGATGATGCAGGGTCTCTCAAAATGCACATGAATGACATTTGGGGCTGGATGATTCTCTGGGCTGGGGTGTCCTTTGTAGGGTGTTGAGCAGCATCCCTGGGCTCTACCCACCAGATACTAGTACCCCTCCACCCCCCAAAATTGTGATGACCAAAAATGTCTCTGGACGTTGCCAAATGCCCCTTTAGGGGGTACAAACTTCCTCCTAGCTGAGAGCCACTGAGATAAAGAATAGATTAGATTGGTAGATAGATAACTGACAGAAGATTGATATAGATAGATAAGTGATAGATAGATGGTAGATAGATGACAGATAGATGATAGGTTGATAATAGATATGGATAGGAGACATAAATAATGATTGATACAGATAGATGATTTACAGATATAAATAGATAATAGTTATAGAAAGGAGTAAGATAGGTCGATAGATAATAGATGGATGGATGATTGATAGATAGATAAATGGTGGATGGTTGGATGGATGATAGATACACAGATAGATAAATGATGGATGGTTGGGTGAATGTTAGATAGATAGGTATATAGATAAATAGATGATGGATGTTTGGATGAATTATAGATAGATGATAGATAATAAATCATTGAATGGATGATCAATAGATGGATAGATACATACATAGACTGATGAGAGATGGTTGGGTGGATTAGATAGGTAGTTGGGTAGATGATAGATGGGTAGATAGAAAAATAGACGATGGATGATTGGATGGATGATGGATGGATGGATAATAGATAGATAGATAGATAGATAGATAGATAGATAGATAGATAGATAATAGATTGAGTTCCTCATGCTAAGGATTTCTCAGCCTCAGCACTATGGACATCTGGGGCTGTAGGATTCTCTGTGGTGGGACCATCCTGTGCACTGTAGGGTGTTGAGCAGTGTCCCTGGGCTCCACCCACCAGATGCCAGGAGCATCCACCACCCCAGTGTGACAACCAAAACTGTCTCTAGACATGGCCACATTCTCCCCATGAGGCTGTACCATCCCCGGTTAGAAAACACTGTGCTAGATAAATACACGCAGCAGAGGGTTTTAGAAACACATTCATTTGGACTCCCTGCTTCAGTGCATGATGCGGAAACTGAGATCTGGGGAGGTAAATTCTCCTAGGTGTAGAGAATGTTTCTGCAGGACATACCTTGGTGAAATTTTACCTGGAAAAAAATGGTAAAAACATCCTATCAACCCAAATTTCTGTGTTCACATGAGGTGATGGGCTGAAGAGGCGTTTGGAAACATTCAAAGTGGTTCAGAGAGCATTCAGATTCTAGGGGGTGAAAAAACAGGTGGGATTGTAGTCCCATTAGGAAAGAGCTGTATTTTGATGGCTGAGATAGCATTTTCATGGAGCCAAGAATAGAAGAATGGCTGGGCAGAATGATATGGACAAATGGGAGGACGTGTTCTCCTGGCAGCAAAAACATCATGAAAAAAGTTCGAGCCTCAAGCAAGGAGACCTTGGGCCTAGTGATAGATAAAATATAATAGTGGTGCAGGCCCATAGTCACAGCTACTCAGGAGGCTGAAGTAGGAGGATCACTTGAGCCCAAGAGTTTGAGGCTGCAGTGAGCTATGATCACACCACTGCACTACAGCCTGGGTGATAAAGTGAGACCCTGTCTCTGAATATTAAAAAGTAATAATTAATTTTTTAAAAATAATAGACATTTGGACTACAGTCTAACATGTGTTTCATTTGGGGTTGAACACGGTGGGATATCGTAATTGGTTGAACAACATTCTGCAAAAAAATCATCTCTACCTGGAACCTGTCAGTGCAACCTTATTTGGAAAAAGAGTCTGCAGATGTGATCATGTGAATGATCTGGAAATGAGATTATTCTGGATAAGGATGGGTCCCAAATGCAGCAAGTGTCACTATAAGAGACAGATGAGGGGACACAGACACAGAGGAGGAGGTCACATGGAGACAGAGGCAGAGACTGGAGTCACATGGCCACAAGCCCAGGGATTCTTGGAGCCCCCAGGAGCTGGAAGAGGCAGGAAGGATCCTCCCCTAGAACATCCAGAGGGAACAGCATACAATTGTAGTGTATTGAGCAGTGGCCCCCAAAATATATGCCCATATTCTGACTCTCAGAACCGGGAAATGGGACCTTATTTGGAAATAGGATCTTTGCAGGTGTAATTAAGGTAAAGATCTTGAGATGCGATCATCCTGGATTAGATGGGCCCTAAATCCAATTACAGGTGTCTGTTTAAGAGACAAAAGAGGAGGCACAGACACAGGAGAAGGCCACATGGAGATGGAGGCACAGACTGGAGTGATGCCCAGGGACGCCTGGAGCCACCAGGAGCTGGGAGAGGCAGGAAGGATCCTCCCCTAGAGCCTCCAGAGGGAGCATGGCTCTGAGATACCTTGATCTCAGACTTCTCATCTCCAGAGCTGGGAGAGAGTTCATTACTGTTGTTTTAAGCCCCTATTTTGAGGTGATTGGTTACAGACGTCCTAAGAAATAAATGCAAATATTTTAAATTTTCTTGTAGGGATGGTCATGATGAGAGATACTTAGCACCTCATGACTTAGGTAAAATAAGAGCCATTTAAACCAGTGTGTCCCGAACACGAAGGTGTGTGATTTGAGCAGATCATTAATCGGAATCACATATGGTTGTATCATTATTTGTAAATAATACACTAACTGGAAGATAGTTGTTTTTTCTCCCTAAATGGCTAAGTTCTGCCATCTGGTATATGTGCTTGTAAATCTGTGGACACAAGCAAAATGCCTAGCTAACAGTCCATTGTCACTATTTAATTACTCTCAGGCCCTCACAAAAAACAAAACTTCAACCAGGCTCTAGTCCTTGAAGTCTGGTTTGTAATTGCAAAGGCAGCTCTTGTTTCAATGAAGCTTGGCTGCATGTGGGACAAGATGAGGAAGACCCCAACCCTGCTGTTGAATTCAGTCTGCAAGACACTGAACCCCACAAGATCCTTTTCTGCACTTTTGTCATTAAAGACCCAAGTCTCACCTGTAATCCCAGAACTTTGGGAGAGCAAGGCCTGCAGATCGCTTGAGCCCAGAAGTTCAAGACCAGCCTGGGCAACATAGCAAGATCCCATCTCTACAGAAAATACAAAAATTAGCTGGGTGTGGTGGTGCACGCCTGTAGTCCCAACTACTCTGGAGACTGAGGTAGGAGGATCACTTGAGCCCGAGAGGTTGAGGCTGCAGTGAGCCGAGATCGCACCACTGCACGCCAGCCTGGATGACAGAGCAAGACGGTCTCCAAAAATAAAAAAAGGACCCAAGTCTTTTGGAGGTGGAAGTTCAACAACAGATTAATGATGAAACTAAGAGGGGTAGTGTTAGTGAGTTCCTGGATGGCCAGCATGAACTGACTCTGTTTTGGAAAAAAACAAACAAACAAACGTTGGTTTACCTTCATCCAGAGAGGCTGTTTTTTAACAGTATTTTAGCAGTATTCAGCTTCCTTTTTAGCAGTATTTTTTAACCTTTGGTTCTTGTTGGCTTTATGTTATCATCTCCTGGATTGATTTAAACCTCCTCCTGTCCGAGTGTCTTCATTTCCTGGGACTGCGATTGCAAATGACCACAGAACTAGTGGCTTAAAACAACAGGAATTGATTATCTCACAGTTCTGGAGACCAGCAGTCTGAGGTCAAAGTGTGGTCAGAGCTGCGCTCCTTCTGGAGGTTCTAGGGGAGGATCCTTCCTGCCTCTCCCAGCTCCTGGATGCTCCAGGAATCCCTGGGCTTGAGGCGGCATCAATTCGGTGTCTGCCTTGGTCTCCATGTGGCCTACTCCTCTCCATCTGTGTCTCCTCTTCTGTATCTTAGAAGGACATCTGCCATTTGCTCTAGGGCCACACTAGTCCAGGATGATCTCATCTTGAGATCCTTGATTTAAGTATACCTGCAAAGCCCTTATTTCCAAATAAGGTTCCATTTACAGGTTCTGGGGTTAGGATGTGGACATATCTTTTTGGGAGACTATGATTCAATCCATTACAATTGTATCCCGTTCCTTCTGGAGGCTCTAGGGGAGGATCCTTCCTGCCTCTCCCAGCTCCCGTGGGCTCCAAGCATCCTTGGGCTTGTAGCCACATCACTCCAGTCTCTGCCTCCATCTCCATGTGGCCTTCTCCTCTGTGTCTCCTCTTCTGTCTCTCTCTCTCCTTTTTTTTTTTTTTAGACGGAGTTCCCCTCTTGTTGCCCAGGCTGCGTGCAATGGCGTGATTTCTGCTCACTGCAACCTCCACCTCCCAGGTTCAGGCGATTCTCCTGCCTCAGCCTCCCAGTCCTC
This sequence comes from Rhinopithecus bieti, assembly GCF_001698545.2. Taxonomy (NCBI): domain Eukaryota; kingdom Metazoa; phylum Chordata; class Mammalia; order Primates; family Cercopithecidae; genus Rhinopithecus; species Rhinopithecus bieti. Next base: position 598,408 of record NW_016812573.1, read on the forward strand.
TGTCTACTATGAGGACATTTGTCCATAGATTTAGGGCTCATCTAATCCAGGATGATCTCATTTTGAGATACTTAAGACAATTATATCTTATGTAACTAAGTTCACTTTTATAAGTTCCAGAGGTTATGACATAGATAGACACATCTTTGGGAGCCACCATTCCACCTGTTACACCAGACTCTGACCTACAAATCAGAATCTCTGAGAGAGAAGCCTGGGTGAGTACAAAGTGCAGCAAGAATGTGATGAGGAAGTGGCATCTTTAGCGCTGGAATTTATTTGTTCCTGAAGTGGTTTGGCAAAACTATACTGTGATCCATCACATATTTCTCATTATTTAACCCACTATGGGGCAACCAATTGTGCTAATTTGTACCATATTGTGTGATACCTCCCCCCATGAAGACATTAGAACCTTGGTGTGGTGTTGAAATTCTGCATGCTTCTGTTTTCAGATTTGTGGGAAACAGGAAGCTTATAGGACACTCACCTCATAAGGCCATTGTGAAAATAGAAGATGAGGTTCTTAGAACAAAGCCTGTCCAATCACAAGTACTCAGTATATGTTGGTTATTTTCACATTTATTGCTGTCATTTCTCCAGTATTTTGAAGAGCAATGGTTTCCAAAGTGTGTTCAAGTTAAGAATCACAACCACTCTTGGGAGAGTTGAATTCTGAAGAAGGGTGCTTAGATATGACCACTATAATGGTGTAAGATTGGAGCATTGGTGTAGGTCCAATCCCACACCATCCAACTTCAGCTGCAGCTTATGCATCCTAAGCCATGTAGCAGAACCAGAACTAGAAACCAAAACTAGAACCAACGTGTGTGCTGTGCTGTGTTGTGCCTAACCATGGAGCTTTGGGAAAACATGGCCGATTAAACAAGGTTTTGAGTGGATGGGACACTTGGGAAAACATGGCCAATTAAACAAGGCTTTGAGTGGATGAGGAGTCTTGGAAAAGCATGGCTGATCCACAAGGTTTTGGGTGGATGGAAAGCCTTGGGAAAACATGGCTGATCAAACAAGGCTTTGGGTGAATGGGAGCCTTGGGAAAACATGGTTAATCAAACAAGGCTTTGAGAGGATGAAAAGCCTTGGGAAAACATGGCCGATCAAACAAGGCTTTGAGTCGATTAGGAGCCTTGGAAAAACATGGTCCATGAAACAAAGCTTTGAGTGAGTGAAGAGCCTTGGGAAAACATGGCCAATCAAACAAGGTTTTGGGTGAATGGGGAGCTTTGGGAAAACATGGCTGACCAAATAAGACTTCACAAGCTTGAATTTAGGTCCTGTTCTTGAATAGCTGTGGGAATGTAGATGTCATCTACTTAAACTTCTGTTTCTTTGTGTGTGTCAAATGGGGATGACACCACTCACTTTACTGGGTCATTGGGAAAACCACTGCATATAGCTGGTGGGACAAAACTTGAAAGTTCCATTAAAAAAAGAAGAAAAACACTGAAGCTATGTCCACTCCCTGGTAAGGTAGTATAAATTATCTGAAAGAAACACGCACCTTTTTTGTTTTAGAAAACACTCTATGATGCTTTCTGACTATGTAAGTAGAAAAAACTTCAGGGGCCAGTCAGTGTTTTCAGTCAAGGGAAATTACTATATGGTGTTGTCTGCAGAGAGAAAGGAAGGGCTGAGGAGCCCAACTAGAGCAGTAGGCATCCCAGAGAGTGAGTTGCAGAGTGACGACGTATCACTTGCGGCTGCAACGTTGCTGCCCAAGGCTGAAACAGAGGAGATGCACCCACCTTCCATTCCTCCCACTTCTCCTCCAAACTCCTGCTAACCGGTCCCACTGCTGACTTCAGTAACAAGCCAGCTGATAGAAGATCTGTTGGGGACATCCTCCTTGCCATGCAGAGCTGAAGCTATATAGGAAGTAGACCAGGGAAACGGGTGACAGGAAAACTGGTATAGAAGAGAACCACTACTCACAATGCCTGGTTGAAGATGTGTCTAGTTTCTTCAGTGCTGTGTGCACATTGACCTGGCCAGTGCCTGGAACATGGTAGATACTAAAAAATGTCTTGAGTGGCTATGATAAAGGTATTTGAATTTTCTCTTTGGCTGGGAGATGATTCTGAAGTTGACTTCATTTTGTCTTCCCCTGGGGAAAGCCTTGAATTCTGAGCTTTATGGCAGTAATAAGGATCACATGGACTGTTATATTTATAATAACTTCTTAGTTTGTTCCCACTTATGCACAATTTTCATTCTCCAATATTTGCAAAACTTTTGTAAAGTTCTGTGACACAAAGCAACCTTGGGTTGGTGGTGTGTTGGGGCATGAAGAAAGATGGCTGCTTTCTCTTCTGTTGATGAAGACTTTGAGAGGGAAAAGCAACAACCTGAATAAACATAATATAAAGATCTGAGAGATTATCAAAATCCAGATGAAGAAAGTAAATAGAGCCTGTGGACTATTTGAAGTACTGGGAAAGACCACAAATCTGCTTGACACTCAACTTGACTCAATGTATGCCATCATTTAATTAAGGATAGTCCCCGGAAGGCTGGCAAAACTGAAAATCCTTAGATTGGGGTATAAAACCTTTATCTCATGTCTGCCTCATCATGGATTCTCATAAATAAGGATGCTCCTTTCCCACTGTCATCTTTTCTTTGATTCCAGGAAAGCATCCACTGCCATTTAACCCAATGTTATGCTTTATCTGCTGGGTATCTTCAGGGATACAATTTTTTTTTAGGTTTTTGTGATGCTTGTAGAATGCCATAAAGATAGGAAATGATTCCTGCCCTTATTATGTCTCCCTTCCCACCTGAAACCCACTCAGATGAACTACAGCATGTAAGAAAAGCAAGGGTGATCTTCATACGAGCTTTTCACAGTAGCCCAGTTCTGTGCATGTGTGGGCAAGTGAGTAGAACCATGATGCAAGCATCCATGATGTTGTCTAAGCTTTTTATGACCAAGGGACCTTTGAGAACAATCTGGAAATTCTACATATTCCTTTACTCTTTATATCTGTTCTAGGGTAGGGTCCCACCATAACTATCACTGTTCATTTTCTTTATACTGCACTGTCTTTTTTCTTCCTCAACTTTTATTTACCCAATTTTATTCTTTTCTATTTTCAATCCATTCTTTTCTCTCCTCACTCATGAATCCCACTAACTTCAACCATAAATTTTATATATTAAGGGATTTTACTTATGTTTCTTTTCCTGAGTTCCATTTCTTCTTGTTTTCTGCAACTTTCTGCCACTCTCTCTCTCTCACTCTGTACTCATTAGAATATTCCACTGTGTTCCAAACTGCATTCACCATCTGGGACAAATTAGATCGTATTCCCAATGAGCTGCTTCCTTAGATAAGAAGGAAATTATACAGATTCTCTCATGATCATATGACATGTTTAGACCAGTGAAATGTAAGTGGATATGATGTAAATTTTATCCAAGCAGAGGGCTCAAGACATTCCTTAACCCTGTACCTCCAGCCCTCCACCATGAGGGCAGAAGGAAATGTTTCTTTTGGCTCCAAAATAGGAACCCAGCCCGGCTGAACCCAGCAGAGCCCAACTGAGCTGTAGCTGACCTGCAACCTTCCTATCACACAAGCACATTTATTTTTGAATTGGAGTATTTGTTACTGCAGCAGAAGCTGACGTATACACCATCTTTCTTCCAAATTTAGCTTTTCCTCTTTTGCTATTTCTGTTAATGCCACCACCTCTTTCAGTTCATAAAGCTAGAATGTTTTATGATACTTACTCTTCCTTGCTTTCCTTTCAATCACTCACCAAGCTATGTTGAGACACCTTTGTAACATTGATCTTATTCTTCTATTTCTCCCTATTCCTGGTCTATCACTGCTCTGGAGCTGATACCAAATTTGAGATCTCACTTGGATTATTGCTGATGTTGCCTACTAAAGTCTTCAACTTAATGCATTCAACACACAATACTGCTAAGCTAGTCTTATGCTCTACAGTTCCAGTCATGCTACTTCAGTCAAAAAGCCTCAGATTGTATCTTCAAATTTACATAATAAACTCCACCATTTTGGATTAGTAAACAAAGGCTTCAGCTACCTTTCAAGTCTTCCATTTCATTTTTTACTCCATCTTTTAACACAAGAAGGATTCTTATTGTCACCCAAACACATGTGACCCTCTATCAAAGACTTTTCTCACCATCACTATCATCATCATCATCATCATCATCATCATCATCACAACCATCACCATCATCACCATCATCATTGATATCATCATCATCATCCTGTTTATCAACTGCAAGGTCACTCCTCTTACTCCTCTCTCCCTTTCACCATCACACTTTCACACCATGCACGCTTAGACTGGACATCAGCGGAGGTAAAATTGTGCAAAAGCTTCCCTTTGGAAATAAACCTTTGCCTCTTTGAAACATACTTGGTAAACTAGAAATGAAAATCATAGACCTTGTAAAAGATTTCTTTGTCTTTCTTACTCTCACCGTTCTCTCAGAATTTGGTCAACATTTACTGAGATGTAGCATGGGATAAGCACTGAGTCAGACAGTGGAATGAAAAGTGAATTGCATGGGATTCCTGTATTCCAGTGAACTTATAATACAAGTTGTAGATTCAGACATTAATTGTAACATGATAAGATAAGCATCTAATGATGTATGTACAAACGACAAAGATTATGAAAACAATTAGATGAGAATTATCATTTGTTGATAAATGTAAAAAAATGGTACTGGTTTATTTTCTTTTTTTTTGGAAGTTTATTTTATTATTATACTTTTTTCAGAAGCTGGGTATGGGGAGGGTCTTCCAGGCTCGGTGAGCAGCTATGTGTATAACACTCAGGTGCATCATTTTCTATCTCCTGTCTTTATCCCTTCACATATTTATGGCTTTTGACTTTTCTATGATGGTGATTTAAAAACGAATATTCCCTGTTATACCACTTTCCCCTACATTCCTGACTTTTACTGCCTCTAGAATTCCCAAAAACTGCCTTTGCTCATTATATATGTCACCCAAATGACTCAGGTTCTCCCTCTGCCCTTCACTTAAACATGCCGGTAGAATGATTTAGGTACTCTCCCAAAGACTACAGAAAGCCCATAGCTGCTTCCTATTCTGAGGTGCTTCGGTGGGAGAAAGGCGAATAATTGTTCTCATAGCCACTGGGTTGCAATGTGCCTCCTCTTGCCTCAGTCTCCAGCTTCTGGTAAAATTCTCCATCAACTCTACCTGCCAACGTATGACCACGGAAGGCTTCTGTCTCAATGACTGGGTAAATTTGTCCCAATCTCATATTCAACTTCTCTCCTTCATCTTCCAAATTCAATACTGATGATAATAATTGGTATCTATGTAGAGTCTTGACAGTCTTGGCCAGTTTCCATATATTACTCATTTGATTATCACAACCACCCTGCAAAGTTGGTGCCAATACCACTGTTCCCATTTTACATAGTGAGAAGTTGAGGCACAGTGAGTTTGAACAGCTTGCCTTTGGTCATTCAGTTCGAAAATGGTACAATTACTATTCCACCTTCCTACCTTCTTAATGAGAACTTTAAATCTAGAAAGACTGTGCTTTATATTCATATTCCTCTTCTGTTCTATGAGAACTTCAGAACCTAGGAAGTTTCTGCGCTACATTCCATTATCTTAACCTCTGTGCAACCTTGTCACATGAACATGGGTTAGAAGATAATGAAAGGCAATATCATATAGGATGGGGCATATGGGGACAATAAAACTTCAAATATCACCACTCCTTAAGGCAATGGAAATGTCAAACCCTGATAAATCTCCTCATCAGTGGTTCTTAATTTTGGATGCACTTTGAAAACATTGTAAGAGTTTAATAAATCTGATGTCTGATAACACCTGTCTCTTTCCCTTACCCCACTGTTAGCAATTCAGATTTGATTAGTCTGGGGAATGTTTTGGGTGTTGGTATTTGTGCAAGCTCCCTGGTGATTCTAATGATCAGCCAAGATTGAGAACTTCTGTTCTAGCTTGCGTCTCTGTAGACTTCACTCTACCTCCTTACTTTCATTCTAAGAACTTTACATCCAATCTTGCTTGAAGCTCCAACCTTTTGTTCCCCCAACTGGTAGCAGTAAACCTTCAAATTCCAATCACTCTGCTGAGCTGAGCCATCAACATCCTTACTTTGCCTGAACCTGTTCCGTGCACACCAGCACTGGGACACACTCCACCCTTTGTAAAGTCGAAAAGGCTCATTGACATTTTAGTTTACTCTCCCAAAAGAACAATTTTCTTTCCAAATAAAATTATTTGGCACTTTAGTGCACTGACTTAAATAGTATTTTTCCTTCTAAAGAGAAACTACCCTCAGAATATATGCTATTTGAGCCATTTTAAAAATAATTATTAGTCTAGGATAAGTAGATAGATAGAATATATAGTATATAATATAAAACACATAAATATAAAATATAAGCATAAAATTATATGTATGTGTATGAGTATGTGTGTGTATCAATAGAGTCAAGATTGAGGGACTCATTTTTGAGACTTTTATTAAATCCATTTTAAAATAACCTGCTAAATCCTTTATTACACAAACACTTACTCAAATCTCACACTGTAATTACTGCTGACTGTTTTAGTCTACATCATAAAAATAGCATACCTTGCACCTTTAGGATTCATTAAACCCAGTTAAAGAATTTCATTTGAGCATGTCTCTCATCTGTTTATAAAAAGATTCCTATGTGTGAAAGAGAATACCACACTCGTGAATATTACCCAAGCTCTCGGACACATCTTAATGTAGCCTAAATTGTTCATTCTTATTTTAAAAGTTTTTTTCTACTTCTCTTTGGAAGTTATGGAATAACAGATGGAGAAATGAAGAGATGGGATTCCAAGTGGAGAGATGGATAATCCAAACAGTCATATGTAGGAGGGAAAACATAATTTGGGGACATTTTCAAGCACAGATGATAAATTAAAAGAAATCTTGGTTATTTTTTGTTTGACACATTCCTCCTTTTGAGTGCAAAAGAAAACATGTGTTAAAGAAGCAGTTCTGCCACAATGTTAGCCTGGACCTACATCTGACTCCCAGTTATTGAGTTGCCCAGTTCCTTGACCTGCAACATTGATGGTGATGCAACTGCCCTGAGGCAAAGTTGGCTACCTGTCCACCAAGCGCCACGCACTTCCTGCCATATTGAATGTAGATCCCGAGGCAAAGACTACATTTCCCATGCTCCCTTGCTCTGAGGTGGAGTCATGTGATGGATTCCCGCCAATGGGGTGATGTGACGAATTGTCGTCAATGGTGTGTGTCCTTTCTTGGCTCAGGAGTAAAGAAGCAAGGACGCTTTTCTACGTCTCTGTTCTCATTCCCCACTCAATAAAGGGATTATAAGGCACTAGGGGATGGGGAAGGCAAGGTGGGAAGAACTTGAGTTCTTGAATGAATTCAGAGCACCTTTAATGGGTGTCCACAAAGTCTCTCTATTATCGTACTATACCTTATCTTCTTACCCTCACTGCTGCCATACCTCTTGAGAAACACTCTTGCTCTTGACATCAGAAAGCAATACTTATTAAGGTATGCCTTTGTTAGACTGAGGTTTATTTTACCCATAGTATATTTCCACAGAGCCACAAAATGTTGTCATGTTTGAATGAAATAATATTTGTGAAAGCCTCCCCTAGAAATGATACATAAATACCATCTATTATTGTTATGATGATGATTATTATTTCTTTGATGCAATGGTATTAATAGCATAACTCCAATTTACACAATGAATTGTAATTTTTTAAAAGCATTCCCTTATACTGCCATTTAAAGGGTATAACAATACTGTAGGCTGAACATTATTTCTTTATTCCAGATTAGAGGACTAAGGTTCATGGGATTATGTACCAACTTAAGTTCTCCCCACAAGTAAGTGATAGAGAAATGTTGTCTGCAGCCCAGGCAAGTGTCCCTGATACAATTTAGTTGAATTATTAATCACAGCATACATTACAATTTTCTACAAGTCCCCATTCACAATCTTAAGACTCTTAGCCCTCTTTATCATGTAAGAGATTTCTAAACAAGTATATTTTATGTTTTAAAAAAGCCATAAAGAGGTTGGGGAATAGTGAAGCATTGTTAGTGGAATCTAGCTTCAACTTTCTGTTATGAGAAAGAAATATGGACATGTGGCTTTTGGAAGAAAAAAAGCAAAGCTATTTTTCATTAATGTCCAGCAACATGAATTTTAAGACAATAAGAAAAAAACAAGCAAACAAAAAATCTAAGAGTTTCCATGTATAACAGGAGGCTCACACAGTCTTTTTTCATTATTTTATGTTGTATAAGCTTTTGTGAAATATGTCAACATAATGCAATCACACATTTTCTGGGCTTGGCTGAGGGGTTGAAGTTTACAGTTTTTCCTCAAGATTTGGCTTTGAATCATTATAAAAATAGCTTATGTGTATAAACATTTTCTATCTTACTTTCTGGATGATGGTAGGAGATTGAGGTTCATTTTAAGTAAGTACTTAAAGGAAGAGAAAAAATGATTTTCAGATGACTGGATTAAAACCCACTGCAGTTTTATTTTTTTAGTGTTGATTCTGGAAAAGTGCGACTTTTATTAGGCAAGGATTTAAACTAATAGGAAAAAAAAAACACCACTGATATTTTTCTACAGAAAATACTGAATTTAATACATTCTTAAACAGAGAAAGATAATCTGTCTTGATGTCCTCCTTGCTGAAACAAGAGCAGGCACAAAAACCCACCCTGGAGCCAGGTGGCTGGAGGACAAGGGGAAGGAGGAGGACGAGGAAGAGGAGGAAAGGAAGAGGAAGAGTAGGAGGAGAAGGAGAAGGAGAAAGGAGGAGGAGGAGAGAAGGAGGAAAAGGAGGAAGAAGAGAAGGAAGACGAGGAGAAAGAGGAGGAGAAGGGGAGGGAAAAGGAAAGGGAAGAGGAGAGGGAGGAGACAGGAAGAGTATATCCCTTTGTGACTATCAAATTAGTTGTTAAAATGATAGCAATTCTTGGGAAGCGTGGAGGTAAAATGTGCACTCTCATAGGCTGGCATAGTGACAATATAAATTGAAAAAAACCTCTTTTAAGGGCATTTAAGAAGGAGAATCGGCCCCTGTTTGGAGAGGAAAAAC
>NW_016812573.1:609126-624877 GCF_001698545.2 Rhinopithecus bieti
CTCCTCTTTTACTCCTCCCCTCCTCTTTTTACTCCTCCTCCTCCCGATCCACTTGTTCTTTGCCGACCGACTTAATTTGGCCATCTCTTGGAAGAGTTTTATTTCTTGTTGTGTCCTTACATTTCTTTTTAAAAGTTTGTAACTGACATAGGATAATGTAGGGGGTACATAGTGATGTTTTGATGCATATGATGAATACTGATCAGATTAGGATAATTAGCATATTCATCATCTCAAACACATATCATTTCTTCGTGTGGGGAACATTCAGTTCACTCTTTCTAGCTATTGGAAACTATATAATATATTTGTATTACTATAGTCATCCTACAGGGATGTAGAACACTAGAACTTATTCTTCCTTTCTAGCTATAATTTTGTATCTTTTATCTACTGAGCTGTTCAGCCTTAGTTTGCTGAGCAGTAAGAGTTAATCTACATAGCAAGCCTTAAATACAGCAAATACATAAGAAGGCATTAATATTGTTCTAAATATAACAAATACTTTGTTCACAGCTATCATTTTCTATTTTGTTTATGGAACTGCATTTTGGAAGGTACAATAGTGTTAAATTGTTTGTAGCTGTTTTTCAGTTTTTTCCTTTGTTATTCACTCTTCTTTGTGTTTAGAAAGTCACTCTTCTTTCTGACATGAGATATTGCCCACATAATTTTATAATATTTTTCATCTTTAAATATTAGAATTTGGTCAGGTGCAGTGGCTCACACCTGTAATCCTAGCAGTTTGGGAGGCTAAGGTGGGAGGATTGCTTAAGGCCAAGAGTTCAGACCAGCCTGGACAATACAGTGAAACCATCTCTACAAAAACTTTTTTTAGAAATTAGATGGGTGTGGTGGCACATGCCTGTAGTCCCTTCTACTTGGGAAATGGAGGGAGAGGATTGCTTGAGTCCGGAAGCTGGAGGCTGCATTGAGTTATGATTGTGCCACTGCACTCTAGCATGGGTGGTAAAGCAAGACCTTGCCTCTAAGATATAGATATAGATATAGATATAGATATAGATATAGATAATGTATTATATATTATGTACATATATATAAACTGAAAGCATTTGGAACTCACTGGAGTATATGGTGTGAAATCAAGATCTAACTTTGTTTTACCTGAATATTAAACCAATTATTCTAACATCATGTATTAATTTGTTCTCATGCTGCTATGAAGAAATACCCAAGACTGGATAATTTATAAAGAAAAGAGGTTTAATTGACTCACAGTTCTGCATGGCTGGGAAGGTCTCAGGAAATTTACAATCATGGTGGAAGGCACATCTTCACAGGGCGGGAGGAGAGAGAATGAGAGCTGAGCAAAGGGGGAAAAACTCCTTCTAAGACTATCACCCCCAATGATTCAGTTACCTCCCACTGGGTCCTTCCCATGATATGTGGGGATTATGGGAACTGCAATTCAAGATGAGATTTAGGTGGGGACACAGCCAAACCATATCACACCATGTATTAAGTAATTTATTATTTCCTCAGTGACCATAAATGTCACTCACATTAAATACCCATGTGAGTTTCTGTTTTCTGCTTTATTGTAGGGTGTCTTACAACATATTTTAATGTGAAAACCCATGCTTTCTTATATTTTCCATATTGTTATATGTGTTCACACTAATTTTGTCTATAAATAAATTTCATTTACTAAATATTTATCACCAAAAGTCATTGAGATTTTAATTGGATTTCTTCTAAAAGATGAATCAAATTTTTAGTATGTATTCTTTATAACATCGTGTTTTCCCATGCAAGGACATATATGTTTCCAGGTTTTCAGCATCTTTGTAGAAGCCTTGAACACTTTTGCTAAACTTTCTTGGGAAGGTATTGTTTATTTACATCATTTTCGCCTGAGCTACTTAATTGGTCATATTGCCTGTGAAAAAAGATAGCTTTCCCTCTCTTCCCATAGTTATATCTCTGGCTTCTTTTTCTTGTTTTATTCTACTGGCCACTTTCCAAAGCTGTGGTTGGCAATGTTTCTGATTCTTAGAGAAGAAAAATGTCCCCAGGACAGCTTTTTGTAGGTAATGCTCAGAACTCTGGTTCTGATTTTAGCAGATTGTCTAAAAAATAAAACAACAAGGACTTCTGTGTTGAAGAAAATGTGCAACCTGTAGCCAAAAGAAAATGTTCATCGCCTTTAAGAAGAATCTTCCCAAGTCTAGATTACTAAGTGTGCTCTGTTTTTGAGAAAGGCTGTTGAAATTGAGCAAGGGCATCCTCACACCTTTATGCATGAGCAGTCCTCTGGAATGGGCTCATTCTGACTTTTAGGAGCTAACCATGAAACATCCAGGAATTGTGTGAGCCATCTGTCCAACCGTTTGTAGCTTGAAATGAACCATAGTGGGAGAATTTACACCATGGGAATTGGCAAACACCATTAATAAGTGTGTGTGTATTTTGAGAGCTGGTTTGCTTAGTACACCACCTATTATATAGATAATCTCATCCATGCCTTTATTTAATAAGGGGCATATTCTATATGCCAAACAAGATAAAAAGAGTTTAATAAAAATTTCAGTAATTAAGGCAAAGTTTCAATGAATAATTATGCCAATAACCAATTGATAATGCAGTTATGATCAGTACTATAAAAGTCACATTCTGTCAGAGTTTATAAAAGAGATGTGTGGTGAAATCTGATGCAAGATTTCCCCAAGGAAATGACGTGTTAACTTTGACCATGCCACTTTGCAGGACTCTTGGTATATCCCATAAATACATAAACAGTTGTTTCCTAACTGGATTTACCTGCATCACATTCAAGGAAAGCATATTTTATTTTAATAGCTTACCGCAATCAATAGAACTCACTTCTGTGGGTACATCCAGGCCTCAGGATTGACTGGCAGGAGGGAGAGCTAAGATGGAAAGAACAAGATAGAGCGTTGAGAGTAGAATATGCAGGACAGTCTCTGCCATCTCTTCTGAAAGGTTTGCCATTTCAAGACTTCCCAGGTTTGCTTTCTCACAAATAAAGCGACCACCAAGTTTTGCCGTTTGGTGTTTAGATACATAATTCTCTCTGTGTGGCAGACTGTTCCCCAGAAAATAAAAAGAATGAATTCCATTGTGTATGTGGACCACATTTGCTTCATCCAATCTGTCATTGATGGGCATTTAGGTTGATTCCATGACTTTGCTATTGTAAATAGTGCTGCAATGAACATTCACGTGCATGTGTCTTTATGGAAGAATGGTTTATATTCCTCTGGGTATATACCCAGTAATGTGATTGCTGGGTCAAAGGGAATTTCTGCTTACTATGCAGCCATAAAAAAGAATGAGATCATGTCTTTTGCAGGAACATGGATGGAACTGGAGGCCATTATCCTTAGCAAACTAACACAGGAACAGAAAACCAAATACTGCATGTTCTCACTTATAAGTGGGAGGTAAATGATAAGAAATTATGAACACAAAGAAGGAAACAACAGACACTGGGGTCTACTTGAGGGGGGAGGGTGGGAGGAAGGAGATGAGAGAGGGTGGGAGGAAGGAGATCAGAGAGGGAGGGAGGGAAGGAGGGAGAGGAGCAGAAAAGATAACTCTTGGGTACTGGGTTTAATATGTGAGTAATGAAATAATCTGCACAATATGCCCCCATGACACAAGTTTACCATTGCAACAAACCTTCACAGGTACCCTCAAACCTAAAATAAAAGTTAAAAAGAAAAAACTAATGAATTTCACATGGTTTGAAAAGAAACGAAATAAAAATATAACTCGGAATACTTCATATTCTCTAACTTCCCACCCAAATTCTACGTACATATTTAAGTAGGTTCTTGGAATTTTNCCTTTATTTAATAAGGGGCATATTCTATATGCCAAACAAGATAAAAAGAGTTTAATAAAAATTTCAGTAATTAAGGCAAAGTTTCAATGAATAATTATGCCAATAACCAATTGATAATGCAGTTATGATCAGTACTATAAAAGTCACATTCTGTCAGAGTTTATAAAAGAGATGTGTGGTGAAATCTGATGCAAGATTTCCCCAAGGAAATGACGTGTTAACTTTGACCATGCCACTTTGCAGGACTCTTGGTATATCCCATAAATACATAAACAGTTGTTTCCTAACTGGATTTACCTGCATCACATTCAAGGAAAGCATATTTTATTTTAATAGCTTACCGCAATCAATAGAACTCACTTCTGTGGGTACATCCAGGCCTCAGGATTGACTGGCAGGAGGGAGAGCTAAGATGGAAAGAACAAGATAGAGCGTTGAGAGTAGAATATGCAGGACAGTCTCTGCCATCTCTTCTGAAAGGTTTGCCATTTCAAGACTTCCCAGGTTTGCTTTCTCACAAATAAAGCGACCACCAAGTTTTGCCGTTTGGTGTTTAGATACATAATTCTCTCTGTGTGGCAGACTGTTCCCCAGAAAATAAAAGAATGAATTCCATTGTGTATGTGGACCACATTTGCTTCATCCAATCTGTCATTGATGGGCATTTAGGTTGATTCCATGACTTTGCTATTGTAAATAGTGCTGCAATGAACATTCACGTGCATGTGTCTTTATGGAAGAATGGTTTATATTCCTCTGGGTATATACCCAGTAATGTGATTGCTGGGTCAAAGGGAATTTCTGCTTACTATGCAGCCATAAAAAAGAATGAGATCATGTCTTTTGCAGGAACATGGATGGAACTGGAGGCCATTATCCTTAGCAAACTAACACAGGAACAGAAAACCAAATACTGCATGTTCTCACTTATAAGTGGGAGGTAAATGATAAGAAATTATGAACACAAAGAAGGAAACAACAGACACTGGGGTCTACTTGAGGGGGGAGGGTGGGAGGAAGGAGATGAGAGAGGGTGGGAGGAAGGAGATCAGAGAGGGAGGGAGGGAAGGAGGGAGAGGAGCAGAAAAGATAACTCTTGGGTACTGGGTTTAATATGTGAGTAATGAAATAATCTGCACAATATGCCCCATGACACAAGTTTACCATTGCAACAAACCTTCACAGGTACCCTCAAACCTAAAATAAAAGTTAAAAGAAAAAACTAATGAATTTCACATGGTTTGAAAAGAAACGAAATAAAATATAACTCGGAATACTTCATATTCTCTAACTTCCCACCCAAATTCTACGTACATATTTAAGTAGGTTCTTGGAATTTTCCCCCCTCCATGACTGCCTTTTTTGCTTTGAGTTTGTCAGTAACCCAAGGTACCAACAGGGCTTACTTTACCAAGCATTATTTATGTTTCCTTTATGCAATAGAAGCACCATTTTTCTATTGTATTTGCTGTTAAGATAGCTGATGAAATATCAGAACAACATGTTTATGAATGAGTTGTTTTTTAATTGAACTCAAACTTTAGTTCTTAGCGACAGAATTCCAAGTATAGTTGGCCTTGCATGACAGTTTGAACAAAAAAGGATGCGATAATTCAATGTTGTTCCATATATTTTAGTTTCAGTCATTCACACTTTTCCATATTGGGTGAATACCTCCCATTGAGCATGATTCACCACTTGGTGGAAGAAATGAGACAGACGCCCCAGTGAGTGCTGACAGGCTAGATGGCCTCCTATATGCTCACTAGCAGAGGTGGATGAGGGAACTATAAAGGGAATAAATTTGGGTTAGAAATGGAGTCTTAGAAGAAAAGTCACTCAAGGATGACTTTGATTTGTACAAGCCCCTTTAGAAGGGAATTGTCAGCTTGAGCCAGACCCAGGGATGTGGTTCTTTAGGGTGATTTTGGGAAAGAATGAGTGGTTCAGTTTGGCTTAAAGATGGGTTGTATGGGGTTTGGGGTAGAAGAAAATGCTGGACGTGATGTGCTGCATTTTATTTACTTTTTAATTTTACTTATTTATTTTTAGAGACAGGCTCTCGCTCTCACTCAGGCTGGAGTGCAGTGGTGTGATCATAGCTCACTGCATCCTTGACCTCCTTGGTTCTAGTGATCCACCAATCTCAGCCTCCCAAGTAGTTGGGACTACAGGTGCACACCACCATGCTTGGCTAACTTTTTAAATTTTTTGTAGAGACAGGATTTTACTACATTGCCCAGACTAGTCTCAAACTCCTAGCCTCAAGAGATAATCCCAACTTGGTTTCCCAAAGTGCTGGCATTATGGCTGTCAGCCACTATTCCCACCCCTATACTGCATTTTAAAGCATGTTCCATATTGGAATTAATTGGATAGTCAATATGGAACAGTTGTGGGGTTCTTTTTGGTTTAGCAAGATACTTTGGAGTATGTAATCAGTAAGGAATTTAAACAACATTAAAAGGGGCATGGCGACTTAGATTGATTTGCATTAGACAAAATTAATTGGCTTCCTCATAAAAATTAGTTAGGTGGTGATTGTCAGATCAGTGAGAAATTTCACAAAAATTAATAGAGAATTGAGTTGGACTGATTTCCATTAGGCAAAATTAATTGATCACCTGGTCAAAATTAGTTAGGAGGTGATTGTCATGATTTAGACAAGGATTAATAAAAGTTTGATATAAAGTGGTTCCAGAGAAAATAGAAATTGGGGAAAATACTTGCAAAATATAACAGAGTTTCTTAGAATTTGGTGATTGTCTGCTTGTAAAAGAGGAAATATACGTTTTAAAAAATATTTGAACCTGAGTGACTATGAGTAACAGGTCTCATTCAACCAGGGTGGGGAGGTTGAAAGGGGACTGTTTTCTAGATAATGAATTGAGGGTATCATGCAAACAATTAAAAATAACAAAGACAGATATCCATTCAATATCACCAGATTCAGAAACAATCACATTAAGATGTTTTTTCTTTTCCATTATTTTAAAGTTTAGTTTCCTTGACTGTTCAATATTTATTAGTATGTTGGAAGCCAAAGACACAAAGAGAAGAAAGCTTAGAGTATGAGGACAAAAATGAAACTGTAGCCAGGTACAAAGAGGATTTGGAGACACAGAGCAAAGTATTGAAGGAAGTACACTGGGAATTTTTATTTGGGTTTTGAGATCCAATTATTATAATCCCAAGTGTGCACTGGTTGCAGTTGCTGAAAGGTTTATTAGCTTCCTGTAAAACCTTCCTTAATTAGCCCAAACTGAGGCAATGCAGCTTCAAACAAGAAAATCTGCCTTTGTCAAAAAGTGTACTCAAATCAGCTTAGAGAACCACAGGCCAGAGAACAGTCCCAGCTGGCCTGCAAAACTGCACCCTTTACTGCTGAACCCCACTGTGATTCATGGCTCATGGGGTCATCCAGCAGGAATTGGGGGCACCACAGCCCACTGGAAGGAAAGCCCAGAAATAATGGCTCCCTGCAGGTATTCACAACAAAGACTCATAGAGGTATGGAGACAACCTCAGGGTACAGCTTTTACTGAGTCGATGGACATGACTCAGACTCTGCTTCTCCCGCTGTGAGCCACAAAATTAGCATGAGAAAAATTAAGAAGAATTTAAAAAAATCACGTTTGCTTTTCAAGAGAGGGGAGACTCAATGTGTTCAGTTTTCATCATCACAAATGGTATATGTTCAATGAGATGAAGGAAATTCTCATTAGTTGAAAGGTTTAATTGATCTTGGTATAGCCCTTATGCCCACAAAACAATGGCCCACTGCCAGTTAATTTGCCAGGATAAATAAAGCAAGCTGGACCCGTTCGGGCTTGGTGCATGGCTTCAGTGTTAAGGGTGGAGCCCACAAAAGCTTGCACTTCTCCCAAATCTCTTTAAAGCTCTTTCCACATGCCTATAGAATGAATCACGTTGGAGCTGAAATCTCTAGTAAGTGCACTAGTAAAGTAAGAGGTCGAGATGAATTATATACTTGCATGCAGTTGCAGTCCATCAGATTTTTTATTTTATTTTTCGGTAACTGTAACCATGGGATCACAAAGGAAGGTCAGGCAGAACAAGAAGTACTGCCATAAGATTTGAAAAGCGCTTCATTATAATTTTCTCATTTTATTAGAAGATGTGTAATGACAGAAGCCACGTAGACCAAGGATACTAAAAGATTTAACAAAAGTCATGCAACAACACATGACCAGATGAAGCCTGGATAAGAAAACATTGAGACAGACAGAAGGGAATCCTATGATGGAAGTGATAAGAGAGCATTATTAAGGCAAAAAATAATCAAAATAATATATATAAACACTTACCGACATTGTTGCAGTGTACAGTGTTGATGTCAGAGAAAAATGTTCGACAACCACATTAAAAAATGGGCAAACAGCCAGGCACAGTGGCTCACGCCTGTAATCCCAGCACTTTGAGAGACTGAGGCAGGTAGATCACTTGAGGCCAGCAGTTTGAGACCAGCCTGGCTAACATGGCGAGACCCTGTCTCTGTTAAAAATACAAAAATTAGCCAAGTGTGGTGACACATGCCTGTAGTCCCAGCTACATGGGAGGCTAAGGCAGGAGAATTGCTTGAATCCGGGAGGTAGAGGTTGCAGTGAGCTAAGATCATGCCTCTGCACTCCAGAATGGGTAACAGAGCAAGATACTATTTCCGAAAAAAAGAGAAAAAAAAAAGAAAAAAAAGAAAAAATGGGCAAAGAATATGAACAGACACATCTAAAAAAAAGACATACACACAGCCAACAAACATGAAAAAATACTTCATATTACTAATCATCAGAGAAATGCAAATTAAAATCACAATGGGATTCCATCTCACACCAGAATGGCTATGATTAAAAAGTCAAAAACAACAGATGCTCCCAAGATTGCAGAGAAAAGGGAACACTTATACATGGTTAGTGGAAATGTAAATTAGCCCAGCTACTGTGGAAAGCAGTTTGGAGATTTCTCAAAAAACGAAAACAGAACTACCATTCGACCCATCAATCCCCATTATTCAGTATATGCTCAAAGGAATAAACATTGTTCTACCATAAAGGCACATGCATGTGTATGTTCATTGCAGCACTATCCACAATAGCAAAGATAAGGAATCAACTTAGATGCCTATTAAGAGCAGACTGAAGAAAGAAAATGTGGGTGCATATACAACATGGAACACTAACAAGCCATAAAAAGAATGAGATTGTGTTCTTTGCGGCTACATGGATGGAGCTGGAAGCCATTATTCTAAGCGAATTAACACAGGAATGGAACAGGAAACAAAATACCACATGTTCTCACTTATAAGTGAGAGCTAAGCATTGAGTACACATGGACACAAAGGTGGGAACAATACACACCAACATCTACTTGAGGGTGGAGGGTGGGGATCAAAAAACTACCTATGGGATACTAATTACCTGGGTGATGAAATAATCTGTACACCAAACCCCCGTGACGTGCAATTTATCCATTTAACAAACCTGTACATGAACTCTCTGAACATAAAATAGAAGTTGAAGAGAAAAAGTAAATAACAATCAATCAATCAATCAATCAATGAATGTATGAGACCTGAACGCTATAATATTTTATAACAAATGAATATATATTCTTTGAGCAATGCAGAAATAAAGTTTTTTGTTTAATTGTACATCAAACAATTTATAAGGTGATTTCTGCAAAAGATAAGGCTACAAAATATATTGCTTTTGCAGAGAGATCATTGAAAAACTACTAAGATAATTGGCAAAAAAAGCAAGGTTCTTGAATTAAGAAAATGGAAAGATAACTCCAGTATGCTAAGTAAGTGATATTGACTAGTGTTTCCTCTAGGTTCCCAGGAATGCCTGATGAAGCAGATAGTATTTGTCCGTTTTCCATGTGTGAATTGGGACTCACAGAAACCAGATGATGTGAATAGCTGTCAAAAGCTGGTCCCTTGGAGTCAGACGTGGGTACAGCTCAGCTGTGCCACTTTCCTTGGTGGTGACGTAGGTTCATTCTTGTGCCTATTGTGCAGCCATGGGCTGCAAATCTAGAATTAGAGCTGAGGTCTTGGCAGCTGCAGATATTCGGCTCTTTTTATTACTCCTTGATCTTCCTGCAGAGTCTGACACGGAAACAGGAGAATTAGTATATGTACTTCAGCATTTAAACAGGATCCAACATCAACTTGTAGCTGCTTTCCCAATAGTTCATGCAAACAGAAGTCTTCTAAACATGTCATGTCTCTGTTGGGTCAAATAAAGTGGCTCCATTCTGGAATTTTCCTTAACCATATTTTAGTGTGTATTTTCTGATATTTTCCTTACCATTACTTAAAATATTAATGACTCTTGACTGAGTATCTTGAGCTAGGCACTGGGCTGGGCATTTTGCACTGAAGTCTACAGTCTTTCAGAAAACCCCAGAGGTGTGTATGCACTATATGGCCCCAAGCCCAAGTTGAGGGAGAGAAGGGAACTAGTTTTAGGTGGCACTTCTAGGAAGAGGTGAACCTGAGTTTTGCACTCTTGCCTGTAAACAACAAATCTCAACAATGTTTTAGGTTTATTCCATAGTGAATTATAATTATTATCACCTTTAGGATTTCTGGTGTGGTTCCTGCATGTCAGTCATAATGAAAAGCAGCAACATGGATGACCTTCCAGACAATGTATTCTGAATGCACAATTTTAACTGGCTCAATATATACATATATATATATTGAGCAATCCAGAAATAAAGTTTTTGTTTAATTGTGCATTGAATAATTTATGAGGTGATTTCTGCAAAATATAGGGCCACAAAATGTATTGCTTTTGCTGAGAGGGCACTGAAAATCTACTAGAATAATTAGCAGGAAAAGCGAGGTCCTTGAATTGAGAAGATGGAAAGATAGGGAACATTTCTTCATGGCTGAAAGTGTCATTTTGCCTGGCTGGAAAAGATGAGAACCATGATTAAGGGGTATGTCAACCAAGAGATAACATTTTAGTCCGTTCTGTGCTGATATAAAAGAATACCACAGACTGGATAATTGAAAATGAGCAGAAATTTATTTCAGTCATAGTTCTGGAGGCTGGGAAGTCTAAAATCAAGGGATTGCATCTGGCGAGGGCCTTCTTGCTGTCTCCTCCCATGGAGAAGGCATCACATGGTGAGAGAGAACAAGAGATCAAACTCACAACCTCAAAGGCTTTTATAATCCATTCATGAGAGTGGCGTTCTCATCACCTAAACACCTCCCAAAAGTCCCCACCTCCCAACACTGTTGCATTAAGAATTAAGTTTACAACATATGCTTTTTAGGAGACACATTCAAACCATAGCAGATACTCATAATAAACTTTTTAAATGTATATTAGTGTATTCCATTAGGCAAATATAGGTTATATATATATTTATATTATATNTGCTATGAGCTTAAAACTGCTCTAGAAAATAAAGTCTGTTAAAAAATATGTACCAATCAAGCTAAACTATGAAAAACTAAATTTTGTTAAATCTAAAATATTCCCTTTCTTAAAAAAAAAAAGTATAATGTCATCTTCTTTGCTGAGAAAAAGGGGAAACATTAATTATTTTCTAAGAAGTATGGGTATGAAGACTCTCCTCTTTAGGTCTCTAAAACTTCTCTGTCTGTTCCTTCTGTGTAAGCAGAACTTTGGGTGCCTGGCTTCCTCCATCAATGGGCCATGTGGGTAGACAAAACAAAGAGCAAGGTTCTGGAATTGAGAACTAGTTCTTTCTCCTGCTATTGGAGCCGCAGTGGAGTGGAAAATGCTTTGTACAGTGGAAAGGTGCAATGTTGAGTCAAACTTTTTTGTTTATTCAGTTGACATCCTTTGAGGAAGCACCATGGCAAGGCTTGTGCTTCTGCAGATCCTGGACTAAAATTAGAATAAATATGCAGTTCTTGCTGGTGCAAGGCCAGCATTAGATGCCTCCCATGGGTAAAATTCCCAGAGAAAAACAGGAATCTGAGGATTCAATACATCCATCTTAAAAGCTAAAGCAAAACCCAATTTTCATCAGTTTTAAATTTCATTCCTTAAAAGAATTAAAAATACAATTATATTTTTAAAAAACACTTAGATTCCCTCTCATTTCATTTGTAAGCCTTGTTATATCCACGTGATTTATGTATGATTCCACAGAAGTAGACCCTGAGAGGAAGAGCTCCCAAGAAACCTGTAGGAATGTCAGTGGAACCATCCGGGGTCGGGCAGGGGAGAAACATAAATCAAGCAAGGTGGGATCTCAGGCCAAGTTGTAGGGAAGAAAAGTTTCATTTTGCATACTTCAAATCAGTGCCTGCACACTAATTTTTATACATTTTAAACACAGGTTACCATCATTTTAGCTCAGCATTCTGTGTGCAATTGATAGCAATTTTCTCATAATTAACTAATGTGTTCTCTTCATGAGCTCACTCCCAAATTGTTGGCCATATCTGGTCTATACCCTGGAATGCGTCATTTCTGCACATCTCTCTGAAAGATAAAATTTCAGTTTATTTCCAATTTGTTAATATATTACTCCCTTCCTCCCTCCTTAAATTTTTGTGCTAAATTTTCTAAAGCTTGGTCCCTAAATTATGTCCTGGTGATAGAAGAACCAAGAACAGGTAATACATCATGTTCCTTAGCCCACACGTGGTTATCTGGACCTGTTATATGGTCTTGTCTTGCTGACCACCTAGTTTCATTCTTGAAAGATAACTTCCCTTGAATCTACTTTTCCAAACCTTTACTCATTCTATGATCTTTGTGAGAAGGATTTCTGTACTTTTCATAGTAGGGCAGAGCTACATCTTGAACTATCAACACACATGTAAAATCATCTCTATAAACTTTGTAAAATTTATCAGGGAAAAAAGAAGGGGGAGAAATGAAAATAAACCAAACTCACAGCACACTCAACACTCATCCTGAGGTCAGTTTGCTCCCTGACCTGCTTTGTCATAGTTGTTTGGTGCCTCTTGTCCTAGAATCACATAGACCCTTGATTAGAGTTCCCTTAACTACTTTGTAGATAACAACTTCAACATTACGAAACAAGTTTTCCCTCTGAGATATTCTTTCAGGTCCTGCATACTGATGAAACTACTGATGCCAGCTGGTCTGAAGGACGCCACAAGAAGCTAACTCACCAAAGAATGCAGTTTCCATATCCTGATGACTTCATCCTCCTTACCCAAAGCAGTCAATGACCCCAATTTTCCAGCTCCTTATCCTCTACAATCCCTTTAAAAACTACAGCTCAGGACTCCACAGGGAGGCAGATTTGAGAGTCTCCTCCCATTTTTCTCACTCAGTGTCCTGCAATAATTAAGCTCTTTCTCTGCTGCAAACTCTGCTGTCTCAATGTATTAGTTTGTTACTGCACAGTGGGCATACAGCCTCTGTTGTCCTATAACACATAGTCCAAGACAGCTGTTGTTGGGTAAGTCTTTCAGGTCCTGCTTGTCTGCACACAAAGTTTCAAAAGGGAGAAGACTATAAGATGTCTTCACTGGCTACAAATAAAATGTCTTAGAAAAACTCCCATGTTACTTTCTTCAGTCTTCCCAGTGATTCTCAAAGTGTGGTACTGGACCAGCCTCATCACCTGGGAATTTGCTAGAAATGCAAATTCTAGAATCCTTCCCTAGACCCGCCAAATGAGAAGGAGTGGGACCCAGCATTCCGTGTTTTGACAAGCCCTCCATAAGCTTCTAATGCTCCCTCGACATTGAGAACCACTGGTTAGGACTGCTATCTCTCTCATCAAATCTCATTCAGATCATGATCTAATTAGCAAACAAGACTGTGAGTCATTCTGGGACTGACCTGCCTTTTTTTCTTTATATATACCAAAGCTTTCTGTGTTTCAGCTGACTAAATGGGTGGAATTCAGGAAGGAGCCGCCAGTTTATGAGGGCACTGTGAAGATTTAACATATTGTGGTGGGGTTGCAGATTAAATCCACACAGAGACTTAAAAAAATTGAAGCATTACAATATAAGACACAGAGATCAAACATTTCCAAGCTTTAAGAAAATCTAAGACTGAACACAGTGGCCCATGCCTATAAATTCTAGTACTTTGGGAGGCTAAGGTGGAAGGATTGCTTGAGGCCAGGAGTTTGAGGTTAGCCTGGGCAACACAGTGCAACTTTGTGTCTACAAAAAAACTAAAAAATTTAGATGGGTTTGATGGCATGTGCCTCCAGTCCCAGCTACTTGGGAGGCTGAGGCAGGAGGATAACTTGGGCCCAGGAGTTTGAGGCTGTAGTGAGCCATGATTGCACCACTGCTCTCCAGTCAGATGAACAGAGCAAGATCCTGTCTCTAAAATAATAATAATAATAATAATAAAATTTTAAAAGAAAAAAAGAGAAGATCTAAGAAAATTGAAAGAATGGTATCAGAATATAACTTGGGCAAGCAATAACTATATAAAGAAGAGGTAGTGGCCCACAGACTACTTTCTAAACCTCTGTATGTCTCCCCATTCAGCAAGCCGCAAATAACAACACACACCTGTAAATCAGAGTCAAGTGAGTTTCATCAATGACTAAAGCAAGGCTCCATTAACCTATTTACAACCAAGATAGCAGCCCACTGTGAGTCTTGTGGGTCTCACAGTGGGCCGCCATCTTGGTTGTAAATAGATTAATGCCTCCAAGGATCATTTTCTCAGTTAGACTCTCTTCCATGGTGAATGTTTTACAGCATTCCTTTCACAAAAATGTAATGAAAACCACTGATAATGAGCACAAATAATTTTCAAACATATACTTGAGGCTGTAACTGCAATGTAAAACAGAAATGTAACAGGAAAGCAACTCTTATTTTAAAACACCATGGCATTTTAATAGGTAAATGATAAGACAGGGATGGAACAAAAGACCCACAGGTTTGCTCTAGGTACAATCATTGACATAGATACCAGAACTGCCAACACTGATGTGTTGTTTTGGCAACTCAAATAGCAGCAGGAGGATTTCCACAGATGGTGTTTTCCAAAGTGGTGACTAGTCCTTGATCAGGTTCTGATCAAGGCAATTGACTGCAGTCCTCTGTTTCCACTGTTTTGCTTTCTTGTGAATTTCATGTTGATTAAAACTGTTCAAACGTGGATGAAACTGGAGGTCATGATGTTAAGTGAAGTAAGCCAGTCACTGGAAGACAGTGCAGATTCTCACTCCTGTATGGGAACTCAAAAAAGTGGATCTCATGGAGATAGAGTGTAGAATGATGGTTACCAGAGGCTGGGGAGAGAAGTCTCTCAGTGGGCCACCATCGTGAGTCTCACAGTGGGCTGCCTTCTTGATTGTAAATAGGTTAATAGAGCCTTGCTTTAGTCATTGATGAAATCCACTTGAATATGTGTTGAATACTTAGAACAATAGACAGCCACAGTAGGTATCCATTAATTTCAATAATTAGTATTCGCAACCAAATTTATTCAGATGAGCAGTCTTCATGAAAACTAACCTTCTTGGGTAAGTAGGATGAAGCTGTTTATGAGTATAGCAGTGAGCCACTGAATGAATATACTCCTACCTAATAGATTATAACTTATGTCCTAGCTTATTGAGGCAAATTATAAAAATATTTTTAATAGCAAACATTTATCACGCAATGTTAGGACTGTTGCAACCTTGTTTCCTGCTGTCAAAATTAAATCTACGGCATGTACTCATTGATCCTTCATGGAGGGAACTCCCCTTACTACTTTTAGTTTTCAGTTTATTTTTATTCTTAATTAACAAATAATAATTACATGTATTTATGGGTTAAAATGTGATTTTTTATACATTTATACATTGTGGCATTAACAAATCAGGCTAATTAAAATAATCATCACTTCACATATTTGTCATTTCTTTATGGTGAGAACATTTGAGATCCAATTTTTAAAGCAATTAAAAAATATA
>NW_016812573.1:625122-630212 GCF_001698545.2 Rhinopithecus bieti
GACTGTGAGTCATTCTGGGACTGACCTGCCTTTTTTTCTTTATATATACCAAAGCTTTCTGTGTTTCAGCTGACTAAATGGGTGGAATTCAGGAAGGAGCCGCCAGTTTATGAGGGCACTGTGAAGATTTAACATATTGTGGTGGGGTTGCAGATTAAATCCACACAGAGACTTAAAAAAATTGAAGCATTACAATATAAGACACAGAGATCAAACATTTCCAAGCTTTAAGAAAATCTAAGACTGAACACAGTGGCCCATGCCTATAAATTCTAGTACTTTGGGAGGCTAAGGTGGAAGGATTGCTTGAGGCCAGGAGTTTGAGGTTAGCCTGGGCAACACAGTGCAACTTTGTGTCTACAAAAAAACTAAAAAATTTAGATGGGTTTGATGGCATGTGCCTCCAGTCCCAGCTACTTGGGAGGCTGAGGCAGGAGGATAACTTGGGCCCAGGAGTTTGAGGCTGTAGTGAGCCATGATTGCACCACTGCTCTCCAGTCAGATGAACAGAGCAAGATCCTGTCTCTAAAATAATAATAATAATAATAATAAAATTTTAAAAAGAAAAAAAGAGAAGATCTAAGAAAATTGAAAGAATGGTATCAGAATATAACTTGGGCAAGCAATAACTATATAAAGAAGAGGTAGTGGCCCACAGACTACTTTCTAAACCTCTGTATGTCTCCCCATTCAGCAAGCCGCAAATAACAACACACACCTGTAAATCAGAGTCAAGTGAGTTTCATCAATGACTAAAGCAAGGCTCCATTAACCTATTTACAACCAAGATAGCAGCCCACTGTGAGTCTTGTGGGTCTCACAGTGGGCCGCCATCTTGGTTGTAAATAGATTAATGCCTCCAAGGATCATTTTCTCAGTTAGACTCTCTTCCATGGTGAATGTTTTACAGCATTCCTTTCACAAAATGTAATGAAAACCACTGATAATGAGCACAAATAATTTTCAAACATATACTTGAGGCTGTAACTGCAATGTAAAACAGAAATGTAACAGGAAAGCAACTCTTATTTTAAAACACCATGGCATTTTAATAGGTAAATGATAAGACAGGGATGGAACAAAAGACCCACAGGTTTGCTCTAGGTACAATCATTGACATAGATACCAGAACTGCCAACACTGATGTGTTGTTTTGGCAACTCAAATAGCAGCAGGAGGATTTCCACAGATGGTGTTTTCCAAAGTGGTGACTAGTCCTTGATCAGGTTCTGATCAAGGCAATTGACTGCAGTCCTCTGTTTCCACTGTTTTGCTTTCTTGTGAATTTCATGTTGATTAAAACTGTTCAAACGTGGATGAAACTGGAGGTCATGATGTTAAGTGAAGTAAGCCAGTCACTGGAAGACAGTGCAGATTCTCACTCCTGTATGGGAACTCAAAAAAGTGGATCTCATGGAGATAGAGTGTAGAATGATGGTTACCAGAGGCTGGGGAGAGAAGTCTCTCAGTGGGCCACCATCGTGAGTCTCACAGTGGGCTGCCTTCTTGATTGTAAATAGGTTAATAGAGCCTTGCTTTAGTCATTGATGAAATCCACTTGAATATGTGTTGAATACTTAGAACAATAGACAGCCACAGTAGGTATCCATTAATTTCAATAATTAGTATTCGCAACCAAATTTATTCAGATGAGCAGTCTTCATGAAAACTAACCTTCTTGGGTAAGTAGGATGAAGCTGTTTATGAGTATAGCAGTGAGCCACTGAATGAATATACTCCTACCTAATAGATTATAACTTATGTCCTAGCTTATTGAGGCAAATTATAAAATATTTTAATAGCAAACATTTATCACGCAATGTTAGGACTGTTGCAACCTTGTTTCCTGCTGTCAAAATTAAATCTACGGCATGTACTCATTGATCCTTCATGGAGGGAACTCCCCTTACTACTTTTAGTTTTCAGTTTATTTTATTCTTAATTAACAAATAATAATTACATGTATTTATGGGTTAAAATGTGATTTTTTATACATTTATACATTGTGGCATTAACAAATCAGGCTAATTAAAATAATCATCACTTCACATATTTGTCATTTCTTTATGGTGAGAACATTTGAGATCCAATTTTTAAAGCAATTAAAAAATATACAATATATTATTAACTACAGTCACTGATATGGTTAGGCTCTGTGATTCCACCCAAATATCATGTCAAATTGTAATCCCCAGTGTTGGAGGAGGGGCCTGGTGAGAGGTGATTGAATCATGGGAGTGGACTTCCTTCTTGCTCCCCTTGTGATTGTGAGGGAGTTCTCATGAGATCTGATGGTTTGAAAGTGTGTGGCACTTCCCCGTTAACTCCTCTCTCTCCTCCATCACCATGGTAAGACATGCTTGCTTCCCCTTCATCTTCTGCCATGATTATATGTTTCCTGAGGCCGCCCCAACAATGCCTCCTGTACAGCCTGCAGAACCATGAGCCAATTACATCTCTTTTCTTTATAAATTACCCAGTCTTACATAGTTCTTTATAGCAATGTCAGAACAAACAAATACACTAACCTTGTTGTGCAATAGGTCACCAGAACTTATCCTTCCTGTCTAACTGAAACTTTGTACCCTTTGACCAACATACACCGCATGCCCCCATCCTCTGACACCCACCATTCTACTCTCTACTTCTATGAGTTTGACTTTTTTAGATTTCACGTATGAGGGAGGTTATGCAATTTTTGTTTTCCATGCCAGTTTCCAGGGCATGGAATGGTGTGGACGGTACACATGCCCCAAATTGGCTACAGAGCTGTGGGCAGAAAACTTGAAGACAGCTTGAGGGTATTTTGGAATCCAGCTCTGAGGCACACAGCAAGCTTGATGGGGCTTTAATGACAACCATTGGAGAAACAGGATAATATTCCTCCCTGCCTTTGTCCACTTGGGATTCTATAATAAAATAGAATACACTGACTGGCTAAAGCAACAATCATCAATTTCTCATGGTTCTGGAGGCTGGAAGTCCAAGATCTGGGTGCCAGCAGATCCAGTGTCTGGAAAGGACTCTCCCTTTGGTTTGCAGGTGGCTACCTTCTTGTGTCTGCAAATAGTGGTGAGAGAGAGAGAGAGGGTGGGGAACAAGCTCTCTTATGTCTCTAATTGTAAGGGCACTAATCCCATCATGAGGGCTCCATTCTCATGACCTGTTTTTCAAAGTCCCCATCTTCAAATACCATCTGTCTTAGCCTTACAGGCTGCTATAATGAATACACCATAAAATGGGTGGCTTATAAACAACCTAAATTTATTCCTTCCATTTCTGGAGGCTGAAAGTCCAAGATCAAGTTGTGGCAGATTTAGTGTCTGGTGAGGACCGGCTTCCTGGTTCATACATGGTGCTAGGTCCACCCTGGTTCATAGATTACACTATGTTCTTGCTGTGCCCTCACATGGTAGAAGTGGCAAGGGAACTTTCTGGGTCCCTTTTTATAAGGGCACTCATCCTATTCATGAGGCTCCACCCTCATGACCTCACTACCTCCCAAAGGCACCACCTCCTAACACCATCACCTTAGAGGTGAACATTTCAACACATGAAATTTGGAAGACACAGATGTCCAGATCGTAGCACCATGATAGTAAAGATTGGGATTCTCAAACATATAAATTAGGAGAAGGTGAGTTAAACGTTCATTCCATTGCATCCCCTATCTGCCCTGTGGAAAGAGAATGCATGCCTATTGAAGTCAGATGCCTGCCTATTTAACTGGCATTTTCACTTGCTGGGTGTGGACGGTACACGTGCCCCAAATTGGTTACAGAGCTGTGGGCAGAAAGCTTGAAGGCAGCTTGAGGGCATTTTGGAATCCGGCTCTGAGGCGCACAGCAGACTTGATGGGGCTTTAATGACAAACAGAGACTTGGAAGTGGAGAGTGATCTTCTACACAACAGATGAGAATGAACTTCTCTCCAACATTTGTTTGGATGAAGCAACTCAAGCCATCCATGGGACTAAATGCTCTAGCCTGTCAATACCCAGCTGATTGGAAATTCTTCTGGGAAGAAACCTTCTCATTCCCCATCTGGCAGGCTCCTGATGCCACTACACCATTGGAGGTTCCTAAAATGCTCATCAACACAATTCACTGGCAGCTAATTTTACCTAGGGATTTGACTCTTGACATTACTGAGTGGGTGGAGAAAAGCTTTCCATCTCTCATATATTTGGAAAGAAGACCAGAACTGGGCCATGTACACAGGAAGGGGGGAATCCTGCCATCTGTAGCAATGGGACTGCTTTCTCAGGAAAAAATTGGTTTTATTAGGTTTAGAAAGTCTGTTCATCAGAACTACCAACTCATCCAGCAATCCCACTTACTGGATATCTACCCAAAGGAAAACAAATCATTCTACCAAAAAGATACCTGCACTCATATGCTTATTGTAGCACTATTCACAATAGCAAAGATATGGAATCAACCTACGTGTCCATCAGTGCATGAATGGATAAAGAAAATGTGATATATATACACACCACGTGTATTTATCTGCTCTCATGCTGCTGATAAAGATAAACCCAAGACTAGGCAATTTATAAAAGAAAGAAGTTTTAATGGACTCACAGTTCCATGTGGCTGGGGAGGCCTCACAATCATGGCAGAAGAGCAGGGGACATCTTACATGGTGGCAGGCAAGGGAGAATGAGAACCAAGTGAAAGGGGAAACCCCTTATAAAACCATCAGATCTTGCTGAAGTTGCTTATCAGCTTAAGGAGATTTTGGGCTGAGACGATGGGGTTTTCTAAATATACAGTCATATCATCTGCAAACAGGGACAATTTGACTTCCTCTTTTCCTAATTCAGTATGCATTATTTCCTTCTTTTGCCTGATTACCCTGACCAGAACTTCCAACACTATGCTGAATAGGAGAGAGGGCATCCTTGTCTTGTGCTGGTTTTCAAAGGGAATGCTTCCAGTTTTGCCAAAGTCTCAGGATACAAAATCAATTGTGCAAAATCACAAGCATTCCTATACACCTTTAACAGACAAACAGAGAGCTAAATCATGAGTGAACTCCCATTCACAATTGCTACAAAGAAAATAAAATACCTAGGAATCCAACTTACA
>NW_016812573.1:631088-636430 GCF_001698545.2 Rhinopithecus bieti
AGAAATAGGAACACTTTTACACTGTTGGTGGGAGTGTAAATTAGTTCAACCATTGTGGAAGACAGTGCAGTGATTCCTCAAGGATCTAGAACCAGAAATACCATTTGACCCAGCAATCTCATCACTGGGTATATACCCAAAGGATTATAAATCATGCTACTATAAAGACACATGCACAAGTATTCACAATAGCAAAGACTTGGAACCAACCCAAACGTCCATCAGTGATAGACTGGATTAAGAAATGTGGCACATATACACCATGGAATACTATGCAGCCATAAAAAAGGATGAGCTCATGTCCTTTGCAGGGACATGGATGAAGCTGGAAACCATCATTCTCAGCAAACTATCACAATGACAGAAAACCAAACACCACATGTTCTCACTCATAGGTGGGAATTGAACAATGAGAACACTTGGACACAGGGCAGGGAACATCATACACTGGGGCCTGTTGGGGGGTGGGTGTCTGGGGGAGGGATAGCATTAGGAGAACTACCTAATGTAAATGATGAGTTGATAAGTGCAGCAAACCAGCATGGCACATGTATACCTATGTATCAAACCTGCACGTTGTGCACATGTACCCTAGAACTTAATTTTAAAAAAGTCAGATCTCGTGAGACTTATTCACTACCATATGAACATTATGAGGGAGACCACCCCCATGATTCAATTGTCTCCCACTGGGTCCCTCCCACAACATGTGGGAATTATGGAAGCTGCAATTCAAGATGAGATTTGTGTGGGGACACAGCCAAACCATATCACCATGGAATATTACACAGCCCCCCAACAGAACGAAATCATGACTTTTGCAGCAACATGGATAGAACTGGAGGGCATTATCCTAAGTGAAACAACTCAAAAACAGGAAGACAAACACCCCATGCTCTCACTTATAAGTGGGAGCTAAACGCTGTGTAGACATGGACATAGACAGTGGAATAACAGACATTGGAGACTGGGAAAGGAGAGAGAGGGGGAGGAAGGTGAGGGATGAGAAATTACCTAGTGGATACAATGTACACTATTTGAGTAATAGTTACAGTAAAAGCCCAGACTTCAGCACTCTGCAATCTCTCCATGCAACAAAACTGTGCTGGTATCCCCTAAATCTATAAAAATAAATAAAATCCTGTAAAAATTACAAATAAGAGGCCAGGTGTGGTGGCTCATGCCCGTAATCCCAGCACTGCGGGAGGCTGAGGCTAGTGGAATGCTTGAGTTCAGGAGTTCGAGAGCAGCCAAGGTAACATGGCAAAACCCAAAAAAAATTAGCCAGACAAGTGGTGCATGCCTGTAGTCTCAGCTACTTGGGAGCCTGAGGTGGGAGGATTTCTTGTACCCAGGAGATCAAGGCCGTGAGCCAAGATCAGACCACTGCACTTCAGCCTGGGCAACAGAGGGAGACCCTGTCTCAAAAAATAAAAAATAAAAGTAAAAATACTCAACCTTACCTTATTCTTAAATATCCATTGCTGTGTGGCTCTGGGGTGACTGTGCCTCCTGGGGTAAAAATGTACCAGCATTTTTCTGCAAGGAATGGGGAATAAATAGGGTTTGGAGAAACAGAATTTCTATGAAGGTATTTACTTACAACGCAAGAGGACATGGGGAAAACCACAAGTCATTTTATTTTGGTTCCTTCAACAATGAAGGACTTCCTGTCTTTGAGGAAGGTGGCGCTTTCTGTGTGTGTGTGTGTGAATGTGTGTGTGTGTGTTTGTGCATGCACACACACGCTCATTAAGCATTTACAGTCCTGGAATGTTATTCTGACTACTCATAGCGACTCCACTTCCTGCCCACCCAAACAGTCATTCGTTATGGAAAATACACCAGCCTCTGAAATATTTGCCAGTGGCCCCGGAGTGCCACACAGGCATTTCTTATAAATACTCAACCTTCTGTTCAAGTCTCCAGGGCTCCGTTTTCTGTTTGGGTAGCAGGGTGAGAGTCCATGATTCGCTGATGCTGCAAGCTCCCCCATGTCCCGCTGCTCTGTGATATTTATTTTCCACCTCCAATAATTAACTTCATCCTCCTCTCAAAATGCAAGCACCAGGCAGCTTTAGAAAGATGGTGCAGTTTTGCAGATTGCAGGCTTCAACATGCAGGACCTTGTCAAGTGCGTTCAGAGGCTGGTTTTATTTAAGGAGATTTTTGATGGTGCAGTGATTCGGGGCAGCTACAGAGGTACCACTGGAAGGTGGAAAGCCACCTTGGAATGAAAGTCTCTGCAGGAATCAACTGAGTGGCCTTGAATTAGAAAGGGATGTGGGGCAAATGTAAGGAGTTGACATTGAATTTGCACAATGCCGCCTTGTGTGTTTTCTTGCCTGTCTCCACGACCCTTCTCTAAAGCCACTTGGAAATACTGGACGCATTAGCTTGGCATGGATTTAACATCATGCTAGCTGGCAGAACTCAGTGATCCCTGAGCAAAGCCAAAGGGGTAATAAATTAAAGACATGCTATGTTGGAAAGAGCTTCAGGGGGAAGCAGATTTATCAGTGCGAGGGATGTCTGTAGGCACAGCTGACATTATCAGCTCCCCCCATTCCCCAGACACACTGGGACAGGAAGAGTGAGCTCATTATTAGATCTGTAACTCATCTCGGGGGTTTTACTGTGCTACTCTAGCAAGCTCTAAGTGACAAGCATAATTTCTCTTTCGGCACAAACAGTTCTATTACAAATGTGATCTCTCTGGGCTTCCAGTATAAGCCCACTGCTACTGGCACAAATGAAAGACCTAGTAAAAGGAAAGTTGTCTCTGCAAAATGTTGGCACCGCAGAGACTGGGGTAAAAGTTTGAAAAGGGGCAAATCACGCACTCTTTCTTTACTACTCAGAAGGTATTATGGTAATATTTGTGGCTACAGAGTCTATCTACATGTTTTTTTGGTGGAAAATAAGGCAACTCAACTGATTATTTAATTTATCCATTTGTTTTCATGAAACAGACTCTGTTTGGTACAAAAGCATCACAGTTAATAAAAGAAGAAAATATACAGTGTGTTCTGACAGCCTAAGTTCCGGCACAGAGATGAACTTGGCTGTTACATCGAAAGAGGAATTTCCACCCTAAAAAGGAAAGAGCTCTGATGCAAAGACCCTGTTACCTTAATGCTGTGCTTTTAGACAAGTTGGGAAGGGAACTGTGAGGAAGACAGGCCCCACATCTCCTGAAGCTACCACAGAATCTGATATTTTGAATGAGGACAAGGAGTCTTTGTTCTTATAGAACTAATCTGCTTGCAGTTTGCAGGACTCTGCGATGCTAAACAGACATAAAAATCACATAAACTGACTAGGCACAGTGGTTTGGTTCATGCCTTTAATCCCAATAGTTTTGGAAGCCGAGGTGGGAGGATCCCTTGAACCTAGGAGTTCAAGACCAGCTTGGGCAACATAGCAAGGCCCTGTCTCTACAAAAAAAAAAAAAAAAAAAAATTTTCCAGGGGGGGGGGCAAATGCCTGGGGCCCTAGCTACTTGGGGAAGGATTGCTTGAGCTCAGGAGTTCAAGACCAGCTTGGGCAACATAGTGAGACTTCATCTTTATTTTTCTTATGAAAATGAAAACAAAAGATACACATTCTATTTTGGAGACTGAGGTGGGAGGATCGCTTTGGTTCAGAAGGTCGACAGTGCAGTGAGCTATGATCACACCACTGCACTTCAGCCTGGGTGACAGAGCAAGACCCTGTCTTGAAGAAAGAAGGAGGAGGAGGGAGAAAGAAGAGGAAGAAGAAGAAGAGGAGGAGGAAGAGGAGGAAGGAGGAGGAGGAGGAAGAGAAATCACATAAATAGATCCAATTAGTACATCTGCCCAAGTCAAGATTTGTTCTACTGTGCAGAGTCTACTTTGTGTGTCTGCTATATTGGAAAACATACTGCATTGGGAAAAATATTAAAATTTGATCTTCTCAGACTTGTTAGGTAATTATAGGAGCTTCTCAGTCCTTCTTATGTTGTTCTTTCTTTACTCTTTCCTTCCTTGTCTTCATCATCATTTTGGACCTCCTAAATTATGCACGAAGCACCCTCATGAGTCAGGGTCCAACCTGAGATGCTCTATCTGCATCTCTCAAAACCCCAAGCGTATGCATCCAAAGCTAATTGACGAGTGCTCTATTTCTTCAGGAATCAGTTCAGTTGGTTTCTGCCCATTGGTATTAACTACATGAGTTTTGGAGAGAAACTATCGAGTCTAAACATGGAAGTGTTGAAGTTAAGGTAACCATAAGAGAATTATTTATTTCACTAGCATTTGTTGAACATATACTATGTGCCAGGCAAGGTGCAAAGCCACATCTCTGCTTTCATGAAGCTAACACTCTTTTGAGGAGAGGCAGACAGTAAATAAAGAATCTATGCAGAAAATCACAGATGTTATGGGAGTTATAAAATAAATAAATGGAGGAATCAGGAAGAGAAACTATCCTGCCATGTGGGTCCCATAGGAAGGTGTCTCTAAGAAGGTGATATTTGAGCTGGTCTTTGAAGGCTGAGAATCAGGTAAACATGACAAGAGCCAGTTGAAATGATTCCAGGGAGAGGAACCTGCAAGAGCAGAGACCCAGAGCTTGAAAAGTGGTTGACCTGTCGGCCAATTACAGGCACAAGGAGCAACCGCATTTTGGGGGCAGAAGCCTGAAAATGCAGAAACTCATTGGATATCCAAGGAGTTTGAATTATATTCAAGTGCAGAGGAAGGCCAAAGAAAAATATAAAACATGTTGGGATGACAGTTCTGGAATTTAGGAGATGAGTCAGGCTTGAAAATAGAACGAATAAGTATTCAACAAATACTTGTACATGCATGTTTATGGCAGCATGATTTACAAAATCTACAATGTGGAAACAATCAAAAAGTCCATCAACTGGTGAGAATAAATAAATAAAATGTGGTACATCCATACAATGGGATATTATTCAGCTAAAAGGATAAATAATGTAATGATATATGCAATGACAGAGATGAGCCTTCAGAACATTATACTGTAGGTGAAAGAAGCCAGACACAGAAGGTCACATACTCTATGATTTCGTTTATATGAAATGTACAGATACAGAAATCCACAGAGACAGAAAACAGATTTTTGGCTGCTTTCCCTGCAGGGAGGGGCTGCTGCAGGGAAGCAGGATGAAGTGTAACTGCTTGACAGATTTCCATTTGGAGTGATGAAAATGTTTTGATCTATTGCTTCTAGGCCTTTTGGCTAAGATCAAGTGAAAATGTTTCGAACTGAATAGAGATGATGGTTGTACAACCTTGCAAAGGTCTTAAACGTAACCGAATCGTACACTTTAAAATGGTGAGCTTTTGGTG
>NW_016812573.1:639955-654610 GCF_001698545.2 Rhinopithecus bieti
TGCATCTTATATATACAATAAAAATATAAAATATACATAATTGTATATTTATATATAATAAACATATGTTTCTGTATTTGAGAGCCAATAATCTAATGTCACAGTGACCAGAGAATATTACTCTAATAAAACACTGAAAATCTGCTTTAACTATATGATGTGCTTCTTCAGTGTTTTTTAAAATACAGTTCTATGGTTGTTGTCGTTTTTTGTTTGTTTGTTTTTGAGACGGAGTCTTGCTCTGTCGCCCAGGCTAGAATGCAGTGGCAAGATCTTGGCTCACTGCAAGCTCCACCTCCCAGGTTCACGCCATTCTCCTGCCTCAGCCTCCCCGGTAGCTGGGACTGCAGGCACCCGCCACCACACTTGGCTAATTTTTTGTATTTTTAAGTAGAGACGGGGTTTCACTGTGTTAGCCAGGATGGTCTCGATCTCCTGACCTCGCGATCCACCCGCCTTGGCCTCCCAAAGTGCTGGGATTACAGGTGTGAGCCACCACACCTGGCCAATTCTATGGTTTTTTGTAAAACAAAAAAAAAATTATTGACCTATTATATGTTTGGATACCTCAGCATCTTTTACAGATCATCAAGAATATTGGCTCTATTTTCCACTGCCCTGAGACAACATACCATGAAATAGGAGAACTTAAACAAATATTTAATTTTTTTCCCTCTATTGAATAGGGCTGAGAGGTGTGTCTATTTTAGGTAATTGTTGGGAGTAGTTGGGAATTTTTTTAACTTCTGCTAAATTAGGAGAAAAGGTTATGGCAAGGTTATCAGCTAGGAGGGCAGAAGAATGTCAATAAAGATTTTTACACTGAAGTGTATAGGCTTAGGCCATCTAAGAGAACATGATTCATTGCTGAGGCCCAGCCCTGTGTTTCCCCTTCTTCTACCCTTCCTTCCTCTACCTTGCCTTTGCTCTAGAAATCACGCTCTCCTTGCATTAGACTTTAATGAGTAACTGCCTCTATCTCCTAGCCTGCAGATACATATGCAGATCTCCCTTTGAGCCTGGTGACAAAGCTGTCTTCTAGTTTTTGGGTCTCTGTTGATTGATCCACATTAGCAAGACTGGCATATTGAACAGAGAACTACACAGGGGTATGTGGTGTTTGGGAGTAAGTATGTTATTAGTGGAAAGAACATGCCCACTTTTTTTTTTTTTTTTTAGATGGAGTCTCACTCTGTCTCCCGGGCTGGAGTGCAGTGGCCCGATCTCTGCTCACTGCAAGCTCTGCTTCCCTGGTTCACGCCATTCTCCTGCCTCAGCCTCCCACCACCACCCCCGGCTAATTTTTTTTTGTATTTTTAGTAGACACAGGGTTTCACCG
Source organism: Rhinopithecus bieti (assembly GCF_001698545.2). Taxonomy (NCBI): domain Eukaryota; kingdom Metazoa; phylum Chordata; class Mammalia; order Primates; family Cercopithecidae; genus Rhinopithecus; species Rhinopithecus bieti. Next base: position 641,295 of record NW_016812573.1, read on the forward strand.
TGTTAGCCAGGATGGTCTCGATCTCCTGACCTCGTTATCCGCCCGCCTCAGCCTCCCATAGTACTGGGATTACAGACCTGAGCCACCATGCCCAGCCCACATTTTTACTATGAGGAGTACAGATTGAGTTTCCAGGGATAAAACGTTTCTTTTTGAACACGGATCAAAAATACTTTTGCAAGATATGGAACTAATCTAAGTGTCCATCAATCAATGAGTGGATAAGAAAATGTGGTATATATACACCATGGAATACTACTCAGCCATAAAAGGGAATGAAGTAATGTCTTCTGCAGCAACTTGGATGGAGCTGGAGGCCATTATTCTAAGTGAGGTAACTCAAAAATGGAAAATCAAACATTGTATATTCTCACTTACAGGTGGGAGCTAAGCTCTGAGGATACAAAGGCATAAGAATGATATAATGGACTTTGGGAATTCAGGGAGGTGGGAAGACTGGGAGTGGGGTGAAGGATAAAAGACTACATATTGGGCACAGTGTACACTGGTTGGTGGGTGGGTGCACCAAAATCTCAGAAATCACCACTAATGAACTTAACATGTAACCAAAGACCACCTGTACTCCCCCAACTATTAAAATAAAATAAAAAGTATTTAAAAAATATTTTTGCACATTTTGAATATCAAGTATTAATTAATTAGTTTATTTTTTTGTAGAGTTTATTTTATTTATTATTCATTTTATTTCCATAGGTTTTTGGGGAACAGGTGGTGTTTGGTTACATGAGTAAGTTCTTTCACAGTGATTTGTGAGATTTTGGTACATGTTTATAGCAGCACAATTCACAATTGCAAAAATACGAAACCAGCCCAAATGCCTATCAATCAATTAGTGAATAAAGAAATTGTGGTATATATATACCATGGAATACTATTCAGCCATAAAAAGAAGTGAAAGAATGGCATTTGCAGCAACCTGGATGAAATTGGAGATCATTATTCCAAGTGAAGTAACTCAGGAATAGAAAACCAAACATCGTAAGTTCTCACTCATAAGCGGGAACTAAGCTATGAGGATGCAAAGGCATAAGAGTGATGCAATGGACTTTGGGGACTTGGGGGAAAGGGTCGGGGGGAGAGGGATAAAAGATCACAAATTGGGTACAGTGTATACTGCTTGGGTGATGGGTGCACCAAGTACTAATTTTAAAACAAATGGCACATATGAGTAGAAAGTTTTAGTTTTGCAAGACGAAAATGAGTTCTGAAGAAGGATGGTGACAGTTGCACAATAACGTGAATGTATTTAACACTACTTCAGGGTACACTTAAAAATGGTGAAGATGATAACTTTTGTGTTAGGTATATTTTCACACAATTTTTAAAACATACAGTACCAAAAAATGGTTATTTCCTCCTCTCAGGGTAATGGCAGACATACATCAATGTATACATTTTACTCTAAAGTCGCTTGCAAGATGGCTTGCTAAATGATTTCAAGTCCCTCCTACTGGTTCAACAAGAAGCAGAGAAAATAACCATGTGCCTATATCAGAGTAGAGGCGATGCAGACTGCAACTGATTGATATCACAGGCCATGCCAAGGAGAAGGCCATGCCTGGATCTCATTTACCCATTTACCTGTCACCATGGATATTCTATTAAAGAGATGTTGGCAGAAATCCATTCTTTGTTTTTGTTTGTTTGTTTGTTTGTTTGTTTTTTGAGACGGAGTCTCCCTCTGTCGCCCAGGCTGGAGTGCAGTGGCGCCATCTTGGCTAACTGCAAGCTCTGCCTCCCGGGTTCACACCATTCTCCTGCCTCAGCCTCCCGAGTAGCTGGGACTACAGGCGCCCCCCACCACGCCCGGCTAATTTTTTGTCTTTTTAGTAGAGATGTGGTTTCACTGTGTTAGCCAGGGTGGTCTCAATCTCCTGACCTTGTGATCTGCCCGCCTCAGCCTCCCAAAGTGCTGGGATTACAGGCATGAGCCACCGTGCCCGGCCAGAAATCCATTCTTAAAAACCATGTTCATTTATTTTTACCTAGCAGTTTAAGTCAAAGGAACATGCTTTCTCAAAGGGAAGGCTTTAAGATATGTGACCCCAGGCAAGCAAGTCTTGGATGTATTACTAACAATTGCATTGGCCGGTGTGGGTGGAGCCTCTGAATGTAGATGGGAGTCTTGGGAGTTTGAGATCTACGTATTTTTATTGAATCTGCACCATCAGTATTGATAACTGTCTATTGTTATTTCGTTTTACAGCCTAGGTGACTGGTACAACTAGCCACTGGTCACCCAGTTAGAAAACGCACATTCAGGATTCAAACCCAATTAGCTTTCCACAAGTGCCTAAAAACTCTTGCCAGCTTCCTGGTCTCTGCACAGGTGAAAAACAGCCATTTCTTGGTGTCTTCACCGGATGCATTATCATACTCTTCTTCCTCATATATTAGATGATTTCACACATGTGCAACCTGGAGTTAAGTATTTTTCAGCCGACCTTATGTATTTCTGTCTTTATCACATTACATTTAAATCAATCCAATACATATGTATTGACTTAGAACACATCACTGTGCATGTCAAGGCTATAGACATGTAGACAACACTGTTACTGCCTGCATGGACTATAATCTGTGGAGGGAAATGAAGCTACTGCACACAAAGACACACAGGTAATGGAAACAAAGGGAGTTTGGAAAGTTGTCTTCTTTCACTGGGGCTGCTATAACAGAACACCATAGACTCGAGGCTTACCAGCAGCAGGCATTTATGTCTCACAGTTCTGGGAGCTGGAAGTCCAAGATCAAAGCGTGTCAGATGCAATTATCTGGTGATGACCTGCTTCCTGATTCGTAGACGGTGCCTTCTTGCTGTGTCCTCACATGGTGGAAGGGGCAAGGGAACTCTCTGGGGTCCCTTTTATAAGGGCACTGATTCCATTCATGAGGCTCCACCCTCACGATCTTATTATCTCTCAAAGGCTCCACCTCCCAACACCATCACCTTGGGTGTTAAGATTTTCACACAGAAATTTTGGAGGAACACAAACATTCACACCATAGCAGAAGAACAATATAAAAAATTAATAAGGCTGGGTGCAGTGGCTCACACCTGTAATCCCAGCACTTTGGGAGTCTGAAGTGGACAGATCACTTGAGGTCAGGAGTTTGAAACCAGCCTCATTAACATGGTGAAACCCCACCCCTACTGAAAATACAAAACTTAGCCAGGCGTGGTGGCACGTGCCTGTGGTCTCTGCTACACAGTAGGCTGAGCAAGAAAATCACTTGAGCCCGGGAGGTGGAGGGTGCAATGAGCAACAAAGTGAGGCTCAAAAAAAAAAAAAGGTTGGGCACGGTGGATCATACCTGTAATCCCAGCACTTTGGGAGGCCGAGGCGGTTGGATCACGAGGTCAGGAGATTGAGAGCATCCTGGCCAACATGGTGAAACCCCATCTCTACTGAAAATAAAAATACAAAAATTAACTGGGCATGGTGGCACATGCCTGTAGTCCCAGCTACTCAGGAGGCTGAGGCAGGAGAATCGCTTGAACCTGGGAAGCGGAGATTGCAGTCAGCTGAGATTGTGCCACTGCACTCCAGCCTCGGCGACAGAGTGAGACTCTGTCTCAAAAGGAAAAAAAAAAAGGTGAACAAATCATATAGAAAGCAAAAGCAGAGGAGGTGTTAATTCAGTTAAAGAAACTTGGTGAGATTTCAGGAACAAAATGACTTTTGAGCTGGGACTTCCAATGTGTGGGCATTCAGCATATAGAGATGGGGCCAGGGAGGAAAATGAGAGTGAGGTCAGAGAGGATGGGAGGAGATAAGAAAAGCAAAAGGATAGAACCAAACGGAAAAGCAGAATTGAGTCTAGGGGAGAAGAGAACTTGGAAAAGCAGAGGCCATTGACCTCTCTATAACTTTGCTAATAAATCTTTGTGTTTGTCTGGCCTGGGATCAAGTTCCAGAGCAACCACTTTCAAGCTTGGGCAACTTTCTCAATTCGTCTTAAGTTTCATCTTTACTTATTTTTGTGTTTTTGTTTTTACAGTTGTTTGCACAAGAGTAGCAACTATTCAGAGTAGTGTGCATGGAGTAAACTCAAAAAAAGCCATGCTTTAAAAAAAATGCTTAAGTCCAATGGCTATCACCCAATATGTTCATTAGAAAATAACCAAATACAACAAAAATTTGAAGGCATGGAGTTGAATAATGGTCTAGAGAGTTAGCCATATGTAATTATAACAGTTTACAGACCTGAGATTTATGAATATTCTGTTTGATTTCCAAGTATACTTGATTTTCATTATTTATAAATTTTGTCTTTCTGAACTTGCCTGCTCACTAAAACTTTGTAACCTTGAAATCAATACGGCACTTTTGCAGTCATTTGTAGACACACACACAAAGCTGGAAAAAATGTAAATTGCTCCAAGTGCACATTTTCAGCTACAGTGAAACAAGACCATGCCTTACCTTCTTGTGTCATCTCTCATACTTCAAACAAGTGGAATTATTGCGGTCCATTGAGTACCACGTGTTTTGCGTGTCTGTGCTTTTTGTTGGTGATTTTGCTGTTTAAAATGGCCCGAAGAACAGAGCTCAAGTGCTGTCTGGGGTCCCTAGTATAAAAAGACTGCAATGTGCCTCACAGAGAAAATCTCTGTTAGAGAAGCATTACTCAGGCATGAGTCATGGTGCTGCTGGACATGAGTTCAGTGTGAATGAGTCAACAGTATCTACTCAGAAAGATTTTCTTAAACAGAAACATACATAAAACAAGATTATGTATTGACTGGTTGATGAAAATGTTGTGACCAGACATCATAGAAACCTAATCTTGTATTTCCCCTAGGAGCAAAAGTTTACAATTTGCTAATTCAGTGTTTATGGTGACTTTATAGAACACAACTATCACAAATACAGAGAATTGAATGTGATTTCAATTTTTATTTCTGCTAAATGGTGAACTCAATCAACCCAGGAGCCTGTTGGATTTTCTCATTGCTGCATTGCTGATGATTGTTCCAGTGCTGGGCTAATAATAGGCATTTGATTAACATTCGATTTATACATCAGGTGAGTAAGGAGGAGACTGGCTTCATTAATACCACACAGTCACTATGCAAAAGGTGTCACATTTATTAGGGAAGTGTGACACTGGCGTGGATAAATAAATAAAATTCCTGTAGTAAATCATGGCTGAAGATGATGTGAAAATAGTCATTGTGGAACAGAAATTATAATTAGTTCTCCAACATCGAGCTCAATGACACTCTAGGAAGGTAATCACATTACTAATATTGATTTTGACCAATTGTCTGTTCCAGTCATTACAATGAATGACAACCAAAAAACCTAAAATATGCATACACCTCTTGTGTTATTTTTCTGTGGTTGTTGTAACAAATTACTACAATCTGGGTGGATTGTGGAAAAAGCCCAAGTGCCCATCAATCAACAGGTTGGTAAAGAAACTGTGAGATATATATATTCCACACACCCCATGGAATACTACTCAGCCATAAAAAGGAATAAATTAATGGCATTTACAGCAACCTGGGTGGGAATGGAGACTATTATTCTAAATGAAGTCACTCAGGAATGGAAAACCGAACATCGTATGTTCTCACTCATAAGTAGGAACTAAGCTATGAAGATGCAAAGACATAAGAATGATACAATGGACATTGGGAACTCGGTGGAAAGGGCAGGAGGGGGGTGAGGGCTAAAAGATTACAAATTGGATTCAGTGGATTGCTCTAGTGATGAGTGCACCAAAATCTCACAAATCACCACTAAAGAACTTATGTAACCAGATACCACCTGTTCCCCCAAAACCTATGGAAATGAAAAAAATATATTTTTAAAGATAGCAAGAATTTGTTCTCTCAAACTTCTAGAAGCTAGAAGCCCAAAATCAAGGTGTGAGCAGCAACACACCTTCTCTGGAGACTCAAAGAGAGAATCCATTCTTTGCATCTTCTGGCTTCTGGTGCCTTTTGATATTCTGTCTTGTGGCCACATCACTCCAACATCTACCTCCATGGTCACATCACCTCCTCTTCTTCTGTCTCTCTTGCCCTTTGTGCATATTTTATTTAAGCCACCCAGTTTATGGCATTTGGTTATAGCATTAGAGGTAGGTCTGCCCAAATAATCCAGGATGACATCCTCATCTCAAGACTTTTAGCTTAATTACATCTACAAAGACCCTAATGCCATAGAAGGTCACATTCACAGTGTCTTAGTTCAGGATCCTATAACAAAATGCCTTAAGCTGGGTGGCTTGAGCAACAAATGTTATTTCCCACAGTTCTGGAGACTGGCAAGATGAAGATGCTGGCAGATCTGGTGTCTACTGAGGGCCTTCTTCCTCCTTCCTGGTCTGCAGATGGTGCCCTGTCTCTATACCTTCATGTGGAGGAGAGAGGGAGCTCTGAGTCTCTTTCTCTTGCTATAAAGACATTAATCCCATCATGCAGGTGCCACCCTCATGATCTCATCTAAACCTACATACCTCCCACAGGCCCCACCTACTAAGAGCATCCCAGTGGGGATTAGGGCTTTCACATGTGGATTTAGGGATAATGTGCTGTATTAGTTCGTTCTTAAGCTGCTAATAAAGACACTCCTGAGACTAGGTCATTTACAAAGTAAAAAGGTTAATTGACTCACGATTCCACATGGCTGGTGAGGCCTCACAATCATGGTAGAAGGCAAGGAGGAGCAAAGCCATGTCTTTTTCTTACGTGGCGTCAGGCAAGAGGGCTTGTACAGGGGAGCTCCCATTTATAAAACCATCAGATCTCTTGGGACTTACTCACTACTATGAGAACAGTATGAGGGAAACTGCCCCCATGATTAAATTACCTCGACCTGGCCCCACCCTTGACACGTGAGAATTATTACAATTCAAGGTGAGATTTTGGGTGGGGACACTGCCAAACCATATCACGTGCATTCCATAACTTAGACCAGGGCTTAGAACATGTAGTCCGTAATTTAGGCCGGGGATAAAACATAGACTTTCATTCTGAGGGCCATTTAACTTTCTATACTTCTATATAAAGAACCATAAAATTAGAAGAAAGCAGCAAGTGCCATTGTAATTTTACACAAAAGTAGAGAGAACAGCCACATAAATGCAAAGTAAAACAAAGTAGATCTGAAATCTTCCGGTTGGCAACTTGGGAGTATTCAGTTTCAGTAACATCCAAATTCCTATCCTTGCGTGTTCCCAGAATTGAGTTAAAATTACATTAATGCTACAAAAGCTCATACAATGACGGTTTGTGACACGAAAAAGAATGTGCTAATGTAAAAATTTGCATTAAGTTGAAATGCTATGGAAAACACATGGGGAATTCTTATCATCTGTGCTGCAGAGTGGTGGTTGACAGACAGGGAACATAAATCACGACATTTTATTCAAAGACAATAAATGCACCAACTCAACTAACACAACCTGAAGACAAGCCAAAATACTCTAGAAGGAGAAGAAGGTAACAGCTGAACATGTCCTCAGTTGAGGGAAGTACACTTGGAAAGGGCATATATTTAGCTGTTTCAAATGCTCTATTTCTGGGCAAAGCACATGTTTAAATGTTTGGTTGACATGAATTAAAAGCAAATGCCCAATTTGGTACTCTATAAGGTAGCTTTCTGATGCCCTGAATAATCTTATTTATATGATGCCAAATGCATTCATTCATTGACCAATTCATTCACTTAACAGATGTTCACAATGTATTCATGATATGCCAGTGCCATTCTGGGCACCGCTGAGAGGTGTGGATAAATAGGACATACAATCTTCACATCCAAGGCAACTAAATCTAGATGTTGTGCTCCAGCAAAAGTGTAGGGTTCATTTTTCTTCTGTCTCCTAGGAGACGGATGAGGGCAGAATTTTACTAAGAAGGAACATTGTATCCCACCAAAGCTCATGCATACACAAACACATCTGCTCACTGAACATAGTACATCCTGTGAATGGTGCCCATATGGGCCAAAATTTTTCTCTCTTTCTTACCTTGGAAAAAGTCAAGACTCCTAATGTCAACTGGGCAAAGATTTGCTTCTTTCAAGCTCTGAAATTTAGATTCATGGTCATTGGTTGAACTGTGTTGTACTGTGAGCTCACAGCTGGTACTACCAATGTGTCAATCCTTAGCAAAAACTTTTATTAATAGCTATGCATGTGCTGCCTTAGCCTTCCAGTGGCCATAGGTGATTGACATTGGTAAGAGGGGGATGCAAGTGATTTAAGTAGAGCTGGGGGCAATTGTTGCAGTTGCCATTGCTATTGCTGTGTGTGGTTTTAACACAAGGGCATTTGTTTGGGGAAAAAGCAGTGTTAATATAATTGAATTTGATACTCCTTGGTGAACTAGCTGTGAATTAACAGGCTTTACACTGTAAGAAAATGGAAAGAAACATGAACCATAACACTCAAGCAGTTTAAGCATGTCTCAGAAGAACATAAAAAGAGAGAGCCCAGTAAGAGTTAAGTTCTGTGGAATAGATAGAGTTCTAGACACGTGGATTTTCTCCCAACCAAAAGTCAACAGTCCATCAAAGCACAGGGCAGCATATAACTGTTGGGAAGTGCATGTATTCTGACATGAGTTAGGAGTGTCCATATGGTAGTGGGTGGCATGGTGGCCCCCAAAATATATGTCCACATCCTAACACCAGTTATAGAGGGATGGGACCTTATTTGGAAATAGGGTTTTTGCAGCTGCAATTAAGTTAACAATCTATTGATGAGATTATTCTAGATTTAGAGGGGTCTCAAATCCAATGACAGGTGTTCCTGTAAGAGACAGAAGAGGAGACACAGATACAGAAGAGAAGTCTGCATGGAGATGGAGGCAGGACTGGAGTGATGCAGCCACAAGCCCAGGGAAGCCTGAAGTCCCCCAGAAACTGGGAGAGGCAGGAAGGATTCTCCCCTAGAGCCTCCAAAGGGAGCACCACCCTGAGACACCTTGATTTCAGATTTCTGGTGCCCAGAACTGGTAGAGAATAAATTTCTGTTGTTTAAGCCTCCCTGTCTGTGGCACTTTTGTTACAGCAGCCCCAGAAAACTCAAATACAATACTCTGTGTGTGTGTTTCTGTAGTAACTTCCATATACCTCTCATGGGAGAGGACGGGGATTATTCTTCCAACAAGATGGAGACTTGCGCAGGTGCCCTGTAGACACAGAGGAAGCAAAAAGCACAGAACAGAACTCAGAGGCTTCGCAGACCCGTGGGAGACCCTCCTCAGTTGGTAAAACGCCACAGCAATACCTTACAATGGGCACAGAATTGTAACATAAGGAGTGATCTTCTTTTCTGAGGAGCCAAGGCTAAGAAAACCGATTCTCGCCGAAAAAGAAAGCATTTCCAATGCACACCAGACATAAATAATTCATGCAAACCAACATGAATTATTTTAGCACGTTACTTTCATAAAGTAACTTGTTTGTCTTCATTTTGTAACCCCTAAAACTTCTCAAAGACTACTCTGAGTTGTTAAAGCTGAAAAAGCTTAACTATACATATAAACACTGTCATATGTCAAAGGCATTTTTCAGCTTATAAAGCATGCTCACTAGGGCTTTGTTCATGAGACACCAGAAAACACGTTCAGTTCCACTTCACCCTGAAAACAGAATCTCTTATCCCTGAATCAGAAGGGACGTAGGCACATGAAGTCCCAGGGAGAGAAGAGGCATGTATATTGTGCTAAATTAACAAGCTTTGGCACTTGTGTTTTTCACAGGAAAAGAAGGAACATGAAAGACGAGGATTTTGGCAGTCTCACTCATTTTTATATGGGATGCGGGATGGGAGATGAACCCTACTGGAGATGATTATAAATACCAGTTTGTCTTTGAAACCAGAGTTTTACAAATTCATGCAATGCCTTATTTCTTTCTTCTGAAGGAGTCTGTGGTCTCCTTTCATCCTCAGATTCTTGGTAGAAGGAAACTGCTCAGATGTCCTGAGCAAAATGTTCAAATTCCAAAGCCCAGGGTTTAAGAAAGCAGACAGAAAGCCACAGAGAGGGGAAGTGGTTAGAGAGAGGGGAGATTCCAAAAAGACAGCCACTTAGCACAAACAATTCAAATTCCAGTGTCGTTGGTGCCAGAATCCTTTTCACTGTTGGTGATGGGATTTTGAGAAAAGTGTTTCAAATAGAAGAATTTGAGGTGTTTTAAAAATGGGTTTCAAAAGAAAGTGGAGGAGGCGTGAAAAGATTCCATTATCCAGTTGTGATCGTCAATTATCCTGCTGATCTACGTGCAGGTCTTGATACACACAGCCTTCAGGAACTTGGGCACAAACAAAACCTACTGTGATGGTGAATATTGAGTGTCAACTTGACTGATTGAAGGATGCAAAGTACTGTTCCTGGGTGTGTCTGTGGGGGTGTTGCCAAAGGAGATTAAAATTTGAGTCAGTGGACTGGGAGAGGCAGACTCACCCTCAATCTGGGTGGGCACCATCTAATCAGCTGCCAGCACAGGTAGGATAAAGCAGGTAGGAGAAGATGGAAAAGCAGACTTGCTTAGTCTTCCGGCCTTTATCTTTCTCCTGTGCTGGATGCTTCCTGCCCTTGAACATCAGACTCCAAATTCTTGGATTTACACCAGTGGTTTGCCAGGGCCTTTGGCCACAGACAGACAGCTGCACTGTTGGCTTCCCTACTTTTGAGGTTTTGGGACTCAGACTGGCTTCCTTGCTCCTCAGCTTGCAGAAAGCCTGTTGTGGGACTTCAGTTTTGTGATTGTGTGAGTCAATACTCCTTAATAAACTCCCTTTCATATATACATCTATCCTATTAGTTCTGTCTCTCCAGCAAACCCTGACTAATCCATCTACACAGAGGTCATTTGGCCACATCCAGGAAGAACTACCAGAGAAAGCAGCCCAGGCTCAGTCAACTGCAAGTCCCAGGACTGTGGAAGCCAGGAGTCTCCAGAGACAGAGCGCCCCACATCTGAAAGGGCTGAGACACACAGCCCTTGGCTGCTCTAGGATTCAGTGATTCCCAACGAGTATCCTGAAACTCTGATAAAACCATGTGTCTCCATCTCCTCTGAGTGAAACCTTTTACGGAGTTAACTTTACCAGCATCTGTTTATTTGGCTACCTTGTGAATGTTAAACAGTTTTTAGAGGTTATCTGAATAATTGACACAGGTAAAATAAAACGAAATAAAATGTTGTGTTTCCCTCCTTGTGCGCTGGGTTAACTCTTTTGGGATATAGCAAAGCTCCGATATGCCAGCATTATAGACGATTGATACCGTGTGCTTGGGTCTTATTAGCGATTAATTACATCATTCGTTCATTCATTTATCAATTCACCCATTCAACAGGTGCTTACCCAAAGGTCATCACATGCCCAGAATTTTCCTGGTCACTGGTCATACAACGGAGACCTTATGGACTTTACAGAGCAGTAAAAGATTAATTTAAGAAAACCATAGAACATTTGTACTTAAAATTTTTATAAGTTCAACAAAGGAAAACAATTGAACTCTATGAAAAAGAAGAGCTTGGGGAGATTATTGAATAGGCAGGAGAAAGAAAGAGCAGAGTGAAGGCGATGGTGGAATTGGCTTCTATTCTGGCTTGGAAGGTGGCCAAAGGACACGTCCTCTTAGCCTCACACCACTTACAGAATGTAGTGCAGCCTCTTTAATATAGTTGCCTAATCTACCCTCCTGGAAAAAAATGCTTACTCCATTTGGCGTAGCAAGTTGGACATCATCTATCCCAGACACTGCCATTTCAAAGGTGAAAGGAAACAGGAACATTCTGAAGACTTCAGCCTAAAGTGGAAGAGAACTCGTTGGCCATTAAAGGGAAGGTCATACATTTCCCTCTGTAGGAAATGTACTCCCCAGAGATCTCCTTGGTTCCTTGCACATTTTATTTTGAGACAGTCTTGCTCTGTCACACAGGCTAGAGTGCAGTGGTGCGATCTCACCTCCTGGGTTCAAACAATTCTCCTGCCTCAGCCTCCTGAGTAGCTGGGAATACAAGCATGCACCACCATGCCTGGTTAATTTTTGTATTTTTAGTAGAGACGGGGTTTCGCTATGTTGGCCAGGTTGGTCTCAAACTCCTGACCTCAGGTGATCTTCCCCCATCAGCCTCCCAGAGTGCTGGGATTACAGGTGTGAGCCACCTCGCCTGGACAGTTTTTTGCATCTTTGTTCAATTATCTCTGCAACTATCAATGTACAGATCAATATGTATAAAAGCTCCTATCAATGTATAGATAGTCATAGAAAATAATGGAGGATATTTAATAGAAGTGAAGTCATTGGAGATGTGGTTCTTTTACTGAGCAGGATATTTGCAAGATTCATCCATATTGCAGCCGTGTGAGAACTGCATTTCTTTTTATGGCTGTGATATGCTTGGGATCTGTGTCCTCACCCAAATCTCATGTTGAATTGTAATTCCCAATGGGAGATGATTGGATCATGGGAGTGAATCTTTTGTGAATGGTCTAACACTATCCCCCTTGGTACTGTGTAGTGAGTGAGTTCTCACAAGATCTGGTTGTTTAAAAGTGTGTGGCACTACTCTGCTCTCTCTCTTGCTCCTGCTCCAGCCATGTAAGACATTCAAGAGTTCCTGCTTCCCCTTTGCCTTCTGCCATGATTGAAATTTTCCTGGGGCCTCCCCAGAAGCCAAGCAGAAGCCATCATGCTTCCTGTGCAGCCTGCAGAACCAGAGCCAATTAAACCTCTTTTCTTTATGAATTACCCAGTCTCAGGTATTTCTTTATAGCAGTGGGAGAATGGCCTGATATAAGCTGAATAAGATTTCATTCTATAGATGGATCATCTTTTCTTAATCCACTCCTCTGCTGATAGACACCTGGATGGTTTTCACCTTTCAACTTTCATAAACACAGCGGCTGTGTATTTGAGGTGATGAAAAGAGAGCGCTGATGGTTGGACACATTTCTGGATGGACTTAATGCCATTTAAAATGGGTTCCAATAGTAAATTTCATGTTTATGTGTGTAAAAAAAGGTGAGGAAATTGCAAACATTTGCATTTTAGAAGGAGATAGTAAAAGACATAAGAATGAACAGATGGCACGGTGGCTAATGCCTGTAATCCTAGCATTTTGGGAGGCCGAGGTGGGCAGATTGCCTGAGGCCGGGAGTTTGACACCAGCCTGGCTAACATGGTGAAACCCTGTCTCTACTGAAAATACACAAATTAGCCGGGCGTGGTGGCAGGCGCCTGTCATCCCAGCTACTCGGGAGGCTGAGGCAGGAGAATGGCGTGAACCCAGGAGGCAGAGGTTGCAGTGAGCGGAGAT
>NW_016812573.1:654632-670764 GCF_001698545.2 Rhinopithecus bieti
AAAAAAAAAAAAAAAAAAAAAGAATGAACAGAGAAAGAATTCCCTTACATAATGTCAATCTCGTCAATAACACGCTGGTCATTCTGGAAAAATAAAGAAAGAATAAATAGCTTGTAATGGCTTCCAGACAGCTAGTGCCCCAGTGCCCTATAACTCCTTCTGTCTATATTTTTCTCTCTCACACACACACATTCACTGTTTCTGTCTTTTCTCTCTCTCTCTCTCTCTGTCTCTCAGTTTCTTTCTCTCTTTCTTTCTTTCTCCCTTTCTATTTGTTTTCCTCATTCTTTCTCTGTCACTGACTCTGTCTCTCTCTTTTTCTCACACACATATGCCTTCTGACCTCTCTCTCTCTTTCTTTCTCTTTCTCTCCCTTATTTTCTTTCTCTTTCTCAATCTTTCTCTCTTTTGTTCTCAGTCTTTCTCTCTTTCTCTCTCTCTTTCCATCTTTCTCTGTCTCTGTCTCTATCTTTCTCTCTGTCTCTATTTCCCTCTGTCTCTCTTTCTCTGTCTTTCTCTCTTTCTTTCGCTCTGTCTTTCTCTGTCTCTGTCTTTCTCTGTCTCTTTCTCTGTCTCTGTCTTTCTCTGTCTCTGTCCTCTACATCAGTTGCATCATCCACAACATGGAGATGATCTGAAACTCCCATCTCAGCACACCCAGTCAACCCCTTCCCACATAGAAACACACCCTAACTCTGAGCCTTCCCTTGATGTCCCACAAAGCTGCTCTGACCTGACATTCATCTCATCAATTTGATGGTCCCCTCGCCCACCTCAGCTCCCCCGTGCTGGCACCCAGTCTTCACTCTTCTGTTTTAGTGTAGGGACTCACTTTCCTGTGCTGCTCTTTGTTTCCGCCACCTCCAGTTTTAGGAGTCTCTGGTTTATTTTTTATTATGCAAATTTTTAATCCGACTTTAGAGCCTTAGTTAATGCAAGTTCCTCCTAAAATGTCTCTTAATTTCCCTAAATCAGAATTCATCTCTCCCTCCTCTCCGCTCCCATGGTGTCTGTTCATGACCCCTCTCACTGACCTTAAAGTCTTTGATTCCTTATTGGTTGTATAAACACCACTTTTCCAACTAGTTTCTGAAATACTGAAAATAGAAACACTTTTTTTCTCTTCTTTGTGACCTCAGCTTTTACAACATTCTTTGAGGTTAGGTTTGAATACATGTATTTTACATACATATATTCTGGCTTTCATGGTCTTTTCTTGGGGAGCAAAAAAAAACAAGACAATAAAATTCAATTAGAAACACGATTGAAAATGACATTTCATTGAAACGGGAACCAAAAATAAGCATGATTTCACTTCCATGAGCAGCAAACATGAAGCAACCTCTTAGCTCAATGTATCACACATTAGAGAGGGGAAGCGTCACCAGTCCTGCTGAGTCAGACCCTGAGGAGACACAGGCCATCCAGTCTTCCAGTGGGTGCCTCTGAGGGGCCGCTCGGCTCTCAGAAACCCGACAGGCCTATGTCCCTTTACTTGTCTTGATTCACTGAAAGCATGTGAAGTTTGGATCGAATGTTGTGGAAGCAGATTAAACACAAGTGAACAGATCCCAACTTCAGCTTTCGGTAAAACTCAAACTGTGAAAATGTGTGGGGTTGTGAAGAGCTGAACTGTGTTGCTCCTTGGATGACGACAATTGCTTCGTTTCATGTGTATTTTATTATTAGTCATGGACTACATGAAAATTTACCTCAAAATCAAAGACGGGACCAGAACCCAGGTCTATTGCCCCATTAATATTCCATAATGTTGATATTTTGTTTATATGCACACACACACACATACATATATCAATATATGCACATATATGTATATGTATATACACAGGCATATACACACACAGAGGTACACTATATATACACACATATACACATATATAAGTACTTTATACATACACACATACATATGCACACATATATGTATTGTATATATACACAGATATATGTGCTAATATATACACAAGTGTACTCTATGTGCATATATACATATATGTACTATACACACACATGTACTTTATATATAAACACATATATACACAAGTACTTTATATATACCCATATATACACATATAATGTAGTCTATATAAGCACATACACTTATGTACACATATATGTACTTTATATACACACATGTACTAATATATACATACATATGCTATATACACATATACAGACACAGATATACTGTTATATATGACATATATTGTTATACTGTATATATAGTACACATGTATATGTATATATATAAAATAATATATATGGGTGCGTGTGTGTTTGCATATTTCTATTTGTGTGTATACATGTGCATATGCTGTGTACATATGCACACACACATGCACCTATATATATTACTTTGTGTATACATACACACATACATATGCACTATATATGCACAAATATATTACTTTATATATACATATACACATACATATGCACTATATATGCACACGCATATACACATACAAGTATATTTGTACCATGTAACACACATAGATGTGTGTACTATATATGACACACATATGCACATATGCATCACATATGACAAGACATATATGCATATGTACTATACACACACATATGTACACTATAAACACACATATATGTACTATTTATACACACATATATATACACACACATATACATGCGCCATGCTCTCTCTCTCCACACACACACACACACACACACACACACACACACCATGGAACTGTAGGGTTATATATATAGGTAAAACAGCATATATAAAACAGTATCTATATTAAACAGTATATATATGTGTATATATGTATGTATGTGTATATATGAATGTTTCAGTGAATTTCAATTTATATCAGAATTTGTCTTTCCAAATAAAGTTCTGAAATTCTGCTCAAGAAATGTTTGTGGCTATAAATAATCAAAATGGGGTCAAATTATGGTAAGGGATTTATGGGATGCATTCATGTCATCCCAAGCTCTTAATGGAATGAAATAATGCCTTTTATAAAAGCTGCCCTTAGGAAATGAAAATTGACACGAACTTGTAATTTATAGCTCGTTCTCAATTTGTTATGGCCAGCAGATTTTCTCTGGTCATCTCTGATGTTATTCATATTCTAAATCTGCCAGATGTTTTTTCTAGTAGCAGTGGGGTAAAGAAAATGCAGGCTGGATTTGAGGACTAGCCTAGGACCTGGGAAAAGGCCAACACATATGAATTCAAGCTCTTCTTCTAGATATGAATGAGTTGAATGAGCTTTATTATGTTCTTATAGAATTTTAATATTTTTTCTGACTATTCAATGTATGGAAGTAACCTCCTATGATTAAACTTCTACCATAGACCAGCAAAATTTAATATAAATGTGATTTCTATTGGCTCTTATTCAAAGAGCTTATTTATTGAAATATCAAAACAATTTCCTATAAGGTTATTTTAGCTGGAAGGCAAACTCACATCTTCTACATAAGAGATGTTATCTTAAGACTTCACCATAGAGCGAGGCTGACATTTTCTCCAGGTATGAGACAAGATGACCTACAAGCCAAGTAGCCAAGACAATGATTTGCTTCATTCACTCCCATGATGTCATATTTGGAGAAGAGATGCTCTAATGAACATTCCGGGTGTGTTCATATTAAGTCCTGGATAAGTTCCACTCAAAGCCCCATTCTGTGAATGACGAACAGTGGATGCTTTTCTCAGGACTCCAGTAAATAAAAGTATGGATGGGGTAAGGGAACATGTCTTGAGTTGGTTAGTTCATTCTGTGGATCACATGTCCAGCATCCACGCACTGTCTCTCTTTTGCCCCTTGCTGAATCAGTCAATGAATCCTGACTCTTTTATTTCCTCCAGAGATGAATGAAGGACTAAGTAAAGAAATAAATAAAGTAATTCACCCAAGACTTCTTTCTATGCATCAGACTTTGCTGAGAAGTTTAGAGAATAAGGGANCTCCTTGGATGACGACAATTGCTTCGTTTCATGTGTATTTTATTATTAGTCATGGACTACATGAAAATTTACCTCAAAATCAAAGACGGGACCAGAACCCAGGTCTATTGCCCCATTAATATTCCATAATGTTGATATTTTGTTTATATGCACACACACACACATACATATATCAATATATGCACATATATGTATATGTATATACACAGGCATATACACACACAGAGGTACACTATATATACACACATATACACATATATAAGTACTTTATACATACACACATACATATGCACACATATATGTATTGTATATATACACAGATATATGTGCTAATATATACACAAGTGTACTCTATGTGCATATATACATATATGTACTATACACACACATGTACTTTATATATAAACACATATATACACAAGTACTTTATATATACCCATATATACACATATAATGTAGTCTATATAAGCACATACACTTATGTACACATATATGTACTTTATATACACACATGTACTAATATATACATACATATGCTATATACACATATACAGACACAGATATACTGTTATATATGACATATATTGTTATACTGTATATATAGTACACATGTATATGTATATATATAAAATAATATATATGGGTGCGTGTGTGTTTGCATATTTCTATTTGTGTGTATACATGTGCATATGCTGTGTACATATGCACACACACATGCACCTATATATATTACTTTGTGTATACATACACACATACATATGCACTATATATGCACAAATATATTACTTTATATATACATATACACATACATATGCACTATATATGCACACGCATATACACATACAAGTATATTTGTACCATGTAACACACATAGATGTGTGTACTATATATGACACACATATGCACATATGTATCACATATACACATACATATATGCATATGTACTATACACACACATATGTACACTATAAACACACATATATGTACTATTTATACACACATATATATACACACACATATACATGCGCCATGCTCTCTCTCTCCACACACACACACACACACACACACACACACACACCATGGAACTGTAGGGTTATATATATAGGTAAAACAGCATATATAAAAACAGTATCTATATTAAACAGTATATATATGTGTATATATGTATGTATGTGTATATATGAATGTTTCAGTGAATTTCAATTTATATCAGAATTTGTCTTTCCAAATAAAGTTCTGAAATTCTGCTCAAGAAATGTTTGTGGCTATAAATAATCAAAATGGGGTCAAATTATGGTAAGGGATTTATGGGATGCATTCATGTCATCCCAAGCTCTTAATGGAATGAAATAATGCCTTTTATAAAAGCTGCCCTTAGGAAATGAAAATTGACACGAACTTGTAATTTATAGCTCGTTCTCAATTTGTTATGGCCAGCAGATTTTCTCTGGTCATCTCTGATGTTATTCATATTCTAAATCTGCCAGATGTTTTTTCTAGTAGCAGTGGGGGTAAAGAAAATGCAGGCTGGATTTGAGGACTAGCCTAGGACCTGGGAAAAGGCCAACACATATGAATTCAAGCTCTTCTTCTAGATATGAATGAGTTGAATGAGCTTTATTATGTTCTTATAGAATTTTTAATATTTTTTCTGACTATTCAATGTATGGAAGTAACCTCCTATGATTAAACTTCTACCATAGACCAGCAAAATTTAATATAAATGTGATTTCTATTGGCTCTTATTCAAAGAGCTTATTTATTGAAATATCAAAACAATTTCCTATAAGGTTATTTTAGCTGGAAGGCAAACTCACATCTTCTACATAAGAGATGTTATCTTAAGACTTCACCATAGAGCGAGGCTGACATTTTTCTCCAGGTATGAGACAAGATGACCTACAAGCCAAGTAGCCAAGACAATGATTTGCTTCATTCACTCCCATGATGTCATATTTGGAGAAGAGATGCTCTAATGAACATTCCGGGTGTGTTCATATTAAGTCCTGGATAAGTTCCACTCAAAGCCCCATTCTGTGAATGACGAACAGTGGATGCTTTTCTCAGGACTCCAGTAAATAAAAAGTATGGATGGGGGTAAGGGAACATGTCTTGAGTTGGTTAGTTCATTCTGTGGATCACATGTCCAGCATCCACGCACTGTCTCTCTTTTGCCCCTTGCTGAATCAGTCAATGAATCCTGACTCTTTTATTTCCTCCAGAGATGAATGAAGGACTAAGTAAAGAAATAAATAAAGTAATTCACCCAAGACTTCTTTCTATGCATCAGACTTTGCTGAGAAGGTTTAGAGAATAAGGGAGACACGAATAGCCAATCTACACAGATGGCTAAAAATTAGATATAAAATATTCTTTTCCTGTAAGTTCTTTTTAGTCTCTCTACTACTGATGATTTGTCATTGGCCCCACGATTTAGGGATATCCCTGGCATCCAATTCTTGGCTTCTCTCCCCTCTTCCACTCCCTCTTCCCAAGCAGGAGCAAAACAAAACAAACACAACATAAAACCAGAGAGACTTCTTACTCTGTTTGTGCATCTGTATTCCCCACCACTCTCTACAGGCTTCTATAACAGAGTAGCAGTGCCATCAGAGCAGCAGTGTCACCTTTGGCACGGTTGACATTTGGGGCTGCATAATTCTCTGGTGGGGCATCCTTGTGTGTTCTATAGTGTTGAGCAGCATCCCTGAGCTCCACCCACCAGATGCCAGGACCAACCCTCTACCGAGGGAAAATGTCTCCAGGCATTGCCAGTGTCCCCTGAGGGCAAAGTGGACGCAGTTGGAAACCACTGTGATGATAGATAGATAGATAGATAGATAGATAGATAGATAGATAGATAGATAGTGATATGGTTTGGCTGTGTCCCCACCCAAATCTCATCTTATATTTTAGCACCCATAATTCCCACCCGTTGTGGGAGGGACGTGGTGGGAGATAATTGAATCATGGGGGGCAGTTCCCCCCATATTGTTCTCGTGATAGTGAATAAGTCTCAGGAGATCTGATGTTTTAATAAGAAGAAACCCCTTTCTCTTGGTTCTCATCCTTTCTCTTGCCTGCTGCCATGTAAGACATCCTTTTGCCTTCCACCGTGATCGTGAGGCCTCCCCAGCCACGTGGAACTGTGAGTCCATTAAACTTCTTTTTCTTTATAATTTACCCAGTCTCAGGTATGTCTTTATCAGCAGTGTGAAAACGGACTAATACAGATGGACAGATAGATAAATAGATGGATAATCAACAGATATATAGATAAATGGATAATAATGATAACAGATAGATGACCAAATAGATGATAGGTGGATAGATATACAGATGACAGATAGATGAGGGATAGGTGGACAAAAAGATAAAGAGACAGATAAATAGATGACAGACAGATAGGCACACAGTCTTTCATGTTAAGGCAGGGTTTTGCAGTTGAGCTGGCACTGCTGACATTTGGGGACGGATGATTCTCTGTGGTGGGGGTGTCCTGTGCACTGTAGGGTGTCGAGCAACATCCTTGGGCTCCATCCACCAGGTTCCAGTGAGACCACTCAGTTGTGACACTGAAAAATATCTCCAGACACTGCCAAGTGTCGTCCCCTGGCATGGAACAAAATCTCCCTACCTTGGAGACTATTGTTCCAAAACTCATAGAGCTCTTTCACTCGTCAGAGGCAGCATTTGTCTGACCATTTTTATTGTTTCTCAAAATTATGACCTGAATTGTCTCAATTATTTTGATAAAATTGATGTTGTAAATGTCTTCAAGAGTCTTAGGTTCATTTCCCATCTTAGAAACAAACAAAGGCCGGGCGCGCTGACTCACGCCCGCAATCCCAGAGCGTTGGGAGGCCGAGGCGGGTGAGTCACTTGAGGTCAGGAGTTTGAGACCAGGTTGGCCAACATAGTGAAACCATGTTTCTACAAAAAAATACAAAAATTAGCTGGGTGTGGTGGCCTACACCTGTAATCTCAGCTACTCGGGAGGCTAAGGCAGGAGAATCGCTTGAACCTGGAAGACAGAGGCTGCAGTGAGCTGAGATCGCACCACTGTACTCGAGCCCAGGGGAACAGAGCGAGACTCTTTCTCAAAAAACAAACACACAAACAAAAAACAAAATAAGGTGAGTCCCTATCATTTTCATTTTTAAAAATTTTCTACATTTCTTATTTTAATTTTGCATGACAACAAACACATCTAAATCAGGTTTGCATTTGAATGTGTGCTGCTGAAAGAATTAAAAATTAGTTCTCAGCACATTTCACAAAGCCTACACACGTTATGCAGCTGTACGGGTTGATCAAAGTCCCTTAAAAATTTCAAACTAATTATATCTATCTACCCTCTTTTTGCACACCAAAGAACATGATTCCAGGAAGGCCAAGCAACCCAAGCTCAGATGTTATTGTCAATGCTGAAATTGATCTAATTTCTTCCAGGATGGAAGAAGTTCACTGCATGTGCCTTGGTCCTACGGTTAAATCCACATGGCCATTTCCATACCAATTGGTTGGGCATATCTACTGACCACAAAGCATGCTGAGGATCTGGGAATAAGCCACTGAATCCACTGTGGATCACCAAATTGAGTTATTCAAAGCACAAAGCAGCTCCTTCTGCAACCTACCAACTCAGGTGTATATTTATCAAATGTCTGTATCATAGTCTCTATCTTACGGATTTGAATTAGACAAAGCTTTACTAGTTGTGGGAACATTGTTCAGAAAAGAACACCTCCAATATGGTTGCATTGAAAATTCAGGGACTTTGGAAGAATCATGTACTTTCCCATTTTATTCCTGTCCAAATGTCGCTTAAATGAAGAAACAGCCATTGAGGAACCCCCCATAAGGGGAAGAAATCCTATTTTCCCATTGAATTACTCTTGGATGCTTGATGGGCTGAAAAAGTCTTTGATCCTCAAAGAATTCTGACGTTATAACTTTGAACATTCATGTTCTTTTACTAGGTAAAATAAAGTGGCATTTTACCCAAAATCTTGTGGTCAAAGATTATCTTTTTTTAATGCAAGAAAAAACACACATGCATACACACATACTTACCTAATACATACACACACACATATATGCATACACATGTGTGTGTTTGTATTAGGTATGTATGTGTATTTTTTCCTGCATTAAAAATGAATAGCATATATATTGGTAGACTAGCAAAAGCAATCTCATTACAGAATGAAAATATAGAAGGAAGATAAGTTCTTAAGTTGTCCCCTAAGGGGTGAACCCAGGGCTTATTCTATCAGTTCCATTCTGACTATTACTAATGTTGAGTGGGTTGAGGCATTTCTCCCTTTCACCTGCTTTCCACTGAGGTAGGTGGTGTTCTTTACAGTTGGCCAGCCACATGGAGGTCTATGGCCAATAAAAGGGTCAATGACAATGTGCTTAGAACTATTACTTGCTTAGGCTATTATCCCAGACTGCCTAGACACCAACTCTTTCAGTGTCTCAAAGTGAAGATGAGCACATCCTTGTCATATTCTCTGCTTTGGAACCTAAAAATCGGCTTTCAACATGGCTTCAGCCAACTCATAGGTTACATGTCATTTTGTAAGCAAGTGTGCTAGGTGGAAGAGCTGAGATTAAGCAGGTTGAATCCTTTATCTATGGGACATCTCAGAATGTTTATAAATTCAGCTGTGTCTGAGGAAACCATCAAAGCATGAACTAGAGCATTGAACACAATCAGGGATGGGTCAAACGTATAAACTCTTTTATTTTGGGAAATGCCTCTATATAGCCCTCATACTATGAAGGCAAACTGTATCTAATTTGGCCAAAAGTAAGTGAAAGAGCTCTCATGCTCCAAGGGATGATGTAAAAGATGGCTGATGTGGAATGTGTGCAAACTTCTTTTTNCATTCTCCTGCCTCAGCCTCCCGAGTGGCTGGGACTACAGGCGCCCGCCACCTCACCCGGCTAGTTTTCTTTTGTATTTTTTAGTAGAGATGGGGTTTCACCGTGTTCGCCAGGATGGTCTCCATCTCCTGACCTCGTGATCCGCCCGTCTCAGCCTCCCAAAGTGCTGGGATTACAGGCTTGAGCCACCGCGCCCGGCCGGAATGTGTGCAAACTTCTTAAGTTCTTGGTGCTCTTCCCAACATTGTCTTCCTCTGAGTTATGTTTAGTCTGAGACATAAGATTAAAGCATTACTTTGCCTGTATACTTCTCTGTCTTGGACATATGTGCCCCCAGGTGCTCTACATATGCTAAGGATGGGTGAGGAAGCTAAGAACTATCTGCATTCTGCCGCCAGATTAATCTTATGAAAATACCACTTTGATCACCTTAAGGTAGGAAAAGCTCTTAATCACCCTCCTCCACCAACAGGAAGAAATAAACACTGCACAACCCATCATTGAAAGCCCACTACACTAAGGCTTCAATCACCTCCTTTAAATTATCCTCCATTTCTTTCTAAACGAATCTTTCCCCAGAAAATTTTTCTATCCTTGTTTATGAAGACTGCCTCTTGACTAGACTTGGACTTGAGAAACAGCCAAGCTATGCAAACTCAACCTCTCCTTCTAGGAATGCATGAACTGAATGGGCTTATATTCTTGTAAGATTTCCCCCTTTTTTCCCCTAATGTTTCAATGAAGGGAAGTGCACTTTTATGATTATCTTACCATAGCACAGCAGAATTGAATACAAAGGTTATTTGTGTTGGCTTCTCTTCAAGAGGGTTTATTTTATTGAAATGTCAAAACGATTTCCTATAAGGTTATTTCAGCTGGAAGGCAAGCCTTTGATAATATAATCACGTGGTTGTGCCTATCCAGAAGTCTCATGGCTGGGATGAGGCAAGCAGTGAAGAACTCATGTAAAAAATCAGGGATTGTCAGTACAGTTCAGAAACAGAGAGGCTCTGGAGAGCCAGAGAACCTGAGTAGGAAGCTTGTTCCTATAGTTGTGAGGTCTGCAGTTGCTGAGAGTCCTGAAGACAAAATCAGGGCCAGTGCTGAGGTGTCAGCCCACCCATGTTTTAGAACAGGTGCATCATTCATCATCAAAGTATCTTCACGTGGAGGCTAAAGTAGCTCCATCTTGAATGCTAATCCACCATGTTGACTTCTGATTGACCCTAGTTCTATTAGATAGTTCTATTAGATAGATTTCTATTCTATCTACTGTTCCTTGTGTAAGAGCATGTTCCTGCCATAAATCCTGCCCTTAAACAATCATCCTACACACCCCTTACCCCGTGGTATATAAGCCTTGGGTTATTTGGGGGTAATGGTGTGGAGATCCACCATCTCATATCTCTGCCACCCAAGACACAAACATTGCTTCTGTTTTTAAGTACCTATGAAATGTTTTTTTTTTTCTTTTCTAATAAACTAGATGAGTCAGCCTCTCTCTTTGGCTTCTCAGCTTTCTTGGACTTTTGGGGATAAGTCTGCATAGGCCTGCCACTACGAAACACCTCATCCTAAAATTCAGGCCATGAGGACAAAAGATGAAGACAGTATCAGAGATGCAAAACCCAACCACCATACCAACAATCCAGTCAACCAAGAGATATACCATCAACCCACAAACCCAGAAAGGTTTGGGTAAGACATTTGGGCTGAGAGGTGGAGGTTTCATGTTAAGGTCAATGACATGTAATGGCACATGTGCTGAATAATGCCAGTCCAAGTGTGGACTGCCGTCTGCTCTCAAGTCCAGACAATCAGGAGACATCACACCCATTCTCTGTCCAAAGTAAGTTGAGTTTCTCCAGGATCTAACCCTATCACATCACCTTCATCTTCTTGTCCAAACCCCATTGTTACGAACAATCAGAACAAGCCTCATGAAATCAATCATGGTCTCTGTAGCAGCAACAGCCCCAACCTCCTCCAGACCCCCCAGAACACCTAGGATGGAGACCATGAATGCTCCTTAACTTCTTCCAGCAAGTTCAAGATATTCTGATGTGCATGCCCACCTTGAACACATGGGCAGACGAACACCGTTACAGCCTGGAGTTGTTTAGTATAAAATACAGAAATTTAATCTTTACCTGAGAGATAGAACTTTGAAAGTAAAAAGAGCACTGAGGATAAACCAGGAGTCATTCTGTCATTTCTCTAAGTGGGGAATCCAACATCAATGGGGTTAATAATCACCTCTTGGTAATGTTGCTTGATCAGAGAGAAGCCAGGAGAAATTCTCCAGAAATCCTGTCAGCTGAGTTCTTGCTCCTAAACAGCTCTTGGAGATCCAACTCTATTACATTATAGGACTGGTATTTCTTGAGGGCTCTTAGGGGGAAAGCATATGTAACTGGTGTGTCGAATAAACATGACTCATTGAGTGCAATCACAAAGCAATTTTATTTTGTCTCTTACTAGCTCTTTCAAATATATTCAGTGGTGAGTGGGGAGAGCTTTTTGGCCTCTGGAGGAAATGATAGCCAGTCCTGTAACTTTTCTTCAAGCACATGCGCTCTCTCTTTCTCCCTCCCTCCCTCCTTCTTTCTCTCTCTCTCCTTTTCTCCTCTCTTTCTCCATCCCTTCCTTCCTCTGTTTATCCATTTGTTCCTCTCTGTCTGGCTCTCTTTCCTCCTTTCTCTTTCTCCCTCCATCTTTTTTCTTTCTCTTTCCCTTTCCTCCTCCTCCTCCTCCTTCTTCTTCTTTTCTCTTTCTCCTTTCCTTCCTCCATTCATATCTATCTCATCTCTCTCTCAGTCTGCTCTCCCTCTTTCTCTTAATCTCTTCTCTCTTTCTCCATTTCTCCCTTCTCTCTACCATTCGTTCCTCTATCTCTCTCACCCTCTTTCCCTCTATTTCTCTTCCTTCCTTCTCTTTCTCCCCTCTGCTTCCTCTTTTTCTTTCTTTCTCTCTCCTCCTCCTACTTTCACTCTCCTTCCTCCCCCCCCCCTTTCTTTTTTTGGTCCTTTTTATATTTCTCCATTTTCCCCTTCTTATTCTCTCCTTTCCTCTCTCTTTCTTCCTCTTTCTCTCTCTCTCTGACTCTCTGTCTCACTCTGCCTCCCTCCTTTCATTTTTTCCTTTCCTTTCCTCTTTTCTTTTTTCTCTTCTCCTCCCCTTCCCTTCCTTCCCTTTCTCTTTCTTTCTTTCTCTCAGTCTTTCTCTCTCTCTCCTTCCTTCCCTCCCTCCCTCCCTTCTTCCTTCCTTCTTTCCTTCCTTCCTTCCTTCTTCCTCTCCCTTTCTTCCTCTCTCTTCCTTCATCCCTCTCTCTTTCTTCTTTTTTCTCTCTCTTCCTTCCTTTCCTTCTCTCCCTCTCTCTTCCTCCATTCTTCTCTCTCCTTCTCTTCCTCCATAAAAAAGGTGTGTGTCCTCTCAGCATCTTCCACCTCCAGGTGGGAATCATTGAGTCAGAGAAGGATTTCAAAAGAAGGCAGCTTGAGCTTCTTTTCCTTCCATCCAGTAGCATAGGCTCATGTGTAGGAGGAGGGGGAGCCTGCTTGAGTCATGTGACAAGCTCTTTCCAGTGTAACTGGAGCAGTGATAGACAGAAGTCCTTATTTCTCCCCAAGCCCCATGTAGACGTTGCAGTGTGCTCCTAACCCAGTGGGGAGGGGCATGCATGAATTGCTCCTTAAAAGCCTCAAAGTCATCATCTAGGAGACCCTGACAAAGATGCTGAGAAACAATGAACTCTGAGCTGTTTTGCAATATCAGGGTTTCTTGTGTAGCCTCATGGAGGCTGTACAAAGTTCTGGCTACATGTTCCTGTGACCTTGCAGTTTTCAGCATCTTATGCCGTGACTGGGGATTGCAGCTTCTGGCTGTAGGTACAGCCAAAGGTACCAACACTGACACTCGCAGGCCACTGAGGACCTTAAGCCATGACTCCTCTGGCTGCTGGCCTAGGTATTGTACCTTAGAAAGGAAGGGGCTTGACTTCAGTGGCCAAAACAGAAATGTAACTGAGCCTCTCTAGGCTGAAATAAGGCTGTCTGCAAGAATGGTTCTTCTGGATGCTCCATGGATGAATCTGTTTCCTTGCCTTTTCCAGCTTCTAGAGGTTGCTGTATTCCTTGGTTTGTGGTGCCTTCTTTCTTCTTGCATCATGCCAACCTCCACTCTCCTTGTCACATCTCCTCTTTCTCTTTTACTGAATCACTGCCTTCCTTCTATAAGAACCACTGAGACTACATTGAACCCACCCAAATAATCCAGAATAATCTCCCCATCTCAAGATTTTAAACTTAATCTCATCTGCAAAGTCTGCTTTACCACATAAATCAACGTATTCATTGGACATGGACATCTTTGGGGCCATTACTCTGTCTACCACATGGGGATTAGAATATGGACATCTCTGGGGCCATTATTTTATTACTTGGGGATTAGAATGCAGACATCTTTGGGGACATTTTGTTTTCCACCACATGGGGATTAGAATGTGGGCATCTTTGGGGGCATTATTCTGTCTCCCACATGGGGATTAGGATGTGGACATCTGTTCACTTCTGCAGACCTGGAGGTAAAGAGTTTAACATTACTCAAGGAGAGGTCTGTGCTTTGGAGTTGGCTAGAATTTAACCTTGCTCAAGGAGAGATCTGGGCTTTGGTGTTGACTCTAAAACTTGGCATCTAAGCCTTTGGAATGTGTGCCAAACAAAGACAGGAGTGTCTCTGTTTCTGTAGGGGTCTTGTTCACACTGGGTAGTCTAACAATGTGATTTGGAGTGAGGGTAGCCACATCCATTAGTAACAATGGGATTCAGGTTCCATGGTATTGGTAGACCTCCAGTGAGACTGGAGAATGATCAGCCACATAGACAATTAATCTATCACAATGGAGCCTCAGTAAACACTCTGAACCCCAAGGCTCAGGTGACACGCCCAGTGATATGGTCTGGATATGCTTCAAATCTCATGTTGAAATGTGATTCCCAAGGTTGGCAGTGGGGCCTGGTGGGAGGTGATTGGATCCTGTGGGTGGATTTTTCATGAATGATTTGGCATCATTCCCCTTGGTACTGTCCTTATGATAGTGAGTGTGTCCTCATGAGATCTGTTCATTTAAAAGTGTGTAGCCCCCCCCCACTCTCTCATTCCTGCTTCCACCATGTGAGACACCTGCTCCCCCTCACCCTCTGCCATGACTGAAAGCCTCCTGAGGCCTCCTGAGAAGCAGATGCTGGCATCATGCTTCCTGTACAGCCTGCAGAACTGTGAGCCAATTAAACCTCTTTTCTTTGATAAATTACCCAGACTCCGTTTATTCTTTATAACAAGGCAGGAATGGACTGCCACGCCCAAGTTGGCCACACTCCATGCATATTGCCATACACTGATTCCTAGAAACCAACACCTCCCTGACTCCAAGGGGAGAGGATAATAGAAGCTCTGTTTGGTACTTGGCTTGGACCTCTATCCCATGCACCTCTTCCATTGACTGACTGTGATCTGTCATCCTCTCGCTGTAATAAACCACAAATGTGAGTGTAACAGCTTCCAGTGAGTTCAGTGAGTCCTTCTAGGGAACTATTAAACTTGAGGGTAGTTTTGGGAACTCCTCTCAACCTGCAACTGGTGTCCGAAGTGAGAGTGGTCTTGTGGAATAGCCCCCACCTCTGAGGGCTCACTTCCTTGCTTGCTTTACTGGCCTTAAGACATATCCCTGCCTTGGCTGACCCAAGTAGTGTGTTCAGTCCTTCAGAAAGACAGGGGTCTAGGCAAGGTGGTTCACAGCCATAATCCCAGCATTTTGGAAGGCCAAGGTGGGAGGATCACTGGAGCCCAGGGTTTCGAGACCAGCCTGATCAATATAGTGAAACTCTGTCTCTACAAAATAAAATAAAATACTAGCCAGGCATGATGGCACACATCTGTAGTCCCAGTTACTTGGGAGGTTGAGGTGGAAGGATCACTTGAGCCCATGAGTTTGAGTCTGCAGTGAGCTATGATCACACTACTGTATTCCAGCCTGGGTGACAACAGAGTGAAGCCATCTCTAAGACAGAAAGAAAAAAAAGAAAAGAAAAGAAAGAAGAAAGGAGGGAGAAAGCAAGAGAGAAAGAGGAAAGAAAGAAACAAAGAGAAAGAAAGAAAGGAAGAAAGAGAAGAAAGAAAGAAAGAAAGGAAGAAAGAAAAGAAAGAAAGAAAGAAAGAAAGAAAGAAAGAAAGAAAGAAAGAAAGAAAGAAAGAAAGAAAGAAAGAAAGAAAGAAAGAAAGAGA
>NW_016812573.1:671121-683426 GCF_001698545.2 Rhinopithecus bieti
AAGGAAGGAAGGAAGGAAGGAAGGAAGGAAGGAAGGAAGGAAGGAAAGAGGGGGAAGGGAGAAGCCCATCATGGTTTGTTTACAAGCTCTTTGCTTTTCTACCTGCCCTGAGTGTCTTTAATGAAATAACTCTTTTGTTCAGGATCTAAGCCGTGAGTATGCCGCAGTTAGCTAAACCAAGACTTCCCTTCCACATCGTGCTGGCAGCGATCACACAGACAATTGTGAGGCCCAAGAAAGAGAGGGGAGTTAATGTCACTTTCTGTCCCTACCAAGAACCAGGGCCCGATACAGCCATCAGCTCTGGGGGTTCAGGGAGAATCCTTTGCCAAGAGAAATCACACCTAGAATTTGGCCTGGAAAGCCTGTAGACTTGTTTCTGACTCTTTGAATGCTATCATGAAAATATGTTCTAGCCATACACAATAGAATATTATTCAACCTTAAAAAAGAAAGAAGTTTTGACACAAGCTACAATATGAATGAACCTTGAAAACACTAAGCTCAGTGAAAGAAACTCGTCACCAAGGACCACATATAGTATGATTCCATTTATAGGAAATGTTCAGAATAAGCAAATCCATAGACAGAAAGCAGATTAGTGGTTGCCAAGGGATGTGGGATCGGAGTAATTGGAGGAATAATGCAAGGATAGCTAAAAAGTGTGGAATTTATTGTTGAATTGATGAAAATGTTCTAAAGTTGATTGTGGTGATTGTGGCACAATTATGAATGTCCTGAAAATGATTGCGTTGTATACTTAAAATGGGAGAACTGAGCTGGATGTGGTAGCTCACACCTGTAATCCCAGGTGGGAGAATCACTTGAGTCCAGGAGTTTAAGGCCAGCCGGGGCAACATAGCAAGACCCCAACAACAACAAATTAGGCAAGCATGCTAGCACATGCTAGTAGTCCCAGCTTCTTGGGAGGCTGAGTTGGGAGGATCACTTCAGCCCAGGATGTTGAGTTCGCAGTGAGCCGTAATTGTGCCACTGCCCTCTAGCCTGGGCGACAGAGTAAGACCCTATCTATAAAAATTAAAAATAAAAAATAAGTGGGTAAATTGTGTGGTATGCAAATTACATCCCAAGAAAGCTGTTTCAAAGAGAAAACATAATGAGCCTTCCTTCTCATCTGTCCATACTCGCTACTGAGCCCTATCTGTCTCTGGACATCAAACACCACATCTCTCGTCTTAGGTTTTCTCACACACAGCAATTTTCTGCCACAAACCGCAAAACTGCCTAGGATAGCCAAATGTATGCTCACTGCTTATTTATACATAATTTACACTCCATATACCTCCACATAGAATCAAAGGATTTCACGTGGCTTATAATAAAATCACATGCGCACATGGTTGTTAAAATAAAGCCTCAAGAAACACCACAAAGCAGGTGTGAAAAAAGAGACAATTTTTTCTGGAGCCTAAAGAAATTCTCATCATAATCTTCTAAGCCTCCTAAAACTACAAACCTGAAAACCCTGTGATTCTTCCCGTATTATTGAGGTTTACAGATGTTTTCTTGAGATGCCAAGGACCCTGTGCTTCCCATTGCAAAATGTTTAAAATGTCCACAAAGCTGACCTGTATATTTACATAGCAAAAAATGTTTAACACCCTTTATATCCTTCCTTGGAATAAAATCTCATTTTTCCCCTCCAACTCCCTGTAACATATGGAATTAAATGCAGGTTCATGCAAGAAATGGAATTCCAAGTGAATCTTGGAAATGATCAATGATTCATAGTTGCAATGCGTCTTAAAAGTTACCAAACACATGCCTTCATGTCTCAGCTGTGAATCTTCTTGTCACAAAAATTATCAGTGATTTATAGTTGCAATGCATCTTAAAAATTATTTAATGCATGCCTTCATGTTGCAGCTGAAAAAAAAATTGATGGCAATAGAAATGGCTTTTAGAAAGACAGATAGCTAACAAAATACAGAGCAGAGATATCAGCCTGGATCTACCACGCATTCACTACATCCTTGTGAGTTATTTCAACCTGACACCAAACATTTTCTAACTTGAGTGAAGACAACATTAAAAATAATGCTTAAAGAGCATTTAAAAGCAAATTCAATTATGTTATTTGTGTCCATTTATGGTGTACAAGTGCAATTTTGTTGCAGGCATAAATTGCATAGTGATGAAGTCAGGGCTTTTAGGGTATCCATCCTGTGAGTAATGCACATCGCACCCATTAAGTTGTTTCTCATGAATCCTGTCTTCCCACTCCCTCACCCTTCTCGGCACTGGTCATCAAAGCTAACAATTTAATTTTTGTTTAATGGAGATTTTTTTGTTAGTCCCAGGTATACAATAAGAAATCTTTGTTCTAATTTTGATAATGTAAGGCAGTCATGGTTTAAGACCTGCTTCTTAGTTTTTTCAGCTACTGCAGCAGGTTATCATAAACTGAGTTGCTTATAAACAGAAACTTATTGCTTACAGTTATAGAAGCTGGGAAGTCCAAGATCAAGGCGTGGCAGATTCAGTGTCTGGTGGGGACCCACTTCCTGGTTCATAGATGGTGCCTTCTCGCTGTGACCTCACATGGTGGAAGGGGTGAGGGAGCTCTCTGGGGTCCCTTTTATAAAGACACTAGTCCCATTTATGAGGCTACACCATCTCATGAGTCCCAGAGGACTCAACCACAACACCATACTTGGCCAAGAACTTAGACTTGTCTTTTGCTGGTGAGGGTAGTACATTCGTCTGCTAAAGTTGTCTCAAAGTTTCACAGACTTGGTGGCTTAAAAATCAGAAATCTGTCTTTTTATGGTTCTGAAGGCTGTAAATGTGAGATGAGGGTGTAGGCAGAGCTGGTTGCTCTTGAAACCTGTCACCTTGGCTTGTGGACATCATCTTTTTCCTGTGTCCTCATGTGTCGGCCCTCTGTGTGTGTCTGCGTCCTCATTTCCTCTTCTTATAAGACACCAGTTCTATTGGATCAGGGTCCACTCTAGTGACCTCATTTTACCTTGAGTACCTCTTGAAAGACCCTATGTTCAAATGCAGTCATTTTAGTCAGAGCATCTTGAACCCTATATTTAAATGAGGTCCTGGGGTTTAGGCTTCAACTTATGAATTTAGCAGGGACACAAGTCAGTCCATAAGCACTAGGTAGGGAGGTAGAGCAGTGAATAAACAGTGTTTCTGCTGGAAATGCCCCAAGAAGAAAGGTAATGTTTGCCATTGTCCTTCTAGGTCATCACTCCTGGATTCTAGCACCTTTCTGTGGTCACACCAACTGATGGGCTAGATAGTCACTCATTACGAGCTCAATAAATGCTATACTTAGACCAGGTCTTTATGATACAAAATGATACATGACTATGGATGTTTAAATTATTGTATCTAACCTCTGCATGGTCTCCCCACAATGAAAGTGGTTCTGAGCCCTTCGAAGCTCCTGAATCCATGGCTAGACCTTCATGTAGGGATTGGCATCATCCAATCAGCTTCAGGAGAAAAGAGTGAGGTCCCTGCAGAAGAGGGACTGCTGCCTCCAATGCCTTCAGACTCAAGCTGCAACATCAACCCTTCCCTGGGTCTCCAGCCTGCTGGCGGCTCTCATCCATTTTTCCTGACTGCTGTGTAATATTTCTTTGTGTGAACAGGCAATTGTAGGAAGCAGAATTGCAAGATGGCTGCCAAGACTTTGGGCCCTGGTAAGCACACACATTGTTCAGTCAAACACAAATCTGGGTGTTGCTGTGATGGGATTCTGCAGACATCATTAATGTTCCAAATAGGTGGACCCTTAGAAAGGGAGCTTGACCTAATCACATAAGCCATTTAAACCTGGGTCTAGAGTCAGACACAGTGAAGCCAGACATCCAAAGTAGCAGTGAAATTCCCCTGATGACCTTGCAGACAAAAAAGACTGTCATGTTGTGGAAAGGGCAACGGGGCCAGCTACCTGTATAAGATGAGTATGGCTCTGGCTAACAGCTAGAAACATGTTGGAGACACACTCCTTCAGCTTCTAGAAACTCAATTCTGCCAACAACCAGGGAGCTGAGAAGGCACCCAGCTTCAGATGACACTGCAACCCTGGCAACACCTTGATTTCAGCCTGGGGAGACCCTGAGTAGAGAACCCAGCCAGGACATGTCCAGATATCTGACCTATAGCACTCTGAGATGATAAATGGGGATTGTTTCAAGCCACCAAGTTTGTAATTTGTTATGTAGCAGTAAAAAATGCACACAACCAGTATGGAAATTCCTCAAAGATCTGGAACCAGAAATACCATTTGATCCAGCAATCTCTTTACTGGGTATATACCAAAAGGAGTATAAATCATTCTATTACAAAGATACATGTGTGCATATGTTCATTGCAACACTATTCACTATAGCAAAGACATGGAATCAACCCAAATGCCCATCAATGATAGACTGGATAAAGAAAACATGGTACATATAAACCATGGAATACTATGCAGCCATGAAAAGGAATGAGATCATATACTTTGCAGCAACATGGATGGAGCTGGAAGCTATTATCCTCAGCAAACAAATGCAGGAACAGAAAATCAAACACGGCCTGTTCTCACTTACAAGTGGGAAAGAAACAATGAGAACACATGGACACAGGGAGGGGAACAACACACACTGGGGCCTATCAGGAGAGCGGGGGAGGGAGAGCACCAAGAAAAATAGTTAATGCATGCTGGGCTCAATGCCTAGGTGATGGGTTGATAGGTGTGGCAAACCACCATGCGACATGTTTACCTATGTAACAAACCTATACATCCTCCACATGTACCCCAGAACTCAAATTAAAAATTAAAATTAAAAAAGAGAAAATGCATAAAACCGTGACAAGTCTACCGGTCTACTGGGCCTATCTAAGAAATCTAGTATTATCAGAAGAACCATAGATTTTTCAAGCCATCTAAGAGTATTTTGTAAATCATGGCTTGGTGCCCAAGACTATTTTGTTCTTTCAGAATTTCAGATTTTGGATTATTATTTGATTGAATTGGGGAAAACTTGTACTATTGACTTGCCTTATGCTGTTAATTTATAGTTGATTATCAATATAGTATATCAGTTTCTGAAGGGCATGTGGCATGTGAGATAACTTTTTTTTGTAGACATGAGATCTCATTATGTTGCCTAGGCTGGTCACAAACTCCTGTGCTCAAGCGATCCTCCTACCTCAGTCTCCCAAAGTGTTGGCATTAGAGGCGTGAGCCACTGCAGCCAGCCAAGATTACTTTTGAGTCGGAATATATGAGGCTATGGAAGAATTTTATTTTTGAATTATATATTTTATTTATTTCTTATTTATGACTATTAGTATTATCATTATTATTTTGTATTTGGTAGGATTATGTTTGATTTTGCAAATGTGTTTATATCCCCCACATGTGTTTTATAAAGGGAAAATTAACAGGAGGAAGTCAATGTTATTAAAAGAGAATACATTGATGCTATAATGCTTAATGCTTATTTTAATAAAAGTTACTTTTGAACATTATTGCTGTTACACCTTCAGCCAAAGTTGCTAAAATGTGAGAGAACACAAGGCCAGGTGCAGTGGCTCATGTCTGTAATCCCAGAACTTTGGGGAGCCAAGGCAGGAGGATCACTTGAGCCCAGGAGTTTGAGACCAGCCTGGGCAACATAGTGAAACTCCATCTCTACAAAGAATTAAAGAAAAGCTTAGCGGGGAACAATGGTGTCAACCTGTGGCCCCAGCTACTCAGGAGCCTGATGTGGGAGGATTGCTTGAGCCCAGGAGTTCCAGGCTCCAGTGAGCTGTGATTGCACCACTGCACATTAGCCTGGGTGACAGAGTGAGACCCTGACTTTTTTAAAAGGAAAAAAAGTGAAATGTGGAAGAACACAGAAACTCAGTGGGACCAGTTCACATGGAGTAATGCACCATTCACCACCACTAAGAAATCTCAAGATATAATCATAATATTAGCCAACAAATACGACTTTTCACTAGCAGGGTGTTTTCTTTGTTTCTATGTGCAGGGGTAGAGAGCATAGCCATATAGTGTCTCCTAGTTCTCAGATTTCATCTGCACTTCCATCCTTTAGTCAACGAAGAGCAAAACAGCAATTTAGAAAGACTGATCTATGAAGATTCCATCAAATAACTTTGTGGATGGACACACACTGGAGGGCATGGTGTCTAGGTCTGTTTTGTGCTGTTATAACAGAATACTCAAGACCTGGGTAATTTATGAAGAAGAGAAATTTATTCCTTCAGTTCTGGAAGCAGGAAAGTCAAAGATCAGGGTGTTGGCATCTTGCAAGGACCTTCTTGCAGCAGTCTCCCATGGTGAAAGGGAGAAGAGCAAGAGAGAAACCAAATTCCCTTCCTCTCATTTATTTTATTAATCTGCTCATAAAGGTGAAGCCCTCATGACTTAAACATCTCCCAAAAGCCCCACTCCCAAACACTGTTGCACTGAGGATTAAGGGTTTTTGTTTGTTTGTTTTTTGAGACACGGTTTCACTCTGTCACCCAGGTTGGAGTGCAGTAGTGTGATCTCGGCTCACTGCAGCTTCTGCCTCCTGGGTTCAAGCTGTTCTCCTGCCTCAACCACCTGAGTAGCTGAGATTACAGGTGTGAGCCACCATGCCTGGCTAGTTTTTGTATTTTTAGTAGAGACAGGGATTCACCATGTTGGCCAGGCTGGCCTTGAACTCCTGACCTCAAGTGATCTGCCAGCCTCAGCCTCCCAAAGTGCTGGGATTACAGGCGTGAGCCACTGCACCCAGCCAGAAACTGCAATGACTTTTGCACCAACCTAATAGTTTTTTTTTTTCATCTCAAAACAGACTTCACATAATGGTTATAATTCCTAGGTTTCAGTTCATTCTCTTCCTCAGCTTCCTCCCTTAGAACTCTATGATTTTTAACCTACATGTACTGCAGAAACTAAGTCAGAGCTACAGAGAAAATAGCACCGCATATTCTTTCAACAACTCTTCCAGGCTTCCCTTGAAAAATGATTTTATACCAAAAAAAGTCATCTGGGTGTTTATGAAAAAGTTGGAAGGAAATAGAGAATGAGAAGGTTGGTGAGTTTTTATTTAAGAATTTATTTCCTTTGGAATGTTACATGTTGAGAGAAATCTCAACTCCTGTTCTTTCAAGTTAAAAGAAGGGAGATAAGAGAAGTGAGGTGAAAAAAAAGGCATTAGAGAAGATAGAGTCACTTTCAGCCATATCTTCCTCCCCAACGGAGAAGAAAGCATCTCTTTTAAAATGCATGTGCTGAAATGAGAACACAGGCCAGTTTTTGTGTTGCAACACGTTTTCTAGCAACATAGAGTCTAATTAATGGTTTTAAAAAAAGTAAGCACAGAAGAAAATACAGGGGCGGTAGGAAGTCATCTTTACGTTACTCAATGTGTGGGTAGCAAAAATGTAGAATAATATATAATACTATTCTTAGATATTAAAAATGCAAAACTTCACTGAAGGAAGAGTATACCAACATTAAAACATGACTAAGATTTAAGTAATCATCAAACTTATTTTACAAAATAAGTTTTTGCATAATTTGACTGTATTTTGGCATAATAAACTGAGAACATAGTTCAAGGTTATCAGAGTGAAGTGCGGCAAATCACACACAATGACAGCAAATCCAAGGCAAAGCAGAGCTCAGCTTAGACGATGATTAAAAAGGGTTTATCTAAAATGTTGATAGCATTTGCTTTTAAGTTTAGTTAAAGACACCCATTCAAGCAACAGGCTTTTCTGCAAAGAAGAAAAAGCTCATTTGTGGTACACGAGAGTCCATTCAACCTCTCAACATCCTTTTTTTTAAAAAAAAAAATAATCATTATCATCAAACTTCAAAGGACCTTTACCTAATGCCAAGTAAAAGTACTGCTGGGCTGAAAAGTTGCACAGCGTGGATCTGTGATTAAAAATACAAAATAATACTAATTTAAAAAAAGACTGTACTCTGCCTGACCTTCAGAGTGAGTGGGATCACTTTTAAGTGTTGTTAAGTAAACACACTCATTTCCTGCTCTCCGAGTCTGTCATTTCTCTAGAAGAACCAGGACTTAATCCATGAAAATAAAGAATACATGGATTCTGTGTAGAAGACAGATCTAATTTTGAATGAAAGTAAAATTCTCTCAAAATATCAGCACCCAAATATCCAATACTTTAAATGTGGGTGATGTTGATTGAATGTTTGTGTCTCCCCCTTTCTGGGGCTTTCTCTCTCCTTCTCTCTCTCTCTCTTCCTCTATCTCTCTCACTTTCTCTCTCTCCTCCCTCTCTCCCATCTCTCTCTTTCTTTCTGTCTCTCCTCCTCTCTCTCTGTCTCTCTCTCTTCCTCCCTCTCCTCACTTTCTCTCTCTCCTCCCTCCCTCCTTTTCTCTCCTCCTGCCTTCTGCCATGTGAGGATACAATGAGAATGTAGCTGTTGACAAACCAGACAGAGTTTCTTCACCAGACACCAGAGCCGCTGGCATCTCGATCTGGGACTTCTAGCCTCTAGAACTATGAAAAATGAATTTCTGTGGTTTATAAGCCACCCAGTCTTTGGCAGTTTGTTATTGCAGCTGAAATCGCGCTAGGCAAGCAGTCGTTTTTGCAACTGAGGCTTTGATTAATGGCCTACTTGCATCCATTGATTCACTAATCTATCAAACCTTCTTGCAGTTCTCTCTGGACCTAGTTGCAATTCCACACTTTAGCTCCCATGGGCAGAGAGCAAAGGGTTTTGTTCCACTTTGACTTTGATAGTGGACTACGCTCGACAAGGTTACAGGAGAGGCCTCTAAATTAGGAAAGACAAGATGTTTGGGTGCTGTTTGCCAAAGGCAGAGATGTCAGCCTGGATCTACCACACTTTTACTAAATCCTTGTGAGTTATTTCAACTTGACACCAAACATTTTCTTTTTTCTTTTCTTTTTTTTTTTTTGAGACAGAGTCTTGCTCTGTCGCCCGGGCTGGAGTGCAGTGGCCGGATCTCAGCTCACTGCAAGCTCCGCCTCCCGGGTTTACTCCATTCTCCTGCCTCAGCCTCCCGAGTAGCACCAAACATTTTCTAACTTGAGTGAAAATGATGCTTAAAGAGCATTTAAAAGCAAATTCAATTATGTTATTTGTGTACATTTATGGGGTACAAGTGCAATTTCGTTACAGGCGTATATTGCATAGTGGTGAAATCAGGGCTTTTAGGGTATCCATCATGTGAGTAATGCACATGGCACCCATTAAGTCATTCCTCATCATGCCTCCCCCCTTCCTACTCCCTCATTCTTCTTAGCACTGGTCATCGCAGCTAACAATTTAATTTTTGTCTAATAGAGATTGTTTTGTCAGGCCCAGATATATAATAAAAAAAGTTTGTCCTAATTTTGATAATATGGGGCAAAGTCATGGTCTAAGACCTACTTCTTAGTTTTTTTTTTTTTTTTTTTCAGGCAGCTATAGCAGATTATCATAAATTAGGTTGCTTATCAACTGTGATGGTGAATATTAGGTGTCAGCTTGATTGGATTGCAGGACACCTAGATAGCTGGTAAAGTATTGTTTCTGGGTGCGTCTGTGAGGGTATTGCCAGAGGAGACTGACATTGAGTCGGTAGACTGGGAGAGGAAGACCCACCCTCAGTGTGGGTGGGCACCATCCAATCAGCTGCCAGCATGGCTAAAACGAAGCAAGCAGAAGAAGCTGAAAAGAGCAGACTTGCTGAGTCTTCTGGCCTTCATCTTCCTCCTGTGCTGGCTGCTTCCTGCCCTTGGACATCAGGCTCCAGGTTCTTCAGCTTTTGAACTCTTGGACTTACACCAGTGGCTTGCCAGGTGGTCTCAGGCCTTCGGCCACAGACTGAAGGCTGCACTGTCAGCTTCCCTACTTTTGAGACTTTGGGACTTGGACTGAGCCACTACTGGCTTCCTACTTCCTCAACTGGCAGATGGCCTATCGTGGAGCCTCACCTTGTGATCGTGTGAGCCAATGCTCCCTCATAAACTCCCTTTCATATACACATAGATCCTATTAGATTTGTCCCACTGGAGAACTCTGACTAATACACAAATCCTACTTAGCAAAAAAAGTCTAGTTAAGAAAGCAGAACAGTGTACTATATAATGAAGATTACAAATACTATTGACTGGCTTATGGTAGACTTTCCATGTTAGTGGACTTTCAATGTACTGTTTTGAGGGCTTCCTGTTTTCCTGAATATCTCCAAATATAAACACATCTTCAAACAAAGGAATCTGTATTTGCTTCTTCCTAGGTAGTTGAGGAATCAGCACTTTTCTCTGGAGTCAGTCTTCTTACTGACATTAATTCTTTGTCTACTTTGTTATTCGCAGTGTTTCTGTAAACTTCATAAAGAGAGTGAATGTGTCATCCATGTGATCATTGTATTCTTGGCACGAAGCAAAATGTCTGTGGCAGAGAAGGTTCTCCGAAAACAGATTGTTACAAAAATAAACAGAAAAGCCTTATAATAACCTGGTACTCAACCGAATTTAGGAATGCTAAGCCATCCTGCAGAAAACATTAAGTGAGTCTTAAAAAAATCTGCTGTAATTGAAATCCAAAAACTTTTCTCAGTTGTCCATTATGATAGAAACTGGTTTTCTCAACTTAATTCTCTCCCACATTATCCTGAGCTTTAGCCAGAGATCATATTTCATAATGATGTCAAGTCATAAAGAAGAGATTGTATTATTACACACCCATTATCCAATTTAAACACAGCTCTTTGTATGATTAAAAACAGCTATCAACTTAGCATTTGACTCTTGCCTTTTATGAAGAACCCATTGTATTTCTTGGTGAACCTTTCCAAGCTTAGTAGATTGTATGAGAAGCCCATTTATCCACAAAAAGAAGAGTGAATTCTAGAGTCAAATGTCTACACAATGATGCTCTGCCCATTGGGAGTTCTTCTTGTATCATAGATACCTCTTTGTATGCATAGATAGAATGGTTGTATCTACAAACCTTAAAATAAAATTCTAAGTCCCCACCCCCCATCATCTGAATGGACTCTTCCTCTTGGCAAGGGCGTTTCATTTTTGAGGCGTAATCTGAAAAATGTGTTCAGGCCATGAAGGGGAAGTTGGGCATGCCTCATGATACCCTCCTCCATTTTGGAATTACTGAAAGAACAGACTCTAATAAGGAACATTGACAATTTATTCTCTGAAGCCTGCTACCTGGAGGCTTCCTCTGCATCATAAAACCTAGGCCTCCACAGCCCCTTATCGTAACCCAGACATTCCTTTCTATTGATAATAATTCTTTCAACCAATTGCCAATCGGAAAATCTTTAAATCTACCTATGACCCGGAAGCCCCCACTTCAAGTTGTTCCACCATTCTGGATCGAATCAATGAACATCTGATATGTATTGGTTAATTTCTCATGTCTCCCTAAAATGTATAAAACCAAGCTGTAACCCGACCACCTAGGGCACACATTCTCAGGATCTCCTGAGCCTGTGTCACAGACGCGTCCTTAACCTTGGCAAAATAAACTTTCTAAATTGCTTGAAGTCTGTCTCAGAAACTTTTCATTTGCACATCCATGGATGGAAGTGGATTCAAATCCACATTGGTAACCAGAGGTGTGGATTGAGGCCAGGACTCTTGTTGGTTTCCATGACAATCTCCTGCACCTTATTCCCCGTTTCCCCATCCTCCAGTCCTAGGTTG
The DNA here is from genome assembly GCF_001698545.2 of Rhinopithecus bieti. Taxonomy (NCBI): domain Eukaryota; kingdom Metazoa; phylum Chordata; class Mammalia; order Primates; family Cercopithecidae; genus Rhinopithecus; species Rhinopithecus bieti. Next base: position 682,807 of record NW_016812573.1, read on the forward strand.
TCTCTCTTCAATCTTTAGACATAGATTAGATTGGGTCACCTGCTCACCTCTGGACAAATGATGGGAACACAACAAACTCGCTGGCTTATTCCAAACACAACATTCCCCAGAGCTGACACAGGGCTGATGTGTGCGTGTACATGTAAGTACAGGACTCCAGCAGGAAAAACGAAAGAATGGCTGATAAGCAAAGCTCCTTCTCTATAAAGTTATTTGGCCAGAACACTTCATAATTATCTACTTTCCAGGGAACTCCTAGGTAATTGAGGAGAACCCTTAGGGCCTTATTTTAAGAATTTAGATATTGTCACACATGTGGGACATAGTTTAAGAGGAAAGTGTGATATTAGTAATCACACATCTTATCTTGCTTTGGTTTAAGAAGTGAGATCCCTGGTCGGGCGCGGTGGCTCAAGCCTGTAATCCCAGCGCTTTGGGAGGCCGAGACGGGTGGATCACGAGGTCAGGAGATGGAGACCATCCTGGCTAACACGGCGAAACCCCGTCTCTACTAAAAAATACAAAAAACTAGCCGGGCGAGTTGGCGGGCGCCTGTAGTCCCAGCTACTCGGGAGGCTGAGGCAGGAGAATGGCAGGAACCCGGGAGGCGGAGCTTGCAG
>NW_016812573.1:683628-703647 GCF_001698545.2 Rhinopithecus bieti
AAAAAAAAAAAAAAAAAAAAAGAAGTGAGATCCCCATAATTCCTCATTTTCTGTTCTGAGTATTACCACAAAGCGGTCCCCATCCAGATCCCAAGAGAGGGTTCTTCGACCTCGTGCAATAAAGAATTCAGGGTGAATCTATAGAGTAAAGTGAAAGCAAGTTTATTAAGAAAGTAAAGGAGTGGCCAGGCACAGTAGCTCACGCCTGTAATCCCAGCACTTTCGGAGGCCAAGGCAGGCACATCACCAGAGGTCAGGAGTTCGAGACCAGCCTGGCCCACATGATGAAACTCTGTCTCTACTAAAAATACAAAAATTAGCTGGGCATGGTGGTACATGCCTGTAATCCCAGGTACTCAGGAGGCTGAGGCAGGAGAATTGCTCAAACCCAGGAGGCAGAGGTTGCAGTGAGTTGAGATCGTGCCACTGCACTACAGCCTGGGCGACACAGCAAGACTCTGTCTCAAAAAAAAAAAAAAGAAAGAAAGAAAAGAAGTAAAGAATAGCTATACCATAGGCACAGCAGCAGCTTGGGCTGCTGGACAAAGGATACTTATCGTTATTTCTTGATTATATGCTAAACAAGGGGTGGAATATTCATTATTTTTCCGGGAAAGGGGTGGGCAGTTCCTGGAACTGAGGGTTTCTCTCCCTTTTAGACCATATAGGGTAATTTCCAGATGTTGCCATACATCTGTAAATTGTCATGGTGCTGGTGGAAGTGTCTCTTAGTATGCTAATGCTTTATAATTAGAGTATAATTAGCAGTGAGAATGACCAGAGGTTGTTTTTGTTGCCATCTTGGATTTGGTGACTTTTGGCTGGCTTCTTTACCACATGCTGTTTTATCAGCAAGACCTGTATCTTATGTCAGCCTCCTATCCCATCCTGTGACTTAGAATGTCTCACCTCCTGGGAATGCAGCCCAGTAGGTCTCAGCCTCATTTTACCCAGCCCCTATTCAAGATGGAGGTGCCCTGGTTCAAACACCTCTGACATGAATACTTTCCTTAGATTTCCCTGGATTCCTCCCTCCTACCAATAAATGAAGGCTTTCTCAGTACAAGGTGGACATTCCTCATGTGAAAATCCAAAATCCAAAATGTTCCAAAATCTTTAACATTTGGAGTGCTGACATGACGTCAGATTTTCTGCATGAATGGCTGAGGGACTGACAACTGACACCTTTGCTTCCTTTTTTTTTTTTTTTTAATTTTTTTCAGACAGGGTCTTACTCTGTTGCCCACCCTGGCTGGAATGCAGTGGTGCAAGCATGGCTCACTGCAACCTCCACTTCCTGGGCTCAAGAGACCCTCCCACCTCAGCCTCCTGAGTAGCTGGGACTACAGGTGTGTGCCACCACACCCGGCTACTTTTTGCATTTTTTGTAGAGACGAGGTTTTGCCATGTTTCCCGGGCTGGTCTTGAACCCCTGGGCTCAAGTGATCCACCCTCTTTGGCCTCCTGAAGTGCTGGGATTACAGGTGTGAGCCACCACACCTGGTCAACCTTTGCTTTCTGATGGTTTGGCGTAAACAAACTTTGTCTCATGCACAAAATTATTTAAAAATATTGTATAGATTGTGTGCAGTAGATAATGCCCATAATCCTCGCGCTTTGCAGTGTGAGGGGGGAGGACAGCCTTAGCCTAGGAGTTCGAGATTAGCCTGGGCAACATAACAAGAGCCCATTTCTAGAAAAAAAAAATAGCCAGGCATGGTGGCACATGTCTGTAGTCCCAGCTACTGGGGAGGCTGAGTTGTGAGGATCACTTGAGCCCAGGAGATTGAGGCTGGAGTGAGCTGTGACTGTACCACTGCACTGCAGCTCCAGTGAGAGAGTGAGACCCTGACTCTAAAAGTATAATGATGATGATAATAAAAATAACAGTATTGTATATGAAAGGCTATACAATAAACTATATGTATAAAGTGTATATAAAGCATAAATTAATTTTATGCTTATACTTGTGTCTTATCCCCAAGACATCTCATGCATATTCAAAGATTCCAGAATCTGAACAAATCTGAAATCTGTCACTGCTTCTGGTCCCAGGCATGTCAGATAAGGGAAACTCGGTGTGTGGTAGTGAAAATGCTAAATGTAGGTGGAGGATGTCTTGCTTTCCATGAGATGGTGCATTCTGAAGGGGACGTAAGCCCAGGCAGCACTCTTGGCATCCCAGCCATGGTGTTTCCCCACATCCCTACTCATGGCCCTCACTCCATGTCTCCTTTAGAGTTATCTGAGCATCAGGGAAACCCAGTGTAATGGCAATCATCAGCACCCATCCCTTGCAAATAACACCAATAACCTCAGCTGCCTATCATCTCACCAGATGCCATTTGTCCCATGGAGAGCTGACATGCCACTTCTGCAAAGAACACAGCCTTCTTGGTGCTAGAAATGGCAAAACATCAAAACGAAAGAGTCTTACTTCTTCTTAAACTGCTCTTGCAAAACTAAATCAAACCTGTGGGTCTGGGCGGGGCACGGTGTCTCATGCCTAGAATCCCAGCACTTTGGGAGGCTGAGGCTGGTGGATCACTTGAGCCCAGGAGTTTGAGACCAGTCTGGGCAACATGGCAAAAGGCAGTCTCTACTAAAAATACAAAAATTAGCTCAACCTGGTGCCAGGTACCTGTAGTCCTGGCTACTTGGAGGGCTGAGGTGGGAGGATCACTTGAGCCTGGGAGGTCGAGGCTGCAGTGAGCTGTGAACGTGCCACTGCACTCCAGCCTGGGCAACAGAGCAAGATCCTGTTTCAAAACCAACAAACAAAAAACCTGTGGGTCATCCTGTGGGGTGCTGTGATCATGAATCTAGGATTTGAGACAGATATGTACCCTAACCACCAAAAATCCGCTGTTGCCACCATGGGCAACATGCAAATGAAGGGACTCTGAGGTTGGCTAAGAATTTTGTTCTTGAAGCTATGATTGCAGATGACTGGAGGAGGAATCATAATAGTGATAATAAAACTCTTGACTTCAAAGAACCAGGCAAAAAAAAAAAAAAGAGAGAGAGAGGGAGTTCTACAACAGCAGAAGTTTCTTTGCATTAAGCTGTTGGGAGGGAGGACAGCCGTCTCCATTGCTGTTGCATGGTACAGCTTAGGCTATCATCACCATATGTTTTATTCTCTATACACTGGTAAACTGAACTTTGCAACAGCAAATATTTGTGGGAAGAAAAGGATTTTAAGGATAGAAATTTAGAACACCAAGCTGGGTCAGAAGAGTGAGAGGATCCACATCGATTCAAATACACAGGACATTCTCTGACATGAATCCTGGTCCCATCCAGTGTTCACTGGTAAATCAGAGAGGTTGTATTAGTCCATTTTCACACTGCTGATAAAGACATACCTGAGACTGGGCAATTAACAAAAGAAAGAAGTTTAATGGAACCACGGTTTCATGTGGCTGGGGAGGCCTCGCGATAATGGCAGAAGATGGAAGCCAGGGCTCACATGGTGGCAGACAAGAGAACTTGTCTAGGGAAACTCCCCTTTATAAAACCACCAGATCTTCTGAGACTCATTCACTACCATGAGACTAGCACAGGAAAGACCCGCCCCCATGATTCAATTACCTCCCACTGAGTCCCTCCCACAACACATGGGAATTGTGGGAGCTACAATTCAAGATGAGATTTTGGTAAAGACACAGCCAAACAATATCAGAGGCTAAATTTGAGCTGTGTCTTCATGTCAGGGTCTTGCTCCACAGTTTGCTTCTCCTCATTCCTTCTGCAAACCCTGGAGGTGCTCAGCCATAAGGATGCACTTCGGGGACCCTTTCTGGGTCCAGTGGAGTTCGCTATGATGATGGGGCCAGCCCCTACAGCAACTCCAGGACACAGGTCCAGACAGTCTTGGGGTGCAGAGGATGCCAGAGACTTGAGACTAGATTCAACACAAGTGAAACCACCAGGAAGCATGTCCTGCTTCCCCTTTGGGAGTTTTGAAAAGCCAAGGAGAAGTCCTGGGCAGGCATGTTCAAAGACGACACATGGAAGTTGGCAAGCGTGGGTGTGTCATTGTATATAAAAATGCAGTGCTTCCTCCAGGCCACCAATAGGGAAAGTGAGACATAACCCTATGCATAGACTTTCTAGATGGATTGATGGAAACGACATCTGCATCACATAATGTGTCACCAAAGACAATAAAAACAGCCTTCTCAGAAACACATCTTGGACCATTTCAGAGTAAAGCACTTGGAAAGGCTCAGTGGGCACCCGTCTTTGATAAGCAATCTGGCTTTCGTTTCAGGAATGTCATAACGTCACCCTTACCATCGTTTAGAGAGGAGGACATCTAAGGAAGCTGGGCAAATTCTTGGGCTCTGAACATGATCACCCAGTTGAAGAAACATGCTGACTTAGAGTGTCACTTTCTAGAATTTATTAAAAAAAAAAATCTTTGTTAAATGTCATCGCATTCTGCTCTTGTACTGTTCTGCTATCTTCACGTCGATGCATACGTGTCTCTTCCAAACACGACCTCATTTGCTTGTGTGTTGATGGGTCTTTGAACGTCCATAGCAAACAAATTCAGAATCACTTTCTCACCAAGGATCCTAAAAAGTTCTTGACCTTGTGTGGTGTTTTTTCCACTTATCCATTGCCAAAGTCCAACAACAGATGTCTGAAACACACTCAACTTTTTTTTTTTTTTTTTTTTTAATTTTTTTGAGACAGAATATCACTCTGTCACCCAGGCTGGAGTGCAGTGGCACGATCTCGGCTCACTGCAACCTCAGCTCCCAGGTTCACACCATTCTCTTGCTTCAGCCTCCCAAGTAGCTGGGACTACAGGTGCCCGCCACCATGCCCGGCTAATTTTTTTTTTTTTTGGATTTTTAGTAGAGACGGGGTTTCACCATATTAGCCAGGATGATCTCGATTTCCTGACCTTGTGATCTGCCTGCCTCAGCCTCCCAAAGTGCTGGGATTACAGGTGTGAGCCACCGCACCAGGCCAACTTTTTTTTTCTCTGTTCAAATTACACTTTTGGCAGAAACAGACATTTGAGCTTCCAGAGAAGAAATAACGCAGGTTTGCTTTTCTGTGTGGCTTTGAACATATTTGAGTAACATTGGCTTATTTTTTTTTCCTTTTACATCTTGCAATGTAATACAATTGTTTAGTAGGATGTTATGTGTAATATAAATATAATCACTTTACAAGGGCGTTGCTAGGTTATATTCTATTCATGATTTTACATCCTTGACATGTCTACATTTCTGGAGTAGCATGGTAGAAATAAAATTCAGGGCCAGGCAAGGTGGCTCACACCTGTAACCTCAGAACTTTCGGAGGCCAAGACAGGCGGATCACTTGAGCTCAGGAGGTTGAGGCCAGCCTGGGCAACATGATGAAATGCTGTCTCTGCTAAAAACACAAAAATTAGCCAGGTGTGGTGGTGGGTGCCTATGATTCTAGCTGAGAAGGATGAGGCACGAGAATCGCTTGAACCTGGGAGGCAGAGGCTGCAGTCAGCTGAGATCGCACCACTGCATTTTAGCCTGGGTGACAGAGCGAGACCCTGTCTCAAAAAAGAAAGAAAGAAAGAAAGAAAATCTACTAGAGCTACATGAAATCAAATTATTTCAGAAGTGCATTCTTGGTTTTGTGACTAATGAGTGGCTTAGCATAATGTGGAGATGATGATGTACTCATGGAATATGAAGTGAGAATGATGTTCTCTGTCCAAAGATTCTGTCACAAGAAGGTAGTGAAGTCACCTAAATGGCCAAATATCCCATTAGGACATTTCAGAATCGTTGGCTTCTTTTAGCCGTCACTTCTGTGATTAAATGCCTTTGGAGAATTCTGCCTACATTACATGTCTTTTGCAAATGAATCAGTAAAAGAAAATAGGAGTAGAAAATCTGTTTCCATCATTAATTGCCCACATAATAACGTAAACACCCTGAATGTCTTCAGCATGGAGCCACAAAGGTTCTGCCTACAAAAACACTCATTCTGGGCCCTCACACATTAATTTTAACAGCATGGGATACCAGAAAAAAATCTCCCGAATGCACAAGAAAATCTCCATTAAATCAAGTTTGCTGATAAATTTCAGTGACCTGTTCTTCCAAAACTCAATTCAATGTACACTTTGACAACCAAGTTCTCCATCTTCCCCAATTGCAACAGAGGCTGACCTACCGTGGCTGTTTTAACTTCTCTTCTGAGTGCATCTTTCCTGTTTTACATTATGCAAACCATTCCCAAACTTTTTTAACCAGTTTCCCATGGCTTAAGCAATGATCCCAGTAATATCCCTCCAAGCTTCAAGGGGGATTCTTATGCAGGTTTCTCTGCCAAAACCAGCTTTTACCATGCACTTTTCCAAATAATAGTCAGGTACTGGCTGGGAGGGGTGGCTCCTGCCTGTGATCCTAGTAATTTAGAAGACCGAGGCAGGCGGATCACCTGAGGTCAGGAGTTCGAGACCAGCCTGGCCAACATGGTGAAACCCTGTCTCTACTAAAAATACAAAAATTAGCCAAGCGCAGTGGCGGACACCTGTAATCCCAGCTACTCAGGAGGCTGAGGCAAGAGAATTGCTTGAACCTAGGCAGCAGAAGGTGTAGTAAGCCGAGATCATGCCACTGCATTCCAGCCTGGGTGACAGAGCAAGACTTGGTCTCAAAAAAATAAAAAAATAAAATAAAGAAAAGAAAAGACCAGTCCTGTACTAATGATGATGTGCTGATTTTATCCACAGATACGGCATTCAAGGAAGCGCAGCCCCCTGCCTCAGAGTGTCCTGTAGAAACGTTGGAAAGTCCCCGTTCCTGGTCCTTCAGCTTTGCTGTACTAAATGATTCTCCAATGGTGGGGATTACAAGTAGACTCTAAGTCCACATGTTTTTTAAATTTATTTCATTGAATTATATTATTTTATTTTTTGTTTTAGAGACAGAGTTTGCTGTCACCAGGCTGGAGTGCAGTGGCGTGACCAAGCTCACTGCAGCCTGAAACTCCTGGGCTCAACTGATCCTCCTGCTTCAGCCTCTGGAGTAGCTGGGACTATGGACATGCACTACTATGCCTGCCTAATTTTTTAAAATTATTTTTAGTAGAGAGGAGGTCTCACTGCATTGTCCACGCTGGTCTTGAATTCCTGGGCTGAAGTGATCCTCCTGCCTCAATTTCCTGAAGTGCTGGGATTATATAATGAGACCTCGTCACTAGTAAAAATTTAAAAAGTAGCTAGGCATGGCAGAGAACACCTGTAATCCCAGCTACCTGGGACGCTGAGGTGGGAGCATCACTTGAGCCCAGGAATTTGAGGCTGCAATGAGCTCTGATCATGCCAGTGTACTCTAGCCTGGGTGGCAGAGCTAAATAAATCCTGTCTCAAAAAGAAAAAAAAACATAAATTAATGAATCTTGTATAGAACTGAGTGTAGGAACTCAGAGAAAGGTTCCTCTCTCTGCAAAGTTACATTTCTGAATGCTAATTTATGTGTTGGGATAGAGATGATGTCTACCATTTACACCAGTCCTCATTGTGGTCTAGGCATTTTACATGCAAGAACATACCAGGAGTTTCAGAAGAGGCTCTACGCAGAGAGGAAACAGGTCCTTATTAACAGGTTTTAGTATTTGCTTTTTTCCACTTTTCCATACCATAGAATAGTGGAAGAGAAATGTCTATGTCAAATCCCTAGAACCTCAGAATGTCACCTTATTTGGCAAAAAGGTATCTGCAGATGTGATTAAGCCAAAGATCTTAGGATGAAATCATAGTGGATTATCTGGATGGACCCCAAATCTACCAGTGTCCATATAACGAGAAGAGACACGGAGACAGTCAGAGGAGAAGGCCACATGGAGACTGAGAAAGAGACTAGAGCAATGTGGCCACAAGCCCAGGGACACCTGGAGGCCCCGGAGCTGGGAGAGGCAGGAAGGAGCCTCCACTAGAGCTTTCAGAGGGAACTGGGTACAACTGTATAATGGCCCCTGGAAAGATCTGTCCACATCCTAATGCCCAGAGCCTGCGAATGGGATCTTATTTGGAAATAGGGTCTTTGTAATAAGTTGAGGATCTCAAAATGAGATCATCCTAGAGTAGGGTGAGCCCTAAACCCAATGACCTGTGCCCCTTTAAGAGACAGAAGAGGAGACGGAGGCAGAGACTGGAGTGATGTGACTACAAGCCCAGGGATGCCTGAAGCCCCCAGGAGCTGGGAAAGGGAGGAAGGACCATCACCTAGAGCCTCCAGAGGGAACTGGATACAACTGTAATGGATTGAATGGCAACCCCAAACATGTTCATGTCCTATGCCTCCAAACCTGTAAACACAGTCTTCGCAGATATAATTAGGAGAAGGATCTTGAGATGAGATCATCCTAGATGAGGATGGGCCCTAAATTCAATGACAGGGGTCCTTCCAAGAGACAGAAGAGGAGACACAGACACAGAGAAGGCCACGTGGAGACAGAGGCAGAGACTGCAGTGATGTGGCCACAAGTCCAGGGATGCCTGGAGCCTCAGCAGCTGGGAGAGGCAGGAGGGATCCTCCCCTAGAGCCTCCGGAGAGAGCATGGCTTTGCCCATGCCTTGATTTGAGACTCCTGGCCTCCAAGGACTGGGAGAGTACATTCCTGTTGTGTTAACCCACCCAGCCTGTGGTTATTTGTTGCCTACTCTAGGAAATGAGAACACATCCTGATAGCAAATGTGCTTTCAGTAGATCCAGGTAAATACAGCTTCAGCCTTGGGGCTTAATATCAGCCATCCTGTTGGGTTCACACAGGGATTTGCAAAGTGACAAGCGGCAAGTGGAACTCTGCACTGTGGCATATTTTGAGCATCTTCTATTCCCACTGCAGTATCCCGGGATTTCCTGGGCATATAGAATGGGGGAGTTTTAGTAGATCAGGGTTCCAGGGTGAGATCTGGGCTCAGACATCAGAGAGCAGGGTTTGCCCAAGCTTCCTGGTAGATGCCAAGAGATGGGCATGAGTGAACACAGGGTCAGGAACCAGAATGGTGGACTCTTTAAGAGTTTCCTAGGGTGTCCAGGGCAGATGGGTGAACCCAGTCAGCCTCCCGCGCTGCAGCCCAGGTGAGTAAAAGGGAGCCATCCCAGGAAGGAGTCCCTGAGTCACTTCCAGGACTGGACTTCAAAGGTCTGGTGACAACGTTGTGATCAGGGAGAAAGCCACGGCGAGTTCCCAGCTGATCTGGGCTCTGCCCCACAAGCGTGGCATCTCCCTGGTTTTCCTCATTCCCATCCTGCCTGCCGGCCTTCGATCCCCTTCCCTGCCCCTCCTGCCCCCATCTGCCCTCAGAGCTGGCAGCTGCTCCTCACCTGCAAAAAAAAAAAGAGGAGGCAGTGAAGAAGAGGAGAAACAGCATCTGCAATTCTTATTCCCCCACGTATAATCACAAAGCTTACTAATGTGTTTAAGTTGATGTAGGAGCTACCATGCGTTTCCTGATCTTATTTGATTACAAAATATCTTTTTCTTTCTTTCTTTCTCCTTTCTTTCTTTCTTTTTTCTTTCTGTCTTTCTTTCCTTTTCTTTCTCTCTCTTTTTCTTTTGTTTCTTTCTCTCTCTCTTTCTTTTTTCTTTCCTCTTTCTTTTTTCTCTCTTTCTTCCTTTCCCCTTCCTCTCTTTCTGCCTCTCTTTTTCCCTCTCTCCCTTCCTTTGTGCCTTCTTTGTTTCCTTCCTTCCTGCCTTCCTCCCTCCCTCCTTTCTTTCTTTCCTTTTCTTTCTTTTATCTTTCTTTCCCCTTCCTTTTTTCTTTCTTCCTTTCCCCATCTCTTTCTCCCTCTCTTTTTCCCTCCCTTCTTTCCTTCCTTTCTTCTTTCTTTCTTTTTCTTTCTTTCCTCTTCCTTTTTCCCTCTTTTTTTATTCCTTTCCCCTATCTCTCTTTCTCCCTTCCTTCTTTCCTTCCTTCCCTTCCTCCCCCTCCTCCTCCTCCCTCCTCTTCTTCTTCTTCTTCTTCTTCCTCCTCTCCCTCTCTTTATTCCTTTTTCTTCTTTCCTTCCTTTCTTTCTCTTTCTTCCTTTGTGTTTTCTCTTTTTCTTTCTCCCTTTCTGCCTTTCTCCTTCACCTCCCTCCCTTTCCTTCCTCCTTCCTTCCTTATTTCCTTCCTTCCTTGCTCCCTGCTTTCCTTTTTTTCCAGAGCCTCTTTTAATATCTTGAAGAACCAGTCCCTTGTAGAACAGCCTGGGAAAAATGCTATTGTACCATTAATGTCTCCCATGTTTTGACTACAATCTTTGTGAATTCCACAGTAAGCTCCAATTTCAAACTACCCCTTGAGTTTTCAAACCACCTAGCAACTGTCCTGCACGCTCAATACGAAGAACCTGTGATATTGCATCATCTCGACTCTCCAAATTATCCACTCCCAGGCTCTCTTATTTCTCAAAAATTTTACGTGAAGCTCTCATACCTCTTTCTCTAATATAATAATCTCTCCATTTTATTCCCTCTTTCCCACCAGAAGCCAATCAACTACTTTGGTTGAATAATTGTTATGAACTGAATTATGCTCTTTTTTTCCAAATTCATGGGTTTAAGCCATAAATCCTCATGTGAGATTATGTGAAGACAGAGCCTTCAGGGAGATGATTGGGTTTAGGTAAAATCATAGGGGAGGGGTCTTAATCTGATACGCCTGGCGAATTTATAAGAAGAGGAAAAGATTTCAGAGTTCCCCTCTGCACACACACAGAGGGACAAACATGTGAAGACAGGGAGAGAAGGTGACATCTACAAGCCAATGAGAGAGGTCACAGGAAGAACCAGCCCTGCCCACGCCTTGATCTCAGACGTCTAGCTTCCTGGACTGTGGGAGAGTAAATGTCTGTTTCTTAAGCCTCTCAGTCTATGGTATTCTGTGATAGCAGCCTGAAATGGACTAAGACACATCGTAAGAAGAGGAGATGAGGACACAAACACACACAGAGGGACAACCCTGTGAGGACGCAGGGAGAAGGTGGCTTCTCCAAGCCAAGGGGAGAGGTGTCAGGAGGAACCAGCCCTGCCCACACTTTGATCTTGGACATTCAGTTTCAAGGATTGTGGGCAAATCAATGTCTGTTGTTTGTAAGCCACCCAGTCTATGGTAGTCTCTTATAGTAGCCTGAAATGGACTAAGAATCCTCATAAGAAGAGAAGATGAGGACATAGACATATACAGAGAGATGACCCTGTGAGGACACAAGGAGAAGACGGCATCTACAAGCCCAGGAGAGAGGCCTCAGGAGGAACCACCCTTGCCCACACCTTGATCTTGGACTTCCAGCGTCAAGGACTGTGGGAGAATCAATGTCTGTTGTTTGAGCCACCAGGTCTGTGGGACTTTGTTACGACAGCCCTAATGGATGGATATGCTGTTCTTTAAGCCTATGGCCATTACCGTTCCTCTCCTCTGTCACCACCCTCAACCAGACCTTCATCAACTGTAGCACAGCTCATAAATATTTCTGAAAAGATTCTTCTGAGTTTTCCGTGGGCTCACTGCCAAGAGAAGTTGATTGAGCTGCAGAGTTTTTTTAATGTTCAATTATATGCAAGTTATGTGGGACTCCACTCCATGGTGCAGAAGTGGAGTAAAGATGACTCTTAATCAGTTCCATTTTCTTCTAAAGTTGTTGATGTTCATTTTTTTTTCTTTAAACATTCTTTGAACAATTTACCTCACTTTTGCCAAAGCTTTCATCATTTTCCATTTCTCCCTGGACTCCTTCCATCTTCTCCAGGTCTGAGTTCGCCATAGCCTGCCTCTCAGCTGCGAGTCTACAAGCCGGCTCTTCTTGGAATTGAGATCTAAGAACACTGGAGATTTTTAGGAGTTCATGAAAGTACTAAAAAATGTAACTCAAGTGCATTCATGGCTTGGCCTTGCTATATGAGGTGACTCATTCTACAGTAACAGAAACACGTTATCTAAAACCGGGTTTTAGTTTCTCAGTCATTTAATGTGTATCTCGTTTCCAGAGCTGTTCAAAGTACAGATGCTCCTCAACTTTAACAATAGGGCTACACCCCAATAAACCCATTGAAAGTCGAAAATAGTGTAAGTCTAGGCTGGATACAGTGGCTCACTCCTGAAATCCCAGAACTTCGGAAGGCAGAGGTGGGAGAATCACTTGAGCCCAGAAGTTTGAGACCAGCCTGTGCAACATACAGAGACTCTGTCTCTACAAAAGAAAAAAAAATGAACTGGGCATGGCGGTGCATACCTGTAGTCCAATTTGGGAGGCTGAGGCAGAAGGATCACTTCAGTACCGGAGGTTGAGGCTGCAGTAAGCTATGATTGTACCACTGTCCTTCAGCTTACACAACAGAGTGAGACCCTGTCTCAAAAAAAGAAAAAGTAAAAAGCAAAATTGTAAGTCTAAAATGCGTTTAATACACCTAACCTACTGAATTCTGATACAAAGATTGTATTAAGGAGTTTATCTGAATGGCAAGCCAGGGAGCACCAACAGAAAGTGGAATAATGAGCTAGAAAGTGGAGAAAGTCCTTGAATGGGATGTTTACCAAGCAGGTGACTACCATGGATAACCAGGGTGAAGACCCTGGCTGAAGTAAGCTCTCATTTCAAACTTCCTCTTGAGTATTTCAAACCACCTAGCCACTGTCCTGCACTCTCAACACAAAGATCATATAATACTGCATCATCTCGACTCTCCAGATCATCTACTCCCAGGCTCCCCTATTTCTCAAAAATTTTACATGAAGCTCTCATTTCGCTTTCTCTAATATAATACTCTCTCCAATTTTCATCCCTCTTTCCCACCAGAAGCCAATCACCTACTTTGGTTGAAATAATTACTATGAACTGAACTGTGTGCCCCTTTGCCCCAAATTCATGGGTTTAAGCCCGAAACCCCCATGTGAGATTATGTGAAGATGGAGCCTTTAGGAGGGTGATTGGGTTTAGGTAAAATCATAAGAGAGGGGTCTTAATCTTTATAAGAAGAGGAAACCACTTCAGAGTCCTCCCCTGCACACACACAGAGGGACAACCACATTAGGACACAGGGAGAAGACAGTGTTTACAATCTACAAGCCAAGCAGAGATGCCTCAGGAGGAAGCGGCTCTGCCCACATCTTAATCTCAGACTTCTAGCCTCCACGACCCTGAGAGAATAAATGTCTGTTATTTACAAGCCACCCAGTCTATGGTATTCTGTGATAGCAGCCTGAAATGCACTAAGAGACCTCATAAGAAGAGATCAGGATGCAGAGTGCTGGGAGCTTTGGAAACAGAGTAGAATACTCTTTCCAGCTGTGGGATGGGTGACTGAGAGTACTTGCCCTTCAATACTCATCAGTCCTTAGCTGAGGGCAGTTCTTTGTGGGACCTCCTAGATTCTCAGCACTCTGGCTTGACTGACACATGTCCAACTATCGGGCTTCCCGGGTCAGATAAAGACTCCAAGCAAAGGAGCACAGGGACTCCCTGTTGGAAGCATTAGGGTCAGCATGTGCTATAATATAATACAGGAAGGAGGTGACATTACAGATCAGTGAGCAAATGAGGAACTATTCAATAAATAGAGCTGGGACAATTGCTTTTCCATATGGAAAAAATGAAAGCCATATGAACCCTCCCTCCACTACACATACACATATTTCCAGATGGATTAAAGTTAAACCTCTAGAAGGAAATATAGGAAAAATATCTCTCTCATCTTGGAGTCCAAAGGGATTCTTTTTTAAAGACACAAAAATATTAACAATTGAAGGAAATGCCATGCTAACAACTTAAGAACTTTTGTTTTCAAAAAACTCCACACATAAAATGAAAAGGAAATGTCAATATAGGAGAAAAACTGCACAAAGCCTTTGGAAAAGAAATCAAACGATTTATATTCTGGACATATACAAAGCTTCAGATATATAGAAAAGATACAACTCCTTAGAAAAGTCAGAAAGTCAAAGAGGAGGCATTTCACGCAAAAGACCTCAAAACACTGGAAATGATGCTTGATTTTGTGAATTCAGGGAAAGATAAAACCACAATGTGATAAATATCTTATCCATTTAATTAGTGAAAGTTTCAACATTCTGAAATGTCAAGCATTGAAGAGAATCTAGATCAACAGAGAATGCTTAGATAATAATACCGGTTGTGCAAATTAATACCACCTCTTGGGAAATTTTTTTTTTCTTTGAAACAGTCTCACTTTGTCCCCTAGGCTGGAGTGCAGTGGCACAATCTCGGCTCACTGCAACCTCTGCCTCCCGGGTTCAAGCGTTTCTCCTGCCTCAGCCTCCCAAAGAGCTGGGACTACAGGCATGCGCCACCACGCCCAGCTAATTTTTGTATTTTTAGTGGAGACAGGGTTTGACCATGCTGGCCAGGCTGGTCTCCAACTCCTGACTTCAAGTGATCTGCCTGACTCTGCCTCCCAAAGTGCTGGGATTACAGGTGTACCACTGCCCCCGGTCCAAAACTATTTTTGCATCATCTGTCAGCTACATTCACGTGCCTATGCTTCAGCACTTCCTCTCCTCACTGGATATCGTAGGTAAACACTTGCAGTCATGCCTCCAAACACACGTACTACATGGTGTCCCTGTTGGTAAACACCCAACTCTGGAAGGGATCCAAATACCCATCAACAGGAAAATGTACAAATACAATGTGGCCACTCACTCAGTGGGGTATTTTGTAGCCAAAAAAAAAAAGAAAAAGAATGAAATACAGACACATGCAACGATATGAATAAACGTTAGCAAAAGAAAACTGAGCGAAAAAGGAAGTCCACAAAACTATTATGAAGTATGATACTATTTTGTTGTTTTCTGTTTTGATTTTTTGTATAATTTATTATTTTATTTTATTTTCAGTTCTGGGGTCTATGTGCAGGGATGTGCAGGTTTGTTACATAGGTAAATGTGTGCCATAGTGGTTTGCTGCACCTATCAACCCATCATCTAGGTATTAAGTCCAGCATGGATTTTTGTATAAATTTAAGGGGTACAAGTACAATTTTGTTACATGTTCATATTGCATAGTGATAAAGTATTGGCTTTTAGTATAACCATAACCCAAATAACTTACACTGTACCCATTAAGTGAGTTCTCATCCCTCACTCCGCTCCCACCCTTCCAAGTCTCCAATGACTATTATTCCACATTCTATCCATGGGCACACATTATTTGGCTCCCACTTATGAGTGAAAACATGCAGTATTTGGCTTTCTGTTTCTGTGCTGTTTCACCCAAGACACACGGATGGCCTCTAGTTCCATCTGTGTTGCTGTAAAAGAAATTATTTTCTTCTTTTTTTTTTTTGACTGAGTAGTATTCCATTGTGTGTGTGTGTGTGTGTGTGTGTGTGTGTGTGTGTGTGTGTATACGTACATATAATCACATTTTCTTTATCCATTCACGCACTAATGCACACTAAAGTTGATTCTATATCTTTGCTACTGTGAATATGCTGTAATAAACATGTCATTGCCCAGTGTCTTTTGGATATGATGATTTCTTTCCCTTTGGGAAAATACCTAGTGCTGGGATTGCTGGGCGGAATAGTAGTTCTATGATACCATTTTTTAAAGTGTCAAATCAAGCAAATTCTCTATTACCTATTAAGAGTGTAGATGTATGTCTAATTTAAAATCAAATATATGTATCTACATGAATACAGACACACTTACAGTTTAGACTTATTAGAATATATAGTAACACAATTTTTAAAACAAGGAAATGATAAAATCTAGATTCAGGATAGTGGTGAATGCCAGGTAGAAACAGAATAAGGGATGAAACAGAGAAAAAACAGATAAATACAAGATATTGTTAATAATGTAATTCTCATGTTGAACAATAGGTATTTTGCAGTTCATTATATTATTATGCCTGACAAACTTCATATTTTGTATATGGCAAATATTGCATTTAAAATAGAACAAACGCTGGGCATAGCGATTCACACCTGTAATCCCAGCACTTTGGGAGGCCAAGGCAGGAGGACCATGTGAAGCCAGAAATTCAAGGCCAGCCTGGGTAGCATGGCAAGACCTAAACCCTACAAAATTTTTTTATTAGAAATAGCCAGGCATGGTGGCACATGTTTTGTATTGGCCCATTCTCACATTGCTATGAAGACATACCTCAGACTGGATAATTTATAAGAAAAGAGGTTTAATTGGTTTATGGTTCTGCAGGCTGTATAGTCAGCATAGTGGTTTCTGTTTCTGGGGAGGCCTCAGGAAACTTACAATCATGTTGGAAGGAAAGGGGAAGCAGGCATCTCAAATGACAGGAGCAGGAGCAAGATCGGGGTGGGAGGTGCTACACACTTTCAAACAACCAGATCTCGTGAGAACTCACTCACTATAACACAAACAGCACCAAGGGAATGGTGCTAACCCATTCATGAGAAACCACCCCTATGATCCAATCGCCTCCCATCAGGCTCTACCTCCAACAATGGAAATTACAGTACAGCATGAGATTTGGGCAGGAACACACATCCAAACTAGATCACACTCATAGCCCCAGCTACTCAGAAGGCTGAGGCAGGAGGATTGCTTGAGCCCAGGAGTTCAAGGCTACAGTGAGCTATGGTTGTACCACTGCACTCCAGCCTGGATGACAGAGCAAGACCCTGTCACTTAAAAGAAAATTAAATAGATAAATAAGTTAATTAAATAGTGCGAACTATTTTAACAAAGGTAAATAGCTATAGCATTCTTGCAACCTTTTATTCTGTTATATGTATGCATCTTGTGAAGTCTAATTCTGTTGAAGAAATTCTGCCCAAATCACAGAGTACCCAGAAAATTGTCCTTCTATTTCCATTCTGCTTATTCCAGTTCAATGCTCAGTATGACAGCGTGAGTTGAATATTTCTCTAAAACAATGCATTTTATTAATAAGACTTTGATTAATTTTTTAGGATAAACATGTTGAAATATGAGATATTTGAAGTTTCTCATCTACTTAGACACCTTCAAGTCAAGAAAATAATGGCTAGAAAAAGTGAAAACCATGTAAAATGTTTTTGCTCGTGTAAAACTTTAGAAAGGGTTGCTGTGTATCAAGAGAGCTGTCAGCTTCAAATCACCTTTAGAGAGAACAGAGGGCATGGCCTTTAGAAAAACCTGCCAAAATATCTGATGTACTTCACCAGGAAATATCCACATGCATTTGTAGTTGGGTTTGCCATTTACCATAATACTCCCAGCTTCCTGCTTAGGTTCTGAAATCTACTGGGATGGATTCATGAAGGACCTTCACAACAGCTGGTCAAGTTCTATTTCTTTCGTTGTGTCTGCCTTCTAATAATTCACTAACCCTAGCCCACATCATATTTTTCTATATTTCTATTGTATTTAATAATAAAAATACAAGCCGGATGCAGTGGCTTGCACCTGTAATTCCAGCACTTCAGGAGGCTGAGGCGGGGGGATTGTTTGAGCCTAGGAGTTCGAGACCAGGCTTGGCTACATAGAGAGACCTTGCCTCTGCCAAAAAATTTAAATAAATAGCTGGGCATGGTGGTGCATGCCTGTGGTCCCAGCTACTTGGGAGGCTGAAGTGGGAAGATCACTTGAGTCTGAGAGTTTGAGGCTGCAGTGAGCTGTGGTTGTACCACTGCACTCAGCCTGGGTGACGGAGTGAGACCCTGTCTCAAAAATAATAACGATAGCAATATAAACTAATAATAAAATACACATTTTAAGAAAAATAAGAAAAATGTAAGCATTGATTCATTTTCTATACTTTATTATATGGCTTCAGAGTTGATCTGGTACAGATACTAGCTTACTCTGGAATGCTTTAAAGAGGAAAACTCTAAAGAGGTTTAAACTGGATTTTTAAACAGAAATTTAGAAAAGAAGAGAAAGAATATCTGGGAGCAAAGAGAGAAGACATGCATGAGTTACAACTGAATACATGACTTTGGAATTCAGAGCTGGTTATGAACAAGGTGTCATAAGAGATGACTGGGGGAAACAGCTTGCTTTAAGTTGGGGACAGCAGAAGGAATCGGGGAATTTGTAACCCAGATGCAGCAGTTCCCATATGGCAAATCAGAATGTAGGGAGACAAAACAGACTCCAGTTATGGGGTAGCAGAAGAGAAAGCAGTGTGTGAGACAGACTGTGGGAGAGGCAGATTGGACTTGGGAGTGGTTGAGTTCTCTTCAAAGCAGGCTCTGAAGTGGGGTTCAGTTCACCAGATGCTTATTACAAATGCTGATGATTGGAAAGTAGAATTGCATTTGACATGAGGCTGTGTGGTCCAGAGAAATGTCTTTCTTTCTTGAGTGATGGCTTATGCACTATGCCCGAGCCACAATAAATTTTACCACCTGCATTTTTCTTCCAAGAAGTTCGGCAGCTCATTAGCTGCCACAAAGGAAGGTTTCATCCCATTCTGACTTCTCTGGTTAGTGGAGAGAACACTGCAAATTTCCAAATTGTCCCTTTGAAACTTTCTAGGAATGGCATATTGATTATAAATAGATAGGTGAGAAGGATAATAGGTGAGTCAATAAATTATAGATAGACGATTAGATAGATGAGATAGTTAATAGATGATTAGATAGATCATAGATGGATAGATGATAGAGATAGATGACAGATAGATGAATGGATGGACAGATGGAAGGACAAATCGATAGATGATAGATAGATAGATGGATAGATGATAGATGATAGAAAGAGTAGACGGATACATACATAGATATATGGATAGATAGATGAGATACATAGATACAGATGGATAGGTACATAGATATGATAGATGGATAGATAGATGAGATACATAGAAGATAGATGGGTAAATAGGTGATCTAATAAAGTGATAGTTGATAAATTGATAGATATAGATAGGTAGATATATAGCTAGACAGACATAGAGATAGATATAGATATCTCATATCTATGTGTCTATTTAGGAAAGCTTGGAACATTGCTGTTTCTCAGCATGGCTAAGGATGCTCTTATTTTTCCTTCCTTATGAAGTATTCATAGGCTCTAGTACAAGGAGAAGGCAGACACATAGCTGGGAGTTCAGGAGTTAATGCAGGGTGAGGCCAAAGTGTGTAGTTAGAGGCACCTCACCACTTCATTATTAATTCCTTGCAAAAAAAGAAAAGAAACAAAAACCCTCCCCTTCTTGTTATGAACACTTGAAATTCTTATTCCATGTGCCAATTCCTCACCTTCCTCAATCAGGCCCACTTCGGTGATACTTCAGCATCAGAAATGTTGCCACCGCATGCGGTTGGAAGTTGGTTCTTAATGGGGGAAGGACCGTGAGTAGTGGGCAAACATAAGAGAGAAAAGGAGCCCAGAAATGGTGAGGAAATGGCGGTGAAGCTGCTTCGTGTCTTGTACACTTGGGCAAGCCATCCTTCCTCCTCCATGGCAAAGGCCATCTGAGGTCGTGTAGGAGACCAGGAACACCAGAGGGAAAGAGTGGCAATGACAAGTGGGCACTGGCTAGGAGGTGCTGGGGAAGCAGGAACAGCAGCACGGCTATGACGAGGGCAACAGCTGACAGAGTGTGGTTTGGATGACGCTTATGTGGCCAGGAGATTGTGGGCTGGCTAAGGGGGACCAGGTGGGTGGTAATGAACAGAATGAAGCCAGGAGACGGGATGTGCCTTGGGCAACACCTCACCCAGTCTTTCATTTTCCTTCTGGAAACAGTGGAAAAAATAAGCTGGCAGGAACAACAAACACTTCACCACCTGGCTTTCCCAATTTATTTTGCATGAATTGAATGCGTTGTTTTCGATGGCATCGTACCTGTGACTGAATTCACTAGTGATGGTTTCAGAAGGAAAATAGTGTGATGGTCTGGAAAGAAAAAAAGGAATAGAATAAATCACTTAAAATAATGGATCTAGCATTAGCCTTCTTCAATCTTTTGTGTGCGTGTGTACCCTTTAAGAAATTAATAGGGGGGCCGGGCGCGGTGGCTCAAGCCTGTAATCCCAGCACTTTGGGAGGCCGAGACGGGTGGATCACGAGGTCAGGAGATCGAGACCATC
>NW_016812573.1:703672-710856 GCF_001698545.2 Rhinopithecus bieti
TTGACCTCATGTCCAAACTGATTACAAAGACCACATGGTTTGGGCTTGTTTGGTTTGAATTCTTCTCTAATAATGGTAAAGTTGGGTTCATGTGTGGCAAGGCCAAGCATAATGAGATCAGCTATCAATCGACAATGAGAAAAACACTGAACAGTGAGTATTCTGAGAGGATTCTTACCATAAACTACTATGAGATGCCAACACAAAGAAAAGTCCAAATGAACACCCAAATGAGCAGCAAAGCCCCAAAGCCTGACACTTCCCAGTTAACAGGAAGTCCTCCAGATATGTGGACCTACAACATAGACTGCCACTAAGGATTAAACACTTCGGAAATTTTCCATTTTAAAGGTATGGGGAGTTAAAAGGTTGAAAAACAAAAAAAAGAAGAAAAGAAATTAATAGAAGGCAACTAACAAAATAATTCCCTCTGAATAATGTAGAAAAAAAGCTTATGGATCTAACAGAGGGATTTTGTAGTTATTATCAGACTATATATAATATTTTTTAAGACAGGGTCTCTCTCTGCCACCCAGGCTGGAGTGAAGTGGTGCAATCATGGCTCACCGCAGCCTCAACCTCCCAGGCTCAAGCAATCCTCCCACCTCAGCCTCCCAAGTAGCTGGGACCAAAGGCGTGTACCACTCTGCTGGAATTTTATTTATTTATTTATTTTAGACATGGAGTTTCACCATGTTGTCCAGGCAGGTCCTGAACTCCTGGCTCAAGCAATCCTCCCACATAAAGTTCAAAATAAAAAAAAGAGAATAGCAAGAATTAATTACACAATCAGCCCTCCATTCTGTGGGTTCAAACACTCATGAATTGGAAATACTAAAAAAAATTCATCTGTACTAAACAAGTACAGACTTTCTTTTTGTTGTGATCATTCCATAAATAATACAGTATAGCCACTATTTGCATAGCATTTACAGTACATTCAATATTATAGGTAATCTAGAAATGATTTAAAGTATACAAGAGTGTTGCATAGGTTATATGCAAATATTACACAATTTTATATCAGGAACTTGAGCATCCATGGATTTTAGTATCTCTAGGAGGTGGGTGAATCAATCCCCCATGGATACCAAGGGAAAACTGTATTTCACAAGCAAATCTCTCTGTTTATGTTAGGTGAGGACTATGTGATAAGCATAGCTGGTAACTTTTAACAATGCTCCCCCTACCTGTACAGCAGATGGAGGGCCAGTTTCTTATTGCTATTCATGACTATGATGTGGAGAACATTTCCTGCCTGAGTTGAGATTTTCACTCTATAGAAGCACATTTGCTTATTGCTAAACTCTCTGAGTCCAGTTATGAGCATGGCTCTATCCTCAAATATAATATGCAACCTACCCAGGTTTATAAAAAATCAGTTCATGTAAATGTCTCCTAGCCCAAGGGCAGGGGTCTATATGGTGACAGTGAGGAACCCAAAAGGCTTCTCCCAAACTCATTCCTGCCAAGAAGGAGCTGCTAATTTGAGGGCACATGAGCAGAACGTTTTAGATCAACCCCTATTTAAAATATTCTCTCAGGCAGCGCATGGTGGCTCACACCTGTAGTCCCAGCACTTTGGGACGCCAAGGTGGGAGGATTGCTTAAGAGTAGAAGCTTGAGTCCAGGAGCTCAAGACCAGGCTGGGCAAAACAGTGAGCTCTCATCTCTAAAAAAATAAAAAATAAAAATAATTAGCTGGGCATGGTGGTGCATGCCTACAGTCCCAGCTCCTTGGGAGGCTGAGGTAGGAGGATCACTTGAGCCTAGGAGGTCCAGGCCGCAGTGAGCTGTGATTACACCACTGCACTTCAGCCTGGGTGATGCAGCAAGACCCTGTCTCAAAAAGAAAAAAAAAAAAAGAAACCTCTCATTTTACCCACTTGGAGGAAAAAAAGAAAAAAAGGAAAGATGAGAATTGCTCAAAGAAGAGAAAGATGGAATAGGAAGAGAAAGGAATGGATGAAGACGTGCATGTATTGAATCCTAAGTCACATTAGACATACAAAAAAAGTAGCAAGCACATATAACAAATCTTACTCTATAGATGAGGAGACACAAGTTTAAAGGGCAACTGGAAAGCAGATGGCATAGAAATAAAAGATGAGCTCCAGGACAAGACCTCCAATGTGAGTTTTCCTGGCTTTAACGTCGGTCTTTCTCCCATACCCTCCCAGGCCCTTGGTGTGTGGGTTGAGCTTGGTTGGGAAAATATGGCCACCATATTGCTAGGAAAGAAACCAGGGGTGGACTGTTACCAACGCCCAAGGGACATGAGTCACTCCACGTTTTCTTTCCTCTTGACTTGAAATACTCAGTGCTTTCATTTCAGATCAAAAATTAATTTTTTTTTCCAGAGAGAGAAGGATCCTAAAATATTGTTGCCTTGGCTCCATAAACCCAACATTTTAGAAGAGTAATTCAAAGAGAAGTATCATTAAATGAGTACTTAGAAGTGGAGAGCCTCAATTGCCCTGTGTTTTCCTCAGGGGAAGAGCACAAAACAAAAGATGACAACCAACCAATCATCATCATCCCTGTGGCGGTTCTGAGCCTTGGTCACGCCACATGTACCCTCCAGATAGCACATGTTTCTCATCAGCCTGGGTGGATGATGGAAAAGTCAAGCCGCTTATTCCAACATATTCCCAGAAATATTAATTGTTGAAAATGATGTATGTGTAATTTAAAAATCAATGCTCACCCACAGTGAAGCCAACAGAAATGTCAGTATGTCACGATCTCTGATTTTCCTATACTTATTTCTACTGCAAATAAGAGAGGTGAAAATCACAGAGTCTGAGATATAGATTTATATATGATAATATAGCTCTTTTCCTCCAATAATCAGGATGTACAGTCAAGAAAAGAGGCTGTCAAAGTTCAACTCACTAAACTAGGTAGTATAGACTTGTATGTATTTGAATTTATTCAAAGGTGATAAAAGGGAATTCAAACTTAAGAACTAATGAGGATAAATGTCATACAATATTCTCACCTGAGATGAAAAGAGAACTAAGTTTAAAGATAGTGGATATTTAAAAGAAGACACGGCTGGGTGAGGTGACTCACATCTGTAATCCCAGCGCTTTGAGAGGCCAAGGTAGGCGGATCAATTGAACCCAGGAGTTCAACACCAGCCTGGGCAATGTATTGAAATCCCATTTCTACTAAAAATACAAAAATTAGCTGGGCGCAGTAGTGCGTGGCTGTATTCTCAGCTACTCGGGAGCCTGAGGCTGGAGGATAACTTGCGCCCAGAAGGCAGAGGTTGCAGTGAGCTGCGATTGCACCACTGCACTCCAGCCTGTGTGACAGAGTGAGACCCTGTCTCAAAAAAATGAAATAGGACACTCTATAAGGTATAAGAACACAGGTATTAATTATTATACTCCATTGAACTAGTCATTACATCTAGGATTTATCTTGTGCTTAATTTTATCTGGAGATATAAAGAAATCACATGAAAGCAGAAAATATATCTGTAAAAACAATAATAAGGATATAAGGAAATCAATTAACCCACAAGCATTTAGTCCATGTGGACCCTGATTAATTTGGGAGAGTTATAAAACATAACTCACAGCCTCCAAGAATTAACATATTGCAGCTTACTTTTCTTAAACATTCGGGTTGTAGTTTTGTGGTCTCTAACACGTACCACATATGACCACATATGTAACATAAAATTGAGATTTCAATATATATCAATTAACATTGTAGATCAACAAGATTTACTGACAATAGAGTCCGATTTTCCTTCAATTTTAAGCACGAAATATCCAAATAATTGCATAATTTAATCTCAAGCATTGAGAGATGGAATGACTTGGGGGTTCTGATCATGTGAAGTACTGGTTTTGTATTATTATGTGTGATAAGGCTATTGCTATACCTCAGCAGGAATTTTCACTTAGAAGTAGAAAATTATTTTCTTTCAAACCTTGAAAAGATGAACTCTGCCCCCATTCTTATCCAAAGATAATATTGGTATGAAGTATAGGATTCTTCTTGCCTATGCAAAATGTGACCAAATAGAAATCACTACTGAAAGTCACAGGACATTATTTAAAAGTTCATGCTTCACACAAAGGAAATTTGAATCTTCATCTCCCATTATCTTTGCACCAAAGCCTGACCTCAGAGCTGGGCTAGCTGCCTACACTTTGGTTCTGACAAAAGATAGCACCTATCATTGAAACCAAATGGATTTAAAGTTCCAGTTCCAATACCTGTGGAAATGGGACTCGAAGGAATTCCAGCACTAATGTTCCCTCTCTCTGTGAACTACATTTATTCAAGCTCATACAAACTGGAATTTTCATGATGTTGGATGCACAGTATTTCGAAATTACCCAAGGCAAGCATCCTGACAGAAGTTCTGGCTAATTTTAACAGGTTACGCAAGAAAGAAAATGGATATAGGTCAAAGAATTTCTAAAGAAAGAAGGAGAAAAAAAAGTTCTGTTGATTCTTCCCAGTAAAGTGTATGTGTCCTAGAAAAAGCTTGGGTGTTCTGGTCCCTTTAGCTCCTCAGCAAAATAATTGTACGTGAGTATAATTTTGAGGATATGATACTACATACATTTGGCAAACTCTTACTGAGCCCGTGATACCAACCTACATCCTGTCTCTACATAATTGTTGCTGGCAGGGTCCAAGTTTATTTGCAGAGGTAACATTCTACTTCTCTGAGGTCATATATTCCAAGAGAGGCTTTTGAACAAATGCTGGTCTATCAAAGCTAACCACGAGTGGTTCCATTTCTTGTGCCACGTGTGGGTTGAGCATAGGCATACAACACCACTTTGTCTAAAGACACATAAGGTTAGATTTTCTGGGGTGCTGTATTAGTCTGTTCTCATGCTGCTAAAAATATATACCCGAGACTGGGTAATTTAAAAAGGAAAGAGATTTAATAGACTCACAGCTCTACATAGCTGGGGAGGCCTCACAATCGTGGCAGAAGGTGAAGGGGAAGCAGGACATATCTTACATGGCGGCAGGCAAGAGGGCATGTGCAGGGAAACTGCTTTTTTATAAAACCATCCGATCTCGTGAGACTTATTCACTATACAGAGAACAGCAGGGGAAAAACCTGCCCCCATGATTCAATTGTCTCCCACCAGGTCCCTCTCACAACACATGGAGATAATTACAATTCAAGATGAGATTTGGTTGGGGATACAGCTAAACCGTATCAGGTGCTATTAGCAAATGTTTCCTCTCCTACCTGGGCATGGTGGCTCACACCTGTAATCCCAGCACTTTGGGAGACTGAAGCAGGAGGATTGCTTGAGCTCAGGAGTTTGAGAACAGCCTGGGCAACATGGCAAAACCCCATTTCTAGAAAAGCTACAAAAATTAGCCAAGCACGGTGGCATGTGACTGCAGCTCAAGCTACTCGGGAGGCTGAGGCTGGAGGATCATTTGATCCCAAGAGGCAGAGGTTGCAGTGAGCCAAGATTGGGCCACTGCACTCCAGCTTGGGTGAAAGAACGAGACTCTGCCTCAAAAGAAAGAAAAAGTGTTCCCTCTCTCTTTGTTGCCACCTGCAGACACTGTCAGACTTGCTTGGGACATCTGGTTTCTATCTGAAGAGCATCAGAGGAGCTAACATGTAGGCAGAGTGAACATTAAGAGCCAGAGTCTCATCGCTCCATGCCTAGCACCTTCTCATCACGTGCATCCTTATTGCGTGAATTTGTTAGGTTGATATTTTATGCCATTTTCAGCTAGAACTGATGGAAGAAATCCAAATCATCCCAAACATAATTTTTGTTTGTGCAGACCCTGTAGTCTGGAACCAGATATAGGCACATCCAATAGTGAGCTCTGCAACAACCACATTGATCATGCCGACTGCAGTATTTAATTCATTTCTAGACTTTTTATTGTCTGCAGCATTTAGATAAG
This sequence comes from Rhinopithecus bieti, assembly GCF_001698545.2. Lineage (NCBI taxonomy): Eukaryota > Metazoa > Chordata > Mammalia > Primates > Cercopithecidae > Rhinopithecus > Rhinopithecus bieti. Next base: position 709,592 of record NW_016812573.1, read on the forward strand.
ATGTTTAGCCTCTCCACACCGTGCTGTCAGATAAAAACAGAAGGTCTAAATTCATTCAAGGACAGAGATGTGGCTGTTGGAAGATAAGTACAGAGAAAGCATCCCTTGGACTGAATGTCAAAGGGTGGGAATTTTTTTGGTAGAGATGGGGTCTTACTATGCTGTCCAGGCTAGTCTCAAACTCCTGACCTCAAGCAATCCTCCCACCTTGGCCTCCCAAAACACTGAGGTTATGGGAAGGAGCCACCACGCCCAGCCAAAGAGTGATAATTTATCAAGAAGAACAAACGGGACAGTGATGATTGATCATTGCATGAGAGAGACCTCAAGAAAAGAGAGTTTGGGAGAGGCCTCTAGACTGGGAAATCATACAGCATGGGTCATTGCTTTAACAATGGTCTTCTCACTAAAAGATGAAACCAGAAATTCAGCTGTAGACAATACTGATGGTCTAGCAGAGGAAACAGGAAGCCAGGAGACAATTTGACACAGAAATAAGTACATGAAAATCTAGCAAATAAACTTGGAAGCTCCAAGAGCAACAGCAATGATTATGGTGTTGGCAACATCATTAGGGTTGTGGTCCCTGCAAAGTCATGAGAGTCCAGCCTGCACCCCAAACCCCCTCACATTGCATCCCTTACATAAGGGAGATAGGCTCATGTTTAGCGTGGAGCCTGTATTTCACCAGTGGGAAGTCAGAGGCCAGATGAAAGTCTGCCCCAGAGGTAAACTCAATTCTCCCTCTCTAAGACCATGGAGACCTTCCGTGATGCAATTTTAATTATTGCTTTTTTCTAGTTAAAAAATGATAGATAAAATTCATGAAATCAAAAAGTATACGAAGAAAATTAAAATTATCCTTCATTGCTTCACTCAGAAATCATAACTGTTAATGCTATTTTTTTATTTTAAAGGGAAATATATTTTATTGAATGGAAAGATAAATACCTAAATTGAATATCACAAAATGGGATATGTAGTACTCCATGTTGCTGAAGAAAACAACAATGCCTACAATGATACTAAGAAAAAAGTTTAAAACTCTGAAAATAGTGAGTTTTTAAAACTACACAATGTTTCATGAGCTTAGCATTTTCAAAAAGCAAAATATAGTTTTTATCTTCGATTTTAAAACTATAAGGCTGAATTGATATCGAAATAAACAATCCAACAAGCACTGGCAACAAGCAGTTTTTAAAAAAAGAAGAAAAAATTAAAAGCTTTAAATTTTAAAGTTGAAGAAAAAAGATCCTTTAAACTTT
>NW_016812573.1:712452-722842 GCF_001698545.2 Rhinopithecus bieti
TATTATAAATTTATAATTCATGATATACTGTTATATTAATTTATACCTTATAAATATATACATTATATAATTAATATACAGTGGATCCTTGAACAACATGTGTTCAGGAAGCATTTTTTAATGTCAGAACTGGGAAGAAATCTTGGCCAGAAACTTCACCAATACTATAAACAGTAAATGAATACATATCATGTATGTTTATATGTATTATATATGATATTTTATAATAAAGCAAGCTAGAGAAAAGAAAATGTTTTAGAAAATCACAAGGAGGAGGAAATAGATTCACTATTCATTAAGTGGAAGTGGATCATCATCAAGGTCTTCATTCTCATCGTCTTCACATTGAGAAGGCGGAGGACGAGGAGGAAGAGGAAGGGTTGATCTTGCTGTCTCCGGGTGGCCGAGGCGGAGGAAAATCCTCATATACCTGTGTTGTTCAAGGGTCAACTGTAAATTAATTGTAGAAATATATGTATTTAAATGTTAATATTTATAAAGTTATATATCTAATCATGTTTAAATGTTGTATTTATATTCATAAAATTAATAGATTTTGTTATAAAATAGACACATACATATATGTATATGTGATCAAAGAAACTATACGTATTTATAAATATTTATGCTTAATATTTATACTTATGTAGAAAATATACATTTATTTTTACATACATATTTACACACACAATTTCTTGGATTATATTCTTCTAATCACTGTCTTTTTCCTCTGTGTTTTGAAATACTTACTAAGGAGACATTGGCTTTTATGAATCTCACCCAGGGTTTTGCAACCTCAATACTACTGACATTTGGGGCAATTTTTTTTTCGAGACAGGGTCTCACTCTGTCTCCCAGGCTGTAGTGCAGAGGCTTCAGGGTACTAATTCAGTTTTCCGAATCCTTTTTGTTTCTTCTGCATTACCTACATTTCTTCCAGGAGGGTTCTTGTATACAGCACTATATTAATTTTCATATTGCTATGCCATTTTCATATCGCTATGAAGAAATACCCGAGACTGAGTAATTTATAAAGAAAAAGAGGTTTACTGGACTCACACTCCCACATGGCCAGGAAGGACTCAGAATCATGGCAGAAGGTGAAGGAGGAGCAAAGGCATGTCTTACATGGTGACAGGCAAGAGGGCGTGTGCAGGGGAACTGCCCTTTAGAAAACCATCAGATCTCTTGAGACTTATTGAGTATCATGACACCAGCACAGGAAAAACCCACCTTCATGATCCCATTACCTCCCACCAGGTCGCTCCCATGACTCGAGGGAATTATGGGAGTTACAATTCAAGATAAGATTTGGGTGGGGACACAGCCAAACCGTATCAAACACCCTTGCATAACTAACTGCATCTTAGAAAAAAGATGTTTCACAGGGCCCTATGCAAAGAAGGGTAAGAGGTTTTGCTTAATAAACAAATGGAAAAAAAATGAAGACTGCATCCAACCAGATAAGGACATAACCAAGCACATTCTTCTACCGTCAACCCTCAACAGAGGATTCTGTGGTCATAAAAAGAGCAGGACTTCAGCAGCTCAAAACAACTGTCTTAACTGAAAATTGTCTTGCTGTCACTCCTGATAAGAACTTGGCATCAGCCACCAAAGGCTGTGCCACATCAAAGCCTTTGCCTTGCAAGACTGATGCATGGCCAGGCCCAGACCACGACATTCTTCTTGTCCACATCACTCCATTTAGACTGGTTTCTTAGCCATTTCTTTTCTTTTTTTTTTTTTCACAGAGGTCTCATTGTGTTGTCTAGGCTGAAGAGCAGTGGCACCGTCTTTGCTTACTGCAACCTCCTCCTCCCAGACTCAAGCCATCCTCCTGCCTCAGCCTCCCAAGTAGTTGGGACAACAGGCACACACCACCACTCCTGGCTAATTTTTTTCTTTCTTTTTTTTTTTTTTTTTTTTTAGAAAAGTGTTTTGCCCAGTTGGGCCGGCTGGTCTCACACTTCTGAACTCAAGGGATCCTCCCACCTCGGCCTCTCAAAGTGCTGGGATTACAGGCGTGAGGCACCGCGCCTGGCTTTGTTAGCCATTTCTCCATTCTCTTTTTCCTCTTGATGTTCAATGTTACTTTGTTTGCCATGGAATGGTGAATCTGTAACATTTATATATTGATTATATAATCATTATGTATGGTTTGCAATATCGACTGACTTGTGGAGTGGCTTGAACCTGTGTGCCCACGGCTCTGACTACCAAGTGAACAGGAAGCACTAAGGAGAATTGCCTCCTTGGGAACTCCATGCAGCTCGTGGCCTTTGCAATTGCAATAGCATCAATAAAAGCCTGACATTGTGGAAAGACACAATTATGCATGTAACTGGTCATCTCCAACCTTGCAGCTCTCATGAGAGTCAGACCTTCTGTTTGTTCATTTTAGAACTGGTTCATAGTGTTAATTTCCCTCAACTATCTGCTGGTTTACTTACATTATGGAATTATTTTTCTAGGCAGATTAAAACACCTAGCAGGCTCAGGCTTCCCTGGCAATTTTGGAGAGTGCTTTATCTTGCTGATGGGGAGACAGCCCAGCACAAGACTCTGCAAGCCAGAGCCTATCTAACTCTACGTGTCCCTCTAGGTAAGGGCTGAGGCAGGCTGTTCAGCTCAGAACCACCACAACAGCCAAAATAATAGGGTGTTCTTCTGGAGTCACAGGCTTTAGAGCGCATTACTCCACAGATCAAAGCCAACTTTCCTTTGCCGTCTAAGTCCATGGGGGGATCTGAATTCATCCTAGACTTCTGTCTTCTTCTTGTCCTAACTCCCATGACAGAAGTCCCCACCTCACCACCCCAGGGTGGCTCCTGCTTTGTCTAGAAAGAGTTCTAGGGATTTTTACCAGGAGCAAGTGAAACAGTGAGATGCTCTCTGCAAATGTCAGGAAGAAGCCAAGTGGCCCAGCTGTTGAGGCAAAAATAAATAAGTTCTTCATCTCATTACCCAATTGATCAGTTCAGAACACAATCCTGATGACAGGATTTCTTCTTTTCATTTTGATCGTGAAAATTATCTCAAAATTACTGTTGACTCCACATCATAAGCATTTTTTAAAATTGTGGGAAAATATGTGTAACATGAAATTTACTATTTTTGCCATTTTTAAGTGCACAGTTCCGTGGTATTAGGTATAGGCACATTGCTGTGCAACCATCACCAACATCCATCTGCAGAACTCTTCTCTTTAACATCATGGTCTTCCTCCCTCCCTCCCTCCTTCCTTCCTTGCTTCCTTCCTTGCTTCCTTTCATCCTTCCTTCCCTTCCTCTTTGCCTCCCTTCTTCCTTTCCTCTCTCTCTCCCTCCTTCCTTCCTTTGTTCCTTTCTTTTTTCTTCCTCCTTCCTTTCTTTTCTTCCTCACTCTCTCCCTCCCTTTCTTCCTCTTTCCTTCTTCCCTCCCTTCCTTCCCTTCTTTCTTTTTTCCTTCCTCCACCCCTCCTTTCTGCCCTCCCTCCTTCCTTCCTTTCTTACTCTCTTTTCTTCCTCCTTCCCCCTCCCTTCCTTCCCCCCTTTCTTCCAGTTGTAAAGTCCTTTGCCCAATAATAATTTCAGCATATTGTCTTTAGAGGAGATAATACGTGTTAACAGCAAATAATAGATTTTTTAAAACACTGAAACATATTCCAAAGTGAAGACTCATGATCAGTGAGTATAAATTCCTGACCAGTACCTTAACTGCACAACCTCTTTTGTGGAATCATTCTACATCTTAGAGAACAAATATAATCTTTCAAACAAGACATTTCCAAACCACAGAAGAAAAAAATGTACTCAAAAGAAATACCAACTGTGCAAGAACTGAGGTTTCATAAAACGACAATTTTAAAATTTCACCTCAATCTCAATGGAGTTCGTATTATGTTTTGCATAAAAGTTAATTATGAGCTACTGCTGTTTTATTAACTTTGCAGTAATAGCCATTCTAACTGGTGTGAGTTGGTATCTCATTGTATACCTCAGACAGGTGGAGGAGCAAGATAATTTTCTAGGCAACTAAATGACCTCTGATACATTTTATCAGATTTTGCCTGAAGGTGAAAGGGCAAGAAGTACACCACACTTTCCATATAGAGTGAAAAATAACATGCCCCTTGTTTCTCTTTTCATTATTACCCAACAGGTATAGAATCATGGACTCATCTATAGAACAGAACAGGCTGTTACAGAGAAGAAGGAAATATTAGCAAACTATGCATCTGACAAAGATCTAATATCCAGAATCCATAAGGAACTTAAATTAGCAGGCAAAAAACAAACAACTCCATTGTATTACTCTGTTTTCACACTGCTATAAGGATACTATCCCAGACTGGGTAATTTATAAGGAAAAGAGGTTAAATTGACTCACAGCACCGCAAGGCTGGGGAAGCCTCAGGAAACTTACAATTATGGTGGAAGGGAAAGGGGAAGCAGGCACCTTCCTCGCAAGGTGGCAGGAGAGAGAGCAAGAGCAGTGGAAACTGCTATTTATAAAACCATCAGATGTCGTGAGAATTCACTCACTATCTCAAGAACAGCATGGGAGAAGCCATTCCCATGATTCAGTCACCTCCTACCAGGTCCCTCCCTCAACCCAATTTGGATTACAGTTCAAGGTGAGATTTGGGTGGGGACACAGAGCCCAACCATATCACCCATTAAAAAGTAGGGAAAAGACATGAACAGGACATACAAACAGCCAACAAATCTATTTTAAAAGATTCTCAAAAGAAGACATACAAACAGCCAACAAATCTATTTTTAAAAACTCAACATCACTAATTATCAGAGAAAATGCAAATTGAATCCACAATGAGATACCATCTCATACCAGTCAGAATGGCCATTACTACAAAGTTAAAAAAAAAAAAAAAAAAAAAAAAAAAAAAAAAAACCAACAGAAGCTGGTGAGGTGGTAGGGAAAAAAGGACGCTTACACACTGTTGTTGGGAATATAAATTGGTTCATCCACTGGTGGATAGCAGTCTGGTAATTTCTCAAAGAACTTAAAACAGAACTACCATTGCACCCAGCAATCCCATTATTGGGTATATACCCAAAGGAATATAAATTGTTCTACCCTAAAGACAAGTGCACGTGTATGTTCATTGCAGCACTATTCACAATAGCAAAGACATGGAATCAATCTAAACACCCATCAATGGTAGACTGGATAAGGAAAATATGGTACATATACACCATGGAATACTATGCAGCCACAAAAAAGAACAAAATCATGTCCTTTGCAGCAACATGGGTGAAGCTGGAGGCCATTATCCTTAGCAAATTAACAGAGGAACAGAAAACCAAATACCACGTGTTCTCACTTAGAAGCAGAGCTAAACATTGAGAAGATATGGGCACAAAGAAGGAAACGACAGACACGAAGGCCTACTTAAGGGTTCAGGGGTACAAGTGCAGGTTTGTTACATAGATAAACTAATATCATGGGGGTTTGTTGTACAGATTATTTTGTCAGCCAGATATTAAGCCTAGTACCCATCAGTTGTTTTTCTTGATCCTCTCCCTCCTCCCTCCAAAAGCCCCCAGTGTGTGTTGTTCCTCTCTATGTGTTCATGTGTTTTCGTCATTTAGCTCCCACTTATAAGTGAGAGCATGTGGTATTTGTTTTTCTGTTCCTATGTTAGTTTGGAAGGATAATGGCCTCCAGTTCCCTCCATCTCCGAGCAAAGCACGTGATCTCATTCTCTTTTATGGCTGTATATGCATCACATGGTATGTATAGACCACATTTTCTTTATCCAGCCTAGCATTGATGGGCATTTAGGTTGATTCCATGTCTTTGATATTAAGAATAGTGCTGCAGTGAACATACGCATGCCTGTTGAACCCCTAATTTCTAATGCACGAATGTTTTTGGGTCCAGTCTCCTTGAGTCATTTGCAAGATGTCATCCTCCACCAACTTGGCTTCTTAGCTAACAGAATTCCAAAAACAGTGTGCTCCATTAACATTATAAAGGCATTGTTTGCCAACCTCAATAATAAACTAATGAAGATTCAAACATTTAAGAAGTCATTCAAAACCTGAGAAGATTAATGAAATTTGTTGCCCTCAGATTTTCTCTCAAGCCATGCTATTGTTTTAGGAGACGTATTTTATTTTTCTTTTAATTTCCTTAAGTTGTAATAAAACAATCATATTTGTGGTTAAGAGGATTGATTCCAAACCAATTTTAGCTTCTTCAGATGCACTTAAAAAAATCAAATCCTTCTTCACATTTTCTCATGGAAAATTCCATAATCCGTTTTTCATGTCTGTCAAAATGTTGCAGTCGAATTACTTGAAAGGACACTTACGTAATGCCCAAATAGCTAAGTCCTGCCCCTCTAAGATGAAAGAATAAGCTAGTCTTCTAAAAGCTGCGGAGTCAGCTTTTGGCACGTCAATGTACTTTTGAGCAGCAATGTGCTGGGTTACTGTATCTGAGGTTGCAGAGGCTTCAGTGAATTGTAATAAACTTTATCATTTAATGCTATAGTTTTTTTTTTTTTTTTTTGCTGCCAAAGGTCTTCAATGGCCCACCTTTTCAAGCATCCAATATTACTTTCATGAGAGTAGCCGGTCTAACAAGATGTCTTTGTTGTGGGAAAAATTCAGAAGCCAGTTAAAACATAAAAATACATGCTGTGTTGGGAAATGTCTCCCTCACCATTTGAAAAAAAACAAAAATACTCGATTTATTATGTTTATGTGGCAGCATTATTATTATTATTATTTAGACAGAATCTCTTCTGTTGCGCAGGGCTGGAGTGCAGTGTGCAATCTCGGCTCACTGCAATCTCCACTTCCTGGGTTCAAGCGATTCTCCCTGCCTCAGGCCTCCCAAATAGCTGAATACAGACATGCGCCACCACGCCCTGCTAATTTTTGTGGTTTTAGTGTGGTTTTAGTAGAGAAGGGGTTTCACCATGCTGGCCAGGCTGTCTCGAACTCCTGACCTCAAGTGATTACACCTACTTTGGCTCACCGAAGTTGCTGGGTGATTACAAGGCATGAGCCACCATTTTTTTGAATGAAAAAAATGGCTCAAATCATAAGAATTTTTAAATCTCCAAGGATCTTATTCAATGCAAAGAGGCTCAGAATTTATATTGCTTCACCCAACAGATTCCTCCAGAGCAAAATTGCTGGCAGGAACTCCATTTTGTCGGTAAAAATAAATTGTGTTTATGAGCATGAAAAATTATGCCAAGTCAACGCTGGCTCCTTTTAAAAACATCAGGACTCAGCCATGAATGCAACTTGTCACCTACTCACCCACACACTTCTGAAAATATTTGCCTGGGTTTATAAGAACGATGCGTATGGAAGTGGATGTGTCCATCTTTCTCAAGGCAGCAAATTAAAAAATGGCTTCTTCTGCCCATCCGCAAGCTTTTCCAGCACATTGCCATGTGGGTGTAGGCGTTACTGAAAGAAGCTGTTCCCTGAAATCTGAGACTGTGGTTTCAATCCACCCTGGCAGCCGCCAGCAATGCGGCCGCCACCAGCCCACAGTACAAGGATTAATGGTGCCATAACCCTCGCACACTGCATCACCCTCAAAAATCTTGCATCTGAAAATGGTCTTCAGGTTTTGTCCACTATTTTTCCTGGAAAGTCAGAACTACAGTTCTACCTATAACCCATTTCTGATTTCATCAAGTACAAAGCAGACAAAATAAAATGAGGAAAAATGGTCAAAACTTTTGGAGGTTCGAAAATTTGTTTTGTTTGTTTTGTTTTTAAGAAAAAAGCTTCTTTGTTCTTAATGTTCCCAAACTGTTTAAAACCATTGTATCAAAAAGTACATGAAAAGGGTTATTGCAGTTTATCACTTGTCTTTCTAAACATGGAAAGCCAAAGTTTAGGGATGGAAGTCTATTTAGAAACAAATTTAATAACAACAAAAATCCCCACACCAAGAGTGTAGGGTGCTCAGAGTGTGAGAATGGTGGTGTGGTGTGTTTTAATCAAAAACTGATGCAAACTAATGGGACATTTGGTTCATTCCTAATTCCCCCCTGAAAAATAATTATAGCCGTTTAATGTGGTCTTCCTTCGGCACAAGCAGATGTGTGGAGACAAGGAACTCAAGAGGATAAATTACCAGAAAGATGTGCAAACCAAAAGCCCGTTATGCACTGTCATCGACTTCAAGGTTGATAGTTTGAATTCCAATCATACCACACAGTTCTTATTCGAATCTTATTTGATACCTCCAAATCACAGGGAAATGAGATGGCCTCTCTGTCTTGCCTAATCTCATGTTTTCTTACTTGCTTTTTCTTTTTTTCTCTTTTCTTTCTCTCTATTTATCTCTCTCTCTGTCTCTCTCTCTCTCTCTGTCTCTCTCTCACACACACACACAGACACACTTGCAAATAAAAATAATAGAGTTTGTTTTGATAAAATCATAAAATCCAAGATTGAAAGGAACGTCTAAAGTCTCCATTTCATGCATTCCAACTAAGACAGGGTAGGTGCAAGGATTGGTCAAGTTCATTGTTAGAGGGGACAATCCCCATATGACCACCCACACTTCTGACATCAACTGCAAATTTCGGGGTCCCCAAGACAGCCCTCAGTTTGGCTCATTGGATAGAAGGATGACAGACCTCACCATTACACTCATGGTTATGGTTTATTATGTGGCAAGGATACAGATTGACATAACAGCCAAGAGAAGAGGGATGTGGGACAGATAGAGTCCAGGAAAAGTTGCAAACACAGAGCTTCTGCTGTCGTTTCCCTGTGGAGTTGTGGACAGCACTGAGCCTCACAGTCTCAGCTTGTGCAGAATGCCTGAAGCATCGCCAAGCAGGGAAGCTGGCCCAAACCCCACTGTTCAGAGTCTTCCTCTGGGGCTCCACAGTCAATGGCCCACAGAGCTGACCTCAATCTGTAGCCCCTCCAGAGGTCTGAGCTGATACTTCAAGACCCAAAGCTCCCAACCTTAACCATATTGTTAACACCTAGTATGTCCATCTCATACCCTAAAAATCCCTGCTATGTATGGCCCCCTCTACCCTAAATCACATTGCTAGATTATCCAGTTACCCCAGGTCCCCTGGTACAGAAACACATTCCTACTAGGCAGGACATTTCAAAGGCTAGTGTTCACCTTTCAGGAGCTGAGGGCAAATGCCCCACCCCTCTTTGAGCAACATTAACCCTTTACTTTCACGGCAGGGCCCACTGCAAACGTTGTTTTGTCTACATTATGAGAAAAAAGCTAATGATCTCTTACCACTGTCTGTATGTGTGTGTATAATTAAAACATTATATACGTCTTGAATATTTATCAGTATCGTGACTATGGAGTTTAGTTTTAGTTTTTTGGTGCCTCCTGAAATTTGTGCCTGATGAGATTGTGTCATTAGACATTCTAGCCCTGCCCTAGGCACCATAGCTGACAATTGTATTAAAATATATATAGTGTGTGTGTATATATATATATATGTATTATGCAGTTTACATGCACATATAACATTTTAACCAACTCTATATATGATATATAATTTATAGATATATTTATATATGTATAACATTTTAAGCAACTATATAATGTAGACAATGTATATGCATAAAATATAATATGCAGATGTAGATGTAATTTTTAATCTGTGTATATATATATATATATATACAGAGGTATACAGAAGCTCCTAGATTTACAATGGGGTAACACATTGATAAAACCATCATAAAGTTGAAATATTATAATTTGAACCTTCGTTAAGTCCAGATACTGTCTGTTTAACAATAGGGTTACATGTTTAACAATAGGGCTACATCCTGATAAACCTATCATAAAGGCAAAAAAGTCCTAAATTGGCTGGGTGTGGTGGCCCATGCCTGTAATCCCAGTGCTTTGAGAGGCCAAGGCAGGAAGATTGCTTGAGGCCAGGAGTTCAAGACCAGTCTGGATAACATAGGGAAACCTCATCTTTATTTAAAAAGCAAAAATGTTAAGAATATCTGGGCTAAGTGTGGTAACTCACACCTGTAATCCTATTGCTTTGAGAGGCTGAGTCAGGAGGACTGCTTGAGACCAAGAGTTTAAGACCAGTCTGGGCCATAGAGTGAGATCCTGTCTCTACAAAAAATAAAAATATAGCCAGGCATGGTGGCTCACACCTGTAGCCCCAGCTACTTGAGAGGCTGAGGCAGAAGGATCCCTGAGCTCAGCAAGTTGAGGCTGCAGTGAGCCATCATTGCACCACTGCACTCTAGCCTGGGCCACAAAGGAAGATCCTGTCTTCCTTTCCTGTCTTTGTAGTTCAAGGAGAACGACAAACCACTGCTCAATGAAATAAAAGAGGACACAAACAAATGGAAGAACATTCCATGCTCATGGATAGGAAGAATCAATATCATGAAAA
>NW_016812573.1:724479-742708 GCF_001698545.2 Rhinopithecus bieti
AACACACTGAGGGCTTAGTTGGGCTTCATTTGTGCTCTGTTGTTTTGAAACCACAGCAAGCTGGCGTTGAAATGACCACCTCCGTCGTCATTTTCAATGGCTGTTCATGAACTGGAACGATACCAAGAGGACTGTTCTCTGTAGTAGTTCGCTTTGTGCAGAAAACTGATTCCTAGTGTGTAATCCAAAAGATCTGGATGAGTTTTTCAAACCCAGAAAGCAATAGTGGTTTCTGAGCCAAGGCTGGTGAGATAGGATTGGATATTAAAACATGGAAGAGTTTTTTCTAGGACTTTTATCTATCCAAAAGGAGAGTAATCATTATATCAAAAAGACACCTGCACTGTTAAGTTTATCACAGCACAATTCGTAATAGCAAAGTCATGGAATCAACCTAAGTGTCCATTAGCAGATGACTGGATAAAAAAAATGTGGCGTGTGTGTATATAGACAGACATAGATATGCATATACATATATTAGGTTGATGCAAAAGTAACTGCAGTTTTTGACATTAAAAGTAACGGGAAAAGCCGCAATTACTTTTGCACCAACCTAATAACAGCTCTATAGAGGTTTAGATATATAGATGTATGGATATATAGAGATACAGATATAGATTTTTTAAAATTTATTCTTTCTTATGGCTGTGTAGCATTCCATGGTGCATGTAGGTACATAGATCTGTGCACCCATGTACATACATATGTACATTCAAGCACCATGGAATACTATGCAGCCTAAAAAAGAATAAAACCATGTCTTTTGCAGCAACATGGATGGAGCTGGAGGCCATTATTCTAAGTGAAATGACTCAGAAACAGTAAATGAAATTCCACATGTTTTCATGTGTAAGTAGAAGCTAAACACTGGGTACACATGGACATAAAAATGGAAATAAGAGCCATTGCATGTTTTTGCTTCTAAGTGGGAGGTCAATAGGCCTGCACATAGACACAGAGAGTGGAATAATAGACACTGCAGACTCAGAAGGGTGGGAGGGAGGTGAAGGATGAAACATTACTTCATGGGTACAATGTACACTATTCAGACCATGGGTCCACTAGAATCCCAAACCTCACTGTCAGACAGTATATCCATGTAACAAACCTGCATGTGTGACCATGAATCTAAAACAACATTTAAAAAGCATGAAAGTTACAAAAAATTAACATAATTTTTAAAAAGTTAAATAAAGAAGCGCAAGAGCCCAGGGGAGCGCCTAGTAGAATTGAACTCACACCAGGAGCCTTGGGGAAAGGAATTTTTTTCCAGGAACTTCACGACTGAATCCAGAAACACCACTAGTGTGTAACCCAGAAAGTGTCTGGGAGCACCACTCAAGGGAAAAACCATGGTGGACGTGAAGACAGGGGGGCTCTGGCTGTGGCTTCTCAAAACCTAGAATATCCGCAGAGAAAACTGGCCTGTCCCAGCAAGAATCATGTTGAGATTTTACTTTCAGAGTTCTGTGTTCAGACGTATCAAACATGCCAATGCTACGGGTCTACAATCTGCTTGTAAAAGTGCTCCTTGTAAAAGTGCAGTTTATAGGCTAAGATTTACTTCTGTGTGATGTACTCTAGCCTGAGCTGTGGCAATGACCCCTCTGAGGCCCTAAATGTGCAGGAGAACATGGACCACACTGAGATGTCTGCAGCTCCCCCTAAAACACACAATAAAGAAGATCCTACACCCATACAGTAACCCCTTTCTCTCCTCTGACCATTTTCACAGGAACCAGGGAAGGAAGGACAGAGGGAACCCACCCCAGGGAGCGGAAGAAGGGTCCTGTTGGCAGGTGGCCTGGGTTGGGAAGACCACCTCTACCTTTTCCATGGCCACATTAGTATTGCTGCTCCTCAGGTGACAATACAAGTGCATGTGTGCTCAATGCAGCAAGCATAACTGTACCTCAAAGCCAACACTTTCCAAAGCAAACTCTCATGTATTTTCAGAATCAACTTTTTGGTTACTGTGAAATAATTAAAAACAGCTGTACACAGTGGCTCATGCCTATACTTCCAGCAATTTGGGAGGCTGAGTTGGGAGGATCACTTGAGGCTAGGAGTTTGAGACCAGTCTGGGCAACACAGTGAGACTCCGTCTCTACAAAAAATACAAAAAAAATTTTTTTAGCATGGTGGTGCATGCCTGTGGTACCAGCTACTTGGGAGGCTGAGGTGGGAGAATCACTGGAGCCCGGGAGTTTGAGGCTGCAGTGAGCCAAGATCATGCCACTGCACTCCAGCCTGGAGAGGGAGAGAGACCTTGTCTCAAAAACAAAACAAAACAAAAAAACAAACTAGAAATAACTCTAACTTTGAATAATTAATTCTCTAAAAGCCTCCTAAAAAAGAACATAGCAGTATACTTGTTCTCTGAACCCCTTTACAGTAAATTCTTCCAGCCTACTGGGCCTTGCAGTTGGCAAATAACAACAACCATGAAAGCCCTCTCCCCGCAAAAGAACTCTCTCTCTGAGAATGTGTGCTGTAGTTACTCATCTGTGGTTTTCTTGTCTGATAAACTATGAAAAGCTAACCTTATTATTATTATTATCATTATTTTGAGACAGGGTCTTGCTCTGTTGCCCAGGCTGGATGTGAACATGGCTCACTGCAGCCTCGACCTCCTGGACTCAATCAATCCTCCTGCCTCAGCCTCCTGAGTAGCTGGGATTACACACACGCACAACCACTCCTAGCTAATGTTGTTACTTTTTTGTGAAGATGAGATCTCACTATATTGCCCAGGCTGATCCTGAACTCCTGCGCTCAAGGGATCCTCCTGCCTCAGTTTCCCAAAGTGCTAAGATTATAGGCATGAGCCACCTCACCCGGCTGAGAAACTGATCCTTTTAAATTCTCCCAACTAAACCTATTGTTTACGCTCTAAACAAAAACAGTTAACTATATATATCATTTGTGAAAATATTCGCTTGACTCTTCTCTCTTTTTAAAGAAATCAACTAAGAGCCAACACTACTGGAAATTTAATACATTACTTTGAGCTTTTTCAACAGCCTTAGCTCCCAATTCTTAGATAATTTTTTTAAAAATGTGTAATGGTTTGTCTTTGGGTCTTATGCAATTTTGCCAGAGATGTTGGGTTACTGACTGCATCCTTCTCTTAGATACGGAAAATATGAACTACACTCATAATGACAACACAGAGCATCTATTGGCTGATAAGAAACTGCTTAGGAAGAGGTGGTTAGCAGGGGGACAAGCACTGCAGTCTACCTTGAGGACAAACAGGTGGACAGGTAACAAGAACAGAGCATGTTCCCCCCACAGTCAGAGGCAGCAGCAGCACTTGGCAGTGAGTTTTCTTAGACAGTTGTTTCACAATCAAACGGACCCTCTTTCAGGTTTTTGTTTGTTTGTTTGTTGTTGTTGTTGTTGTTTTTAAGATGGAGTCTCGCTCTGTCACGCAGGCTGGAGTGCAATGGCACGATCTCTGCTCACTGCATGCTCCACTTCCCAGGTTCACACCATTCTCCCGCCTCAGCCTCCCAAGTAGCTGGGACTATAGGCGCCTGCCACCACTCCTGGCTAATTTTGTTTTTATATTTTTAGTAGAGGCAGGGTTGCACCATGTTAGCAAGGACGGCCTCGATCTCCTGACCTGATGATCCGCCTGCCTTGGCCTCCCAACTGCACCCAGGCTTTTTTTTTTTTTTTTTTTTTTTGAGACGGTGTCTCACTATTGTCACTCAGGCTGGAGTGTGGTGATGCGATCTCAGCTCACTGCAACCTCTGCCTTCCAGATTCAAGCAATTCTCCTGCCTCAGCCTCCCAAGTAGCTGGGATTACAGGTGTGCACTACCACACCCAGCTAATTTCTGTATTTTTAGTAGAGACGGGGTTTCACCATGTTGGCCAGGCTGGTATCAAACTCCTGACCTTGTGATCTGCCCCTACTCAGCCTACCAAAGTGCTGGGATTACAGGCGTGAGCCACCACACCCAGCCAAAAATCTGTTTTCTATTTCTATAGATTTGTCTTTTTGGCACATTTCATGTAAATGGAACCTACAATGTGTGGTCTTATTGAGAGGTGTAGCCAGCTGGACCTCCTGGGTCAAGTGGGGACTTGGAGAACTTTTCTGTCTTACAAGAGGATTGTAAAAAGCACCAATCAGCACTCTGTAGCTAGGATTGCAAAATGCACCAATCAGTACTCTGTGGCTAGCAAGAGGATTGTAAAATGCACCAATCAGCGCTCTGTAGCTAGCAAGAGGATTGTAAAAAGCACTAATCAGTGCTCTGTAAAAATGCACCAATCAGCGCTCTGTAGCTAGCAAGAGGATTGTAAAATGCACCAATCAGCACTCTGTAAAATGCACCAATCAGCACTCTGTAAAACACACCAATCAGTGCTCTGTAAAACGCAGCAATCGGCAGGATCCTAAAAACAGGCAATCACAGGGAGGATTGAAAAAAGGGCATTCTTATAGGACAGAAATGGAACATGGGAGGGGACAAATAAAGGAAAAAAAGCTGGCCACCCCAGCCAGCAGCAGCAACTTGCTCGGGTTCCCTTCCACGCTGTGGAAGCTTTGCTCTTTCGCTCTGCATAATAAACCTTGCTACTGCTCACTCTTTGGGTCTATGCCATCTTTAAGAGCTGTAGCACTCACCACGAAGGTCCGCAGCTTCATTCTTAAAGTCAGCAAGACCAGGAACCCACCGGAAGGAACCAATTCTGGACACATTTTGTGACTGGCTTCTTTCACTTAGCAATCTGTTTTGGGGATCACCCATGCTAAAACATGTCTGTACTCTTTTTCTTTTTTTTCTTTCTTTTTTAAAAGACTATTTTTTTAGAGCAGTTTTAGGTTCATGGCAAAAGTGAGCAGAAGATACAAAGAGTTCTCAGATACTCTCTGCCCTCTTCCCAAACAGCCTCCCCGACTATGAACATCCCTGACTAGAGTAGTACATTTGTTACAACCGATGAACCCACACTGGGTTCATAACATAATCCCAAAAGCCCAGAATTTACATTAAGGTTTACTGTGTTGCACATTCTATGGGTTTTGACAAATACATAATCACATGTATCCACCATTATGGCCTCATACAGAACAGTTTCCCTGCTGTAAACATTCTCTGCTGCACCTGTCAGAGGTGTTTGAACCAGAACAACTCCATCTTGAATAGGGGCTGGGTAAAATAAGGCTAAGACCTACTGGACTGCATTCCCAGGAAGTTAAGACATTCTAAGTCACAGGATGAGATTGGAGGTCAGCATGAGATACAGGTCATAAAGACTTGGCTGATAATACAGGTTGTAGTAAAGAAGCTGGCCAAAGCCCACCAAAACCAAAATGCTGACGACAGTGACCTCTGGGCCTCCTCACTACTATGCTTCCACCAGCACCATAATAGTTTACCAATGCCATGGCAAAGTCAGGAAGTTACCCTATGTGGTCTAAAAAGGGGAGGCAGGTATAATCCACCCCTCGTTTAGCATATCAAGAAATAACCGTAAAAATGGGCAACCAGCAGCCCTCAGGGCTACTCTGTCTATGGAGTAGCCATTCATTTATTCCTTTACTTTCTTAATAAACTTGCTTTCACTTTACTTTATGGAGTCACCCAGAATTCTTTCTTGTACGAGCTCCAAGAACCCTCTCTTGGGGTCTGGGTTGGGCCTCTTTTCCAGTAACACTAACACCTCCCAGTAGGCTCCTAGCATGCCCTAAGGTAGGACTTAATTCTCTGTAATGCTGCCTTGGCAAGTCAAGAGCCACTTTGGGCCTTCCCGCCTTTTATTTAAGCACCAGGATTGCTCCTTCTGGCTGGGGACAGGAGAAAATATCTTGCAGCCAAAGTATTGCAACAGAGACAGCTCCTTGGAAGCCTCCAGGGCCTTTTTGGTTTTTTCCTAATTCCTCCTTTCCTAATTCCTTGGGTTCTGCCAAACAGAACCCAACTGAGCCTGTGTCCTCATCAAAGTCTCCCCAGCCCCTGGATAGAAGCCTCCAGCACTTTTTAAACTCTCCTTCCCTTCTCTCCACCTCTATTGGTGAGCTCATCATCAAAGCCTTTCCCTATTTATTAATCTGTTTTTTAAACGCTCCTTCCCTGCTCTCCACCTCTATTGGTGAGCTCATCATCAAAGCCTTTCCCTATTTATTAATCTGTTTTGTTTCTTTTTCAGTGTGCAAAGCTACTGTCATCCTGCTGCCCAATGGGGTTATCCTGCTAAGTTCTCTAAGCAATGGAACTGTTCTCCGAGGGTCAGTTATAAATGTGGAATTTTAAAACACTCGACAGGAAAGCCACACTGTAAACAAACTGAACATTAGTGAATTCCAATGCAAGAGTATCCACTCTTTCGGACTGATGATTTTGCAATGGCCCGAGTTCAAAGTAAAACATTCGTTAACAGATCTGACATACTGTAGGAGAAAATGATTGTTTTCCTAGGGGAGTGTGGTTATTTTACTCTCCAGGGGAAAGCTATAGGAGAAACCCCTCCACTTCTCCTAAGAAACCTCTCCAACTCCCATGCTCATCTTTTCCTCATCCCAGGGGAGAAGGAATGACTTTTTCTCTTGGGAATGTTGGGTCCCAAACTGAGCATGTCTTCATTCTGACCTGCCTTCAGGGAAGGGGGGTTGCCTCTCTTCCCTGCTGTCTTAATCTTAACGGCAGCAGATTCTGCCTCTATACTGAGATTTCTTCTTCTACACTAAGGAACGAAGATGAGTTCAACCTCCCTTGCACAATTTCCACTGACCTGGTGTATTAGTCCGTTTTCACTCTGCTGACAAAACATACCTGAGACTGGGTAATTTACAAAGAAAAAGAGGTTTAATGGATTCACAGTTCCACATGGCTAGGGATGCCTCACAATCATGGTGGAAGGCAAAAGGCACATCTTACATGGCAGCAGGCAAGAGACAATGAGAGTCAAGTGGAAGAGGAAACCCCTTATAAAACCTGCAGATCTTGTGAGACTTATTCGCTATCATGAGAACAGTATGGAGGAAACCACTCCCATGATTCAATTATCTCCCACCACGTCCCTCCCACAACACATAGGAATCATGGGAGCTACAATTCAAGATGAGATTTGGGTGGGTGGGGACACAGCCAAACCGTATCACCTGGGTTGGGATGCAAGTTGAAAGATCACACCCCTTGATCTATCTCCTATTTTTTTCCTTCTATTTCATCCAGATAAACTCTTGCAGAAGTTCATAGTAGGCAAAATAATCCTACAGTTTTGTCCTAGAAAGATGCTCAACTATAAAAGCAGAGAGGACAGAAAATGTTTGGCTGTAATGTCACGTACGTCGGTCAGCAGGTAAGTTTGAGATCAAAGGTTTGGCAGGTTGTGCAGGATCTAGATTTTATGGGAAAAAAGTACGTGTGTGTGTATATATATATGCACACTCATATTTTATGTATGTATACACAAATTTTATGCATACATATATTTTATGTATATATACACATATACATACATACACGTACATAAATATGTGTGTATATATATACACATATTATATATATATATATATATATATGGAAAAAAGGTTGGCAGAGTTGGATCATCTATTAGTCTGTTCTCACACTGCTGTAAAGAAATACCCAAGACTGGGTAATATATAGAGGAAAGAGGTTTAACTGACTTATAGTTAATTCTGCATGGCTGGGAAGGCCTCAGGAAACTTACAATCACGGCAGAAGGTGAAAGAGAAGCAGGCACCTTCTTCACAGGGCAGCTGGATGGAGTTAGTGCAAACAGGGGAAATGTCAGACTCTTATAATACCATCAGATCTCGTGAGAACTCACTCACTATCACAAGAACAGCATATAAGGGAAACCACCTCCATGATACAATTGCCCCAACCTGGTCCTGCCCTTGACATGTGGGGATTATGGGGATTACAATTTGAGGTAAGACTTGGGTGGGGACACAGAGCCAAACCATGTCAGTTCCTCCGAGTCTCTGAAGGAGAGACTGTCTCATGCTTCCTCCCTCTCTTCTGGTGGTTTGCTGGGATCTTGAGCACTCTTTGGTTTTAGAAACATCAGTCCTATCTCAGCCTTCATCTCCCCATGGCACATTCCCTGGGTGTGTGTCTGTGACCTAATTGCCCCTGCCTCCTTTTTTTCCTTAAATATAGAGATGAGGTCCTACCATGTTGACCAGGCTGGTCTCAAACTCCTGGCCTCAAGCGGTCCACCCACCTGGGCCTCCCAAAGTGCTGAGATTACAGGCATGGGCCACTGCCCCCAGCCCAAATTCCATTTTTTATTAGGACACTAGTCCTTGGATTTAGAACCCACCCAAATGACCTCATTTTAACTTGATGACATCTACAGAAACCTCACTTCCAAAGAAGGTCACTTTCACAGGTACTGGGGATTAGCACTTTATCATATGAATCTCGGGGACAGGAGGTCACTATTCAAACCATAACCATGTGTTGTCCTTAAAGAAGAACATTGGTAATTATGCCAAGTGATAGAATTGCATATATCACAATATTTCGTTTCTGGTAGAAAACTTATTTATATCTGAATTATCTACAGTGAACACATGTAGTCTGGTATTTCCATCTGTGGCTGGGGAAGGAATTCCAAGCCAGATTTGAGGTTTCACAGCGTGGCTTTCAGCAGCCAGGGGCGTGGAGAAGCTGGTAGCTCAGGCCATGTTACTCTCAGGATGGACATGAGACTCTATGCATTCAATCCTCTCTGTACAAAGAGCATCCCTAAGAGAAGGACCACAGCTTGAAGAGTGAAGATTTATTAGATTACCTGTTGAAAAGCAATGATTGGGAATTTGAACTCTTTTTTTTTCCTTTGAGACAGAGTCTCATTCTGGCCCCCAGGCTGGAGTGCAGTGGCATGATCTCGGCTCACTGCAACCTTCACCTCCCAGATTCAAGCAATTCTTCTGCCTCAGCCTCCTGAGTAACTGAGATTACAGGTGTGAGCCACCACACCTATTTTTTTTTTTTTTTGTAGACGGAGTCTTGCTCTGTCACCCAGGCTGGAGTACAGTGGCATGTGGTGCGATCTCGGCTCACTGCAAGCTCTGCCTCCCGAGTTCACGACATTCTCCTGCCTCAGCCTCCCTAGTAGCTGGGACTACAGGCGCCTGCCACCACGTCCAGATAATTTTTCTGTATTTTTAGTAGAGACGGAGTTTCACTATGTTGGCCAGGCTGGTCTCGAACTCCTGACCTCAGATGATCTGCTCGCCTTGGCCTCCCAAAGTGCTGAGATTACAGGGGTGAGTCACCGCATCTGGCCCTGGGAATTTAAACTTTGTCTACGTGTATGTGTGTTATTTACCAATATTAAAATGAAGGTTTTTTTCTAAATGAAATAATAGTTGAAAAGACCCCGCTAAGCCAAATTTCTTTTTTTTCCTTTTTGTTTTAGAGACAGAGTCTCACTCTGTCCCCCAAGCAGGAGTGCAGTGGTGTGATCACGGCTCAATGCAGCTTTGATCTCCCAGGCTTGGGAGCGATCCTCCTGCCTCAGCCTCCTGAGTAGCGGAGACTACAGGTGAGTGTCACCATGCCTAGTCAATTTTTTAATATTTAATTTTTTGTAGAGATGAGGTCTCAGTATGTTGCCTAGGCTAGCCACAAACTTCTGGCCTCAAGCAATCCCCTGACCCTGGCCTCCCAGAATACTAGCCACAGGCGTGAGTCACTGCACCCAGCCTCTCTTATAAACACTGTTTTGATATCTTTCATTACCTTTTCTTTTTTAGGCACTCTCCATTCTTTTATAAATCTCTGTAGAGAAATAAATGTCGGCATAGACATCTTAACATCTGCTCTGCTAAGAATCCTCCTCAAAACTAACTACGTAATAAATAGATAATTGTGTTTACGGGTATTTCCTTAAATGTCAACTTTCTTCCAGGGTGTATGTCCAAATGTAAAGTCAGCTTAGGAATATGGAATGATGTTTTGCTTTGTCTCATAAGTCAAATCTCCAGGATTCTTCTGAACTCCAAAGATTATGTTGGCCGGCTGGGCATGATGGCTCATGCCTGTAATCCCATCACTTTGGGAGGCCAAGGCAGGCAGATCACTTGAGGCCAGGAGTTCGAGACCAGCTTGGCCAACATGGCAAAACTCCGTCTCTACTAAAAAATACAAAAATTAGTCAGACGTGGTGGCACATGCCTGTGGTCCTAGCTACTCAGGGGGCTGAGGTAGGACAATTGCTTGAACCCAGGAGTTTGAGGCTGCAATGAACTATGATTACACCACTGCACTGTATCCTGGACCACAGAGCGAGACCGTGTCTCAAAAAACAAAACAACACCAAAGACTATGTTGCAAGTACTGACGGGTGAAAGAGATTCATGACCATCTCTCATGCCCATCCTCCAAGAGCCTTCCTTGGTGTGCCAAACTTCTCCTACCATCCCACCTGAGCCCTTTACTGTTTCCTGAGACCCCCATTCTTGCTATGTAGTTGTGCACTGCTTCCTGCAGAGCTGAGAAAAATAGCTCTTCTCCAGGCTTAGTCCTGGACTGTGTCTGTTCTTTGACATTATCTTCAAAACTTGAAGTTCACGTGATTCTTTTTTGCTTTGAAGAAAACATATATCCTGGCCAGGTGCAGTGGCTCAGGCATGTAATCCCAGCACTTTTGAAAGCTGAGGCAGGTGGATCACTTGAGGTCAGGAATTTGAGACCAGCCTGGCCAACATGGTGAAATCCCATATTTACTAAAAACACAAAATAGCTGGGCATGGTGGTGCACACCTGTAATCCCAGGTACTTGGGAGGCTGAGGCAGGAGGATTGCTTGAACCTCGTAGGTGGAGGTTTCAGTGAGCTGAGATCACACCGCTGCACCCCAGGCTAGGCAACAGACTGAGACTCCATCTGAAAAAAAAAAAAAAAAAAAAAAAAAGACATTATATTTAGAGAGAGAGAAAAAAAACTCAGCGTCTTCCTCCAAATTCAATCCTGTCCACCAGTTTAAAGCAGAACTGTCCACTTCAATTCAGCTCATGAAAATGGACTACACACAGTAAGGGACTGTGGAATTGTTAGAGGGGTAGGAGCATTTGCATGGTGAGACTCCGGGAGCAGTTCAGATGTGTTCCTGTTTTGTTTTGTTTTGTTTTGTTTTTTTACCACCTACACGTCATGGCTAGCCTAGACAATGCATTTCCAGTATTAGAGGCAGGAAGGCCTAGACATTGATAGAGGAACCGCCAGAACTGCTCATGAGAATGTGTTACACTGATTTGGGGGATGCCCAAAAAAGCAACAATGGAATATGTATGATTTGACCTCAGTAAGGAAAAGAAACATTTCTTTCTTTTTTTTTTTTTTTCTTTGAGGCAAGGTGTCTCTCTGTCACCCAGGCTAGAGTGCAGTGGTACAATCACAGCTCACTGCAGCCTCGATCTCCTGGGCTCAAGGATCCTCCTGCCTCAGCCTCACAAATACTCACCACCATGCCTGGCTAATTATTTTATTTCTTGCAGAGATGGAGTCTTGCTATGTTGTCCAGGCTGGTTTTGAACTCCTGGGCTCAAGTAATCCTCCTGTCTTACCTTCCCAAGTAGCTAGGACCACAGGCATGTGTACCACCACGCTCAGTTAACAACTTTTTTTTTTTTTTTTTTGGCAGAGATGGTGTCTCCCTATGTTGCCCAGGTGGGTGGTCTTGAATTCCTGGACTCAAGCCATTCTCCCTCCTTAGCCTCCCAAAGTGTTAGAATTACAGACATGAGCTACTGGGCATGACCAGAAGGAAACATTTCTAAAATAGGAAAGACTTGCTCACAGAGCACAGGCACCTTGGGACATCGGAAGTGGGCAGAGTGAGGCCAGAGGGTTGTGCTTCTGAGGAAGCCTGATTACTGAAAGAAACAGCTACCAGAGCCTCCCAAACAAGCTTCTACTACTCTCTACTCAGCATTTTTGCCAAGACCCCACTATGTCAAGAAAGCTTGAGCCTGTTAATCAGCAAGTCATTCTTGAACTAGAGACTAAAGTGGAACACTGCAAAGACCTGTTCTAATAAAACCAGGAATAAGATCATCAGCACGCATTGTCCTGTTCATAGACTGTTTCTCCTGGGCTGAGATGCCCATGTCTTACCATCTGAGTCATAGATTGCTTTTCCTGGATGGAGATGCTCATGACCCACTGTTCGGTCATAGATTACTTTTCCCTGAAATCATAACATCACCACCCACCATGAGAGTCAGAGATTGTACTCTTATTATTATTTATCATAAGAACATTGCTGCCCTCTCCCCTTGATTTTAGATATATAGTTATGAATAAATAACCCAGTGGCCCCACAACATTGACATATTTCCATGTAGGAAAATCTTCCAAAAATCTTCAAATACGCAGTTGTCATTACTTATAATAAGACAGAGCATTTATGCAGTTATTTGCTTTTTTGAGACCATGGGCAGCCTACATGTATAACTTGAAAATGAGGAATTGCAAAAGGGAAAATGTAAACCAAAATATAATATATTCAGTACAGAAAGAGATAGCGATCCTTGCCTTAAATAAAGACAGTGACTCATACAACAAATGCTGACTTGAACGGAGGTGTGAACATATCCAGATACGTGCAGTGTGTCACACAAGCATCTAATGATATGAAACAAAGCAAATAAAAGACCTAAATCCAAGCTGCAATATCTATTGGAGACACATAACCATGGTTAGAGGAGAAAACACCCTACTCAGCTGAGAGAAGTCTACATTTCCAAGAACTTGCACCTCTTTTTATAGAAATGAACTCCTTAATCCATTTGAGTCAGGAAACATTCAATCACTTATGTTTTATGACTCTGTAAATTCAAAAATTATCTCCTAATCCACTTATGTTTTATGACTCTGTAAACTCAAAAATTCTCTCCCTAATTATAATGTAGCTTTGCATATATACTTCTTAATTGGAGAAGATGATTGCGTTAGATTGATGCCTAGCAGTTAAAAGGTTTACTGAATTAACATTATAACTGAATTTGAATAAACATATAGCTGACATTGTGGTTGTCATTCAGAATCTTTTGCATGCAATCCAATGAATTCAGCATGAGGAAGTATCATGGAATTCAACAAACTAAAAACATAATTTTGACCCTATTCAGTACAGATAAATATAATACATACAGTTAACCTAAAATATAATTATCTGGATTAAACAAAAACATAATCTAACAGTAAAACATAATTTTCTGGATTAAGAAAATGTAGTACATTTTCTCTAAGGCTCTGTATGAAGCTTATCCAGTGATAACGGATCCCATCTCACCACTTTTCCAGGTGTTTGTAAGTCAGCTACAGTATTGGCCAGTGACCTTATCTTAAACCCCTTCATTCATTCACCAAGACAAACGGGATGGGTGAAGTAGTAGAACCAACCGCCGTCATTAGCAAGGTCACCAGTTTGCATGCAGTGGCTCAACTCAAGCTGTTGAAGATGTATAGGAGAAGATCCTATATACAAAAATGGACCTTTGGAAACTATATCTTCTCCAAGAGCCTGAAGGTATTACTGTATTGACATTCTGTGAAGAACGACAGTTTGGTTAAAAACAAATTTAGATTTCAGCTCCATGAAAAACTGTTACCTAAAACAAGGGGTAGATTGGTTAAAATAAAGAAATAAAAGAAAATCAGAACAATAACAGAGTAATTGGCAGGCATATACAGTAGTCTTTTTTTCTTTCACGTCTTCCCTCAATAATTACTTTGCCATGGAAAAATGATCTGCTGATAAAGGTAACACAGATCATTGTATTTCAGAGAAAATTTGTTGTATTTCAGGGGAATTACTGAGATCAGGCTACATGGTAATTGGGGCAAAGACAAAGTCAGAGAAGTCAAAAACAATACCAGAAATGTGGAATCTGTTAGAAGATTTCTCATTCCTTCCGTTCATCACTGAGACCAGCACGATCTGAGATCAGACCAGTGAACGGAGCCATCATGCTGACTTCTTTCTTTCTTTTATTGCGAGGAAGTTTGGTTCTGGGAATGAGAGGCTCGAGTAACAAATGTCTGAAATTCCTAATCCTTCACAGGTCAGCCTTCACTGTTCATTAAGCACTTTAGGATCTTGTGCTTTGAGTCGGTGGCTGGGAAAGTTCACTTCACTTCCCAAACTGGATTTCATAATTCCATTAGCAGATCCTCTTGGCTAAATACAGTTACAACTGAAGGTTCCTTTTCACTCTCTCTCTCTCTTTTTAAATTCAACCCTTTTTCTCTCTGGATATTCTCATTTCATGAAGTCTGGATTTCTTTTAAAACCCTCTATCATGCCTTATTAAAGATTTACATGGAATAGGTAATATTCTGTATAAAAAGGCACTTTACTACTTATTCTTGACTTGAAAAGGAGTGGCGTGGCAACTGAGTCAGCTGACATTTCCCAAGAGTGAATCATTCCTTTTTTTTTTTTAAATGCCTGAATGAAAATTAACCTTGAATAACCCGTAGAAGTCAATACCTCATTCTCAAAGATTTATTCAAAACAAAACATAAAGTCATATTCTAAACAAAGAATAGAAAGGAGGAAAATCTCTCTATGTTACAAAACAAAATAGGGGAAAATTATGTAGTTTTTTTCTTATATAGGACTTAGAGAATTTCATTAAGAACAGTCAAGATAACATGTATTTTATTAATGTCTCATATCTCCCTAAAATATAAATTAGGCTGTGCCCCAGCCGCCCTGGATGCATGTCCTCAGGATCTCCTGAGGGCTGTGTTCTCAGAAGTGTTTGTACCGGAGCAACTCCATCTTGAATAGGGGTTGGGTAAAATAAGGTTGAGACCTACTGGGCTGCATTCCCAGGAAGTTAAGGCATTCTAAGTCACAGGAAGAGACAGGAGGTCGGCACAAGATGTAGGTCACAAAGACCTTGCTGATAAAACAGCATACTGTAAACAGGCCAGTCAAAACCCACCAAAACCAAGAAGGCAATGAGAGTGACATCTGGTTGTCTTCAGTGTCCATTATATATACACTAATTATAATGCATTAGTGGCTAAAAGACACTCTCACCAGCGCCATGACAGCTTATACATGGCGTGGAACATCGGGAAGTTACCCTATATGGTCCCAAAAGGGGAGGAACTCAGGTCTGGGAAATGCCCGCGCTTTTCTCAGAAAACTCATGAATAACTCACCCCTTGTTTACCACATAACCAAGAAGTCTTAATAACAATAAGTCTAAGCAGTTAAGCAGCCCACACTGCTGCTCTGCCTATGGAGTAGCCATTCTTTTATTCCTTTAGTTTCTTAATAAACTTGCTTTCACTTTACTCTATGAACTCACCCTGAATTCTTTCTTGTATGAGGTCTAAGCACCCTCTCTTGGGGTCTGGATCAGGACCCCTTTTCTGTAACAGTGTCATGGACCATTAAGCACTCATATTTGACTCAGCATAAATTTCTTCAAGTATTTTACAGAGTTTGAGTTTTTTTTATCAACAAGGGTATATAAGACCTCTCTATATTTTCTGGTTATTTTCTGTAAGCCTAAAATGCCCTAAAATAAAGTCTATTATCTTAAAGCAAACCAAAACAGGAAAATGAATGCCCTTTATTTGTTTACTTGTATTTTTACTAGAAAACTTAGCTTACAAATGAAGATACTGAGTACCTCTCACTCTTCATCTCTGGTACATGTAGATTCTCTGCAGCGAAACAGTTTAATGGTGCTCATGCCTTTCCATGTGTAAATAATAGCCCTCCTTCCCCAGCCCTTGCACTGCTGTAGGCTTTCATGCGTGATTAAGCCCCATGTTTCTCTTCCTGCTCACCATGGGGGCTGCCTGAAAAGTCCACGGAAGGTCAGCACACAAAAAGAAGACCAGAATTCTGAAGTAACCGAACCCAAGGATTCAATACCTTTATGTGGCTTCATTTTCATCGTTAGTTGATAATCTACTTCAGTTAGGAACACTGCTTTCTAACTGAAGCTTGTTGACTCAGAGAGACGCTTGCAAACAATTTTTTGCTTCCTACAAAGTGATGTGATTTGTCTCCTCTTTGCCTTATGAATATTCCTTATTCATAAAAGCAGACCAACTAAAATTTGATTCCAGTCCAGTCACCTTTCTTTCTTGGTCTGTATAACAAAAGGAAACTATTCATTAAAAAAGAAAACAGAGAGCTTCAATGTATGAACAGAGCCCTCTTTCTCCTAAGAGACTGTGACTAATTAGGAGGCTACATGAAAATGTAATCCATTTCCAGCTTGCAGACAAAACATTTGGCCACACTGGGGTCACTTGCTCCCCTCTCTAATCCTTCACCTTTTTACTGGTAAAATAAATTTGCAAATGAGGATACTAGTAATCACCAAGAATGATGATGAAGACCTTAACGAGCATCGGGTCATATTTATAGCAGTATTTTTTGTAAAAGGGATGGCGTCCTGATTAACGGCTGGTAAACTTTCATTATTGATAGTAATTACTTTATCAAAATGATGTTCACCAGACAAAGCTTCTCTGTCTCCATCCAAATCCTTCCTTGTGTATGCTTGCTTTCCACCTGTCCAACCTTTCTAGGAATCAGGAAGCCAAAACTTGAAGGGCATTCTATCCCTGTTTCTCTTTACACAGCCACTTCTTCCTCCAGTTGTAACATACATAAGTTGCAAAATGTTATCATTGAATGCTGTTCTCAGGAGGAAATACTTCCTGTGTTAGCCAGAGTTCTCCAGAGAAACTCCCAATAGGAACCAGGAGGAGATAGATATGTGATACAAAGTCACAAGTGTAACAAGCTATGTTAGTACCTTCTGTTTGCCAGGAGAATGTCACAAAATCCCTGACTGAGTGACATAGCCCAGTCCTGTGGAAGAAGCCCTGAGGGTGATAAATGGGATAAATCGAGCACAGGTTCCCATATCTCTTGCCTGAGTCGTTGCATTTTTAGAAAATATGGTTTCAATGCTCCTAGTCCCTGCCCCTTCCCACACATAATGTCTGACAAGATTAATGACTATGCCTCTGTAATCTATAACCAGTTGTTCCCTGGCACCCAAACCTTGATGAGAACTGGCTCTAATGTAACATCAGAGCACATCTGAGGTGACTTCTGAGAACATGTGTTGTGACTTCTATGACTTCTGAGCACATGTGTTGTCACTTCTGGGCACCTGCAGAAGCTCTACCGCCTGTGTATAAGCTGTGGGCTGAAACACTGCTTTGGAGCAGTCTAACAGAAACTCTGATTCCGGGATTGCAATCTTCAAAAAGATACTGAATAAAACTAATGATTTAAAACCCTATTTTCCCTTTTTTCAAGGTTATTTTTTATTTTTTAAATAGAGACATGGTCTCACCATCTTGCCCAGGCTGATCTTGAACTCTTGGGCTCAAGCAATCGCCCCGCCTTGCCTTCCCCAAAGTCCTGGGATTACAGGTATGAGCCTCCATGCCTAGCCCTGATTTTTTGTTTAGTAGATAGATACATAAATACATGATTGATAGACAGGTACATAGATAGATGATAGATAAGATACATAGATGATAGACCCACAGCATATATGTTATCATATATATGGTAGACTCCCCTTTCACCTGGAGGAATAGACTCAGGGCATATTTTACCTGATATGTGGTAGACTCCTCTTCCACCTGGAAGAATAGACTCAGGGCATATTTTATCATATATATGGTAGACTCCCCTTCCACCTGGAGGACTGGAGCCAGGGCATATATTATCTTATATATGGTGGACTCTTCTTCCACCAGAAGGACTGGACCTATTGAGTGTCCCTGGGATGTACTGGTTAATTTTATGTCACCTTCAGTGGGCTATGGTATCCAATTGTTTACTCAAACCAGTCTTGGTGTTGCTGTGAAGTTATTTTGTAGATGTGATTAACCTCTACAATCAGTTGACTTTAAATAAAGGACATGACCCTCCATCATGTAGGGTCTCATCCAACCAGTTAAAAGCCTTAAGAATAAAGACTGGGGTCCAGCCTGGGCAACATGGCAATTTATAGATGGCATTGAATCTATAAATTACCTTGGGCAGTATGGCCATTTTCACAATATTGATTCTTCCTATCCATCAGCATGGAATGTTCTTCCATTTGGTTGTGTCCTCTTTTATTTCCTTGAGCAGTTTTTTGTAGTTCTCCTTGAAGAGGTCCTTCACATCCCTTGTAAGTTGGATTCCTAGGTATTTTATTCTCTTTGAAGCAATTGTGAATGGAAGTT
>NW_016812573.1:747299-748225 GCF_001698545.2 Rhinopithecus bieti
CCTTGCCTACTCGCTGGTTCTTTTGTGCTCGCTCTGGTGGTCTTAGAAAAACAAATCACTTCCTTATTCATCTTCATGGCCATCAATATTTCTTGCTCATGATCCTATAAATCAATGGTGTTGAGAAAATCTGTAAAAATTGCAGTAAGAAGATATGAGTAACTTGTATTGTGTGCATAGTAGTCCATGGTTTTCTTCTCATTTAATTCCTTGTGAAGAAGATATAGTCACTGTGGAGATGTGTTACAAAGGAGCATGCTCGTGTGTGGTGAGGGCATAGATCTACTTTCAGGAATCTACTTTTATTTTCTATCCTATTGTAAAATACCTCTATTGGTTTTTTCCCCAGAAAACAATATAACCCCCAAGCTTAAGGAGAAGTAAGTTATAAATCCTCCCTAACACAAGCCACTCTTTATTCAAATCTAACTATATTTTGAAATAATATTATTTTGGGGTACCAATAATTCTTGATCACCAATTACACACACACACTCTTAAAATCAACCATAGCCCCTAAATCCCCATTGCCAATGCTCTAATATCACCTCACATGTGTTCATTTGTATACTGTTTTTCTCCTTTTTCTAGGTCTGACTTCTACCTGAATTGGTCATATAATTGGCATATGTTGGCCAGCTCCAGACAAATTTATAAACTAAGTAAATTTCTCTCCCCCTCTCCAACCTCTGCTGCCTCTAAATTCAACCACTTTATGCTTTAAAATTCACCCTTGCCTCTCCTCTTCTCACAATGCAGGTCTTTGTTCTGTCACTCATGAGAAAAGTAACCTGAGATGCCAGTTCACAATGAGGTATTAAGGGCTTTGAGGCGTATAGAAAGCCTCCCCAACACCCGGAATTTCAAGCCTGTGGAAGAATAAAACACATGCAATCGTGACACATGTTTTCCATCCAAAGGACTAA